>NC_141875.1:693028231-693349961 GCF_056163025.1 Triticum urartu | reverse complement strand
GCAATCACCTCCGGGTCCCACTGATAATCAGACTGTCGTGGGGGATCAAATTGTGATTCCGGCTCTGGCTCTGTAGCTGCTGTAGTGTTCCGGTAGGCATGAATGGCCTCCAACAGAACAAGGTACTTGCCTATAGATAAATCAAACAAGGAAGGAGCAGGCAAGGTAATAATCTCAGGATGATTTTTACCAAATATTAATTTTTACTTAAGCGCCTTTTCCCTATTTTTAACAATAAAATCATGTGCTACCATACTATTATAATCTAAATAAATAGGAGGCAGCAATTTTTCTTCCTTCTCATAATGCCTAATAGGTATGTTAAAATGTGCAGCTAGGCGCGAGGCGAATATGTCTCCAAAGACAGTGCCCTTAGTACGGTTAAGATTTAACCGCTTTGCAATAATAGCACCCATGCTGAATGTATCATCACGAAATAAGGCATGACACAAAATAACAATATCAGGGGCACTCAGGTTTCCACAGTTTCTGTGCCCAATTAAGCATCTACTAGCAAATGTAGCAAAGTAACGTAGAACGGGAAAGTGTATGCTAGTAATTCGTGCGTCGGAAACCTTCCTTGTTTCCCCTACAGTAATGGTATCAATAAACTCATCCACATCGTCACGATGTGGTTCCTCTATGATGCCCTCAAAAGGGATCAAACAAACCCGACAAAAATCACGAAGTGACATCTCCTTATGCTCATCATATAAATAAGATTCCACCGTAGGTGGTGATCTCCTAGCATGGAAATGAAAGTTTTGTACAAAGATATTGGTGAGTAAGAGGTATTGTTCGCGTTGGTCACGGAGGAAGGCGGTGAGGCCTGCATTCTTAGCCAATTCATAGAAATCATCATAAATCCCGGCTGCTCTCAAGAAATCATCACAAGGTCATTCACACGGCTGGACCTCCGCGGTGCGAGGGAGATTATACTTGTGTCTCTTATCCTCCTCACTTTGCTTATCCTTCGAGCTTCGGCTCGATGAGCCCCTCAAAAATCTCTTCATTATTTTCTGAAAAATCTGAAATTTTTAGTAACTTCAAATAAAAGTAAACCAAACTCAACAAAATTGATAGCAACTACTCCTACAAGTGCCTAGAGCCTATATCATGCAATAGAACTACTTGGAACCATATAAATTTGACATGAAAGCTAAAGAACATGGTCACTTAGGCAGCACAAATTTTCAATGAATAAAGCACTAGAACAAAAACTAAATGGACCAATGGAGGATTCACATACCAAGGAACAATCCCCCAAAGCAGTTTTGTGAGAGGTGCTTTGAGCAAGGAGATCAAAAATCGCAGCAAAATGAGCTAGAACTCGTGCTTGAGCTGGATGGTGATTTTTTTGGGAGGAAGAAGAAGCGTGTGGGTGCAGGAATAAGTGGAGGGGAGCCACCATGGGCCCACGAGGCAGGGGGCGCGCCTAGGGGGGTGGGCGCACCGTGGACCCTCGTGGCCAGGTGCTTGCTCCCCCTGCTGTGTTCTCAGTGCCAGATATTCTCAAATATTCCAGAAAAAACCATATTTAAATTTCAGGGCATTTGGAGAACTTTTATTTTCGGGGAATTTTTATGTTGCACAAATAATTCAGAAAACAGACAAAAATTACTATTTTTTCTTTATTTAATATAAATAACAGAAAGTAAAAAGAGAGTAGATAGAGTTGTGTTTTCTAAATTCATCCATCTCATGCTCATCAAAAGGAATCCACTAATAAGGTTGATAAGGTCTTGTTAACAAACTCATTCCGAATAACATGGAACCGGAGAATTTTCGAATAACACTAGGTTACCTCAACGGGGATATGCACATCCCCAACAACAAGAATATCATATTTCTTCTTGACATTAGGAAGAGGAAATTCAAAACCTCCAAAAATAATCGATGGAATTTTTCCAATAGAATTGATATTGTGGACTTGAGGTTGTTTCCTCGAAGTGTACCGTATGCTCATTACCATTAACATGAAAAGTGACATTGCCCTTGTTGCAATCAATAACAGTCCCTGCAGTATTCAAAAAGGGTCTTCCAAGAATAATAGACATACTATCGTCCTCGGGAATATCAAGAATAACAAAGTCCGTTAAAATAGTAACGTTTGCAACCACAACAGGCACATCCTCACAAATACCGAGAGGTATAGCAGTTGATTTATCAGCCATTTGCAAAGATATTTCAGTAGGTGTCAACTTATTCAAATCAAGTCTACGATATAAAGAGAGAGGCATAACACTAACGCCGGCTCCAAGATCACATAAAGCAGTTTTAACATAGTTTCTTTTAATGGAGCATGGTATAGTTGGTACTCCAGGATCTCCTAGTTTCTTAGGTATTCCACCTTTAAAAGTATAATTAGCAAGCATGGTGGAAATTTCAGCTTCCGGTATCTTTCTTTTATTAGTAACAATATCTTTCATGTACTTAGCATAAGGATTCATTTTAAGCATATTAGTCAAACGCATATGCAAAAAGATAGGTCTAATCATTTCAGCAAAGCGCTCAAAATCCTCATCATCCTTTTTCTTGGATGGCTTAGGAGGAAAAGGCATGGGTTTCTAAACCCAAGGCTCTATTTCCTTACCGTGTTTTCTAGCAACAAAGTCTTTCTTATCATAACGTTGATTCTTTGATTGTGGGTTATCAAGATCAACAACAGGTTCAATTTCTATATGATTATCATTACTAGGTTGAGCATCAACATGAACATCATCGTTACCATTATCACTAGTTTCATGTTCATTACCAGATTGTGTTTCAGCATCAGAAATAGAGATATCATTGGGATTCTTAGGTGTGTCAATAACGGGTTCACTAGAAGCATGCAAAGTTCTATCAATTGTCTTTTTCTTCCTTTTAGAAGGACTAGGTGCATCTATATTATTTCTCTAAGAATCTTGCTCAATTCTCTTAGGATGGCCTTCAGGATACAAAGGTTCCTGAGTCATTTTACCACCTCTAGTCATAACTCTAACAGCATTATCATTTTGCCTACTATTTAATTCACTGAGCAAATCATTCTGAGCTTTAAGTACTTATTCTACTTGAGTGGTAACCATAGAAGCATGTTTACTAATGAGTCTAAGTTCACCTTTAACTCTAGACATAAAATCACCCAAGTGTTCAATCATATAAGCATTTTGTTTCAATTGTCTACCAAAATAAGCATTGAACTCTTCTTGCTTAACCATAGAGTTATCAAACTCATCCAAACATTGGCTAGCAAACTTAGTAGGAGGGATTTTAGCTTTATCATATCTCTAGAGAGAATTTACCTTTAGTACCTGTGTCGGGTTATCAAGACCATGTGTTTCTTCAATAGGCGGTAAATTAAGACCATGTATTTCTTCAATAGGAGGTAAATTCTTAACATCTTCAGCTTTAATACCCTTTTCTTTAATAGATTTCTTTGCGTCTTGCATATCTTCAGGACTGAGAAATAGAACACCTCTTTTCTTCGGAGTTGCTTTAGGAATAGGCTCATAAGTTGGCTCAGGAGCTGGCTCAAGAAGTGTCCAATTATTTTCATTTTTTCAACATATTATTCAATAGAATTTTAGCTTCATCCGGTGTTCTTTCCCTGAAAATAGAACCAGCACAACTATCTAGGTAATCTCTGGAAGTATCGGTTAGTCTATTATAAAAGATATCAAGTATTTCATTTTTCTTAAGAGGGTGATCAGGCAAAGCATTAAGTAATTGGAGAAGCCTCCCCCAAGTTTGTGGGAGACTCTCTTCTTCAATTTGCACAAAATTATATATACCCCTTAAGGCAGCTTGTTTCTTATGAGCAGGGAAATATTTAGCAGAGAAGTAAT
This sequence comes from Triticum urartu, assembly GCF_056163025.1. Classification (NCBI taxonomy): domain Eukaryota; kingdom Viridiplantae; phylum Streptophyta; class Magnoliopsida; order Poales; family Poaceae; genus Triticum; species Triticum urartu. The sequence continues at coordinate 693,346,134 of NC_141875.1, read as the reverse complement.
AAAACATATCCTGGGGACTACACACACAACCAGGATCAAGAGAATTAAAGCATATCTTAGCATCACCCTTTAATGAGAACGGAAATATTTGAAGGACATAAAAGTAGTGAGTTCTCTCATCATTAGTGAACAGGGTGGCTATATCATTTAATTTAGTAAGATGTGCCACAACAGTTTCAGATTCATAACCATATATCAGGATCAGATTCAACCAAAGTAATTATATCAGGATCAATAGAGAATTCATAATCCTTATCAGTAACAAAGATAGGTGAAGTAGCATAAGCAGGATCATATTTCATTCTAGCATTCAGAGTTTTTTGTTTAAGCTTAGCTAATAATTTCTTAAGATCACTTCTATCATTGCAAGCAAGAAAGTCTCTTTTAGTTTCTTCATCCATAACATAGCCCTCAGGCATAATAGGCAATTCATATTTATTTGGAGAACCTTCATCATCACTTTCGTCAATATTATTAGTTTCAATAATTTCATTCTCTCTAACCCTAGCAAGTTGTTCATCAAGAAATTCACCAAGTGGCACAGTAGTATCAAGCATAGAAGTAGTTTCATCATAAGTATCATGCATAGAAGAAGTGGCATCATCAATAATATGCGACATATCAGAATTAATAGCAGAAGCAGGTTTAGGTGTTGCAAGCTTACTCAAAACAGAAGGTGAATCAAGTGCAGAGCTTGATGCAGTTCCTTACCTTCCCTCGTAGTTGAGGGATAAATTTTTGTTTTCGCGTCTTTAAAGTTCTTCATAGTGACCAGCAGATATAAATCCCAAGTGACTCAAAGAATAGAGCTATGCTCCCCGGCAATGGTGCCAGAAAATAGTCTTGATGACCCCCAAGTATAGGGGATCGCAACAGTTTTCGAGGGTAGAGTATTCAACCCAAATTTATTAATCCGACACAATGGGAGCCAAAGAATATTCTCAAGTATTAGCAGCTGAGTTCTCAATTCAACCACACCTGGAAACTTAATATCTGCAGCAAAATATTTAGTAGCAAAGTAATATGATAGTAGTGGTAATGGTAGCAAAAGGTAATGGTAACAAAAGTAATATTGTTTCTGTTTTGTAGTGATGATAACAATAGCAACGGAAAAGTAAATAAGCGAAGAACAATATATGGAAAGCTCGTAGGTAATGGATCGGTGATAGAGAATTATTCCGGATGTGATCGATCATGCAACACTCATAACCGAGGGTGACATAGAACTAGCTCCAATTCATCAATGTAATAGAGTACCGGACTAAAGCATTAACACATAGTGAATACATGAACTCCTCAAACTATGGTCATCACCGGGAGTGGTCCCGATTATTGTCACTTTGGGGTTGCCGGATCATAACACATAATAGGTGACTATAGACTTGCAAGATAGGATCAAGAACTCACATATATTCATGAAAACATAATAGGTTCAGATCTGAAATCATGGCACTCGGGCCCTAGTGACAAGCCTTGAGCATAGCAAAGTCATAGCAACATCAATCTCAGAACATAGTGGATACTAGGGATCAAACCCTAACAAAACTAACTCGATTACATGATAAATCTCATCCAACCCATCACCGTCCAGCAAGCGTACGATGGAATTACTCACGCACGGCGGTGAGCATCATGAAATTGGTGATGGAGGATGGTTGATGATGACGATGGCGATGGATTCCCCTCTCCGGAGCCCCGAACGAACTCTAGATCAGCCCTCCCGAGAGAGTTTAGGGCTTGGCGGCGGCTCCGTATTGTAAAACACGATGAATCCTTCTTCTTTATTTTTTTCTCCCCGAACACGAATATATGAAGTTGGAATTGAGGTCGATGGAGCTACAGGGGGCCCACGAGGTAGGGGGGCGCGCCCCCACCATCGTGGCTAGGGTGTGGCCCCCCTGGCCTTGATTCTTTGCCAGTATTTTTTTATTTCCAAAAATAATCTCCGTGGAGTTTCAGGTCATTCCGAGAACTTTTGTTTCGGCACATAAATAACACCATGGCAATTCTGCTAAAAACAGTGTCAGTCTGGGTTAGTTCCATTCAAATCATGCAAGTTAGAGTCCAAAACAAGGGCAAAAGTGTTTGGAAAAGTAGATACGATGGAGACATATCAAACACCGAAACCCTAATGGGGAATCTAGGGCAAGATAAAGGGAAAACTTACGGTTGCTGATGGAGCAGTGAAGGCACGCCGTGTTTCTCTGGTACGTTCAGGTTGATGCATCGGCCGGGATGAAGACGAGGGCGGAGCTCCACGACGACGGCTGCGCGTGAGGGTTAGGTCGGAGTGAGGAAGAAGAACCAAGGAGGCAAGAGGGGGGAAATGAAAAGGACCCCCGGTCTTATTTATAAGGAGAAGGGATAGGTGACAGGCGCGAAAATCGAGGAGCCCAAACGTTGGTTATGTGACAGAGCTGTCGCCTCGATTGTCGGAGGCTCATTAATGAAGGTGAGATATATCCAATTTTTAATAAACAGGTGACGTCATGGAGGTTTACAATATCTATGCGAAGGTGCAGAAGGAGGAATTTTTCTAAAGTGTTGAAGATTGACATGAACGAGTTCAAATCAATCGGGGGACTAATGTTGGGGATATTACTATTAAGTATAAACCGGCCATGAGGGGTCGGGTTATGCCCACAAGGAGTTAGTCATGTTTGAAGCCCATGAAGACAAGAGGTATGGCGCTTTACAGAGGAGATCTAACATGAAGGCCCAGGGCCCAAAGGCGGATTAGGGCCCGTAGATATAAACCGCCATATGATATGTAACTTATGTTGTAAGGCAAGGAAAGGTAGAAACCGAGTTGGGCACGTTTATGAGCCGGCCTCGGGATTCTGTAAACCGTCGGGCGTTAACCTGTGTATATAAAGGGACGACCCGGCGGCGGTTTAGGGACAACAAACAATAACTCGAGAGCTAGGCAAAGCGGATTCGCTCCCTGGTCATCGAAACCCTAGCAATTCCATCACAACTGGAGTAGGCTTTTACCTTGATTGTAAGGGGCCGAAGCAGTATAATTCCTTGTGTCCCTTGTCTGCTTTAACCCCTTTAAGCTAACCCGTCGCGATGGCTCCACGACTAAGTCCTTTCACTAGGACATCTGTCGTGACAAAACCACGACAGTTCCGCTTCCAGTGACCAGTCCCTTTGCAGTAGAAGCACTCAGTCTCAGGCTTAAGTCCAGACTTGGGTTTCTTCTCTTGAGCAGCAACTTGTTTGCCGTTCTTCTTGAAGTTCCCTTTATTTTTCCCTTTACCCTTTTTCTTAAAACTGGTGGTCTTGTTGACCATCAACACTTGATGCTCCTTCTTGATTTCTACCTCCACATCTTTTAGCATTGCAAAGAGCTCGGGAATCGTCTTATCCATCCCTTGCATATTATAGTTCATCATGAAGTTCTTGTAGCTTGGTGGCAGTGATTGAAGAACTCTATCAATGACACTATCAACAGGAAGATTAACTCCCAGTTGAGTCAAGTGGTTATGGTACCCAGACATTCTGAGTATATGTTCACTGACAGAACTATTCTCCTCCATCTTGCAGCTATAGAACTTATTGGACAGTTCATATCTCTCAATCCGGGCATTTGCTTGAAATATTAACTTCAACTCCTGGAACATCTCATATGCTCGATGACGTTCAAAATGTCATTGAAGTCCCGGTTCTAAGCCGTAAAGCATGGCACACTGAATTATCGAGTAGTCATCAGCTTTGCTCTGCCAGACGTTCATAACATCTGGCGTTGCTCCTGCAGCGGGTTTGGCAGCTAGCGGTGCTTCCAGGACGTAATTCTTCTGTGCAGCAATGAGGATAATCCTCAAGTTACGGACCCAGTCCGTTAATTTCTACCATCATCTTTCAACTTTGCTTTCTCAAGGAATGCATTAAAATTTAACGGAACAACAACACGGGCCATCTATCTACAATAACATAGACAAGCAAAATACTATCGGGTACTAAGTTCATGCTAAATTTAAAGTTCAATTAATCATATTTAAGAACTCCCACTTAGATAGACATCCCTCCGGTCATCTAAGTGATCATGTGATCCATATCAACTAAACCATGACCTATCATCACATGAAATGGAGTAGTGTTCAATGGTGAACATCACTATGTTGATCATATCTACTATATGATTCATGCTCGACCTTTTGGTCTCAATGTTCCGAGGCCATATCTGCATAAGATAGGCTCGTCAAGTTTAACCCGAGTATTTCTACATGTGCAAAACTGGCTTGCACCCGTTGTATGTGAATGTAGAGCTTATCACACCCGATCATCACATGGTGTCTCGGCACGACAAACTTTGGCAACGGTGCATACTCAGGGAGAACACTTGTACTTTTCAATTTAGTGAGAGATCATATTATAATGCTACCAACAATCAAGCAGAATAAGATGCATAAAGGATAAACATCACATGCAATCAATATAAGTGATATGATATGGCCATCATCATCTTGTGCCTTTGATCTCTATCTCTAAAGCACCGTCATGATCACCATCGTCACCGGTGTGACACCTTGATCTCCATCGAAGCATCATTTTCATCACGCCAACTATTGCCTCCACGACTATCGCTACCGCTTAGTGATAAAGTAAAGGAATTACATGACGATTGAATTTCATACAATAAAGCGACAACCATATGGCTCCTGTCAGTTGCCGATAACTGTGTTACAAAACATGATCATCTCATACAATAAAATTTAGCATCATGTCTTGACCATATCACATCACAACATGCCCTGCAAAAACAAGTTAGACGTCCTCTACTTTGTTGTTGCAAGTTTTACGTGGCTGCTACGGGCTGAGCAAGAACCGTTCTTACCTACGCGTCAAAACCACAATGATATTTTGTCAAGTTAGTGATGTTTTAACCTTCAACAAGGACCGGGCGTAGTCACACTCGGTTCAACTAAAGTTGAAGAAACTGACACCCGCTATCCACCTGTGTGCGAAGCACGTCGGTAGAACCAGTCTCGCGTAAGCGTACGCGTAATGTCGGTCCGGGCCGCTTCATCCAAAAATACCGCCGAACCAAAGTATGACATGTTGGTAAGCAGTATGACTTGTATCTCCCACAACTCACTTGTGTTCTACTCGTGCATATAATATCTACGCATAAACCTGGCTCTGATACCACTGTTTTGGAACGTAGTAATTTCAAAAAAATTCCTACGCACACGCAAGATCATGGTGATGCATAGACCGTAAGCGGAAGCGTTATGAGAACGCAGTTGATGTATTCGAACGTCTTCACGATCCGACCGATCCAACTACCGAACACACGGCACCTCCGAGTTCAGCACACGTTCAGCTCGGTGACGTCCCACGAACTCCGATCCAGCAGAGCTTCATGGGAGAGTTTCATCAGCACGGCGGCGTGATGACGGTGATGATGTTGCTACCGACACAGGGCTTCTCCTAAGCACCGCTATGATATGATCGAGCTGGCTTATGGTGGAGGGGGGCACCGCAAATGGCTAAGGGATCAATGATCAACTTGTGTGTTCTAGGGTGCCCCCTGCCCCCGTATATAAAGGAGCTAGGGGGGAGGCCGGCCGGTCCTGTAGGGCGCGCCAGGAGGTGGAGTCCTCCTCCTAGTAGTTCCTACTCCTACTAGGAGGAGGAAAGGAATGGGGAAGGGGAGAAGGAAGGAGAGGGGGGAAAGGAGGAAAGGGGGGCCGACCCCCTAGTCCAATTCGGTTTGGGCTAGGGGGGCCGCGCGCCCAGTCTCCTCTCTTCCACCACTTGGCCCATTGATGCCCAATACTTCTTTCTGTATTCCCGTAACTCCCCGGTACTCCGAAAAATACCCGAATCACTCGGAACCTTTCTGATGTCCAAATATAGTCGTTCAATATATCAATCTTTATGTCTCAACCATTTCGGGACTCCTCGTCATAACCCCGATCTCATCCGGGACTCCGAACTACCTTTGGTACATAAAATCACATAAACTCATAATACCGATCGTCATCGAACGTTAAGCGTGCGGACCCTACGGGTTCGAGAACTATGTAGACATGACCGAGACACATCTCCGGTCAATAACCAATAGCGGAACCTGGATGTTCATATTGGCTCCTGCATATTCTACGAAGATCTTTATCGGTCAAACCGCATAACAACATACGTTGTTCCCTTTGTCATCGGTATGTTACTTGCCCAAGATTCGATCGTCGGTATCTCAATACCTAGTTCAATCTCGTTACCTGCAAGTCTCTTTACTCGTTTCCGTAATGCATCACCCCATTGCTTGCAAGGCTTATAGTGAAGTGCATTACCGAGAGGGCCCAGAGATACCTCTCCGACAATCAGAGTGACAAATCCTAATCTCGATCTATGCCAACTCAACAAGTACCATCGGAGACACCTGTAGAGCACGTTTATAATCACCCAGTTACGTTGTGACGTTTGGTAGCACACAAAGTGTTCCTCCGGTAATCAGGAGTTGCATAATCTCATAGTCATAGGAACATGTATAAGTCATGAAAAAGCAATAGCAGTAAACTAAAACGATCAAGTGCTAAGCTAACGGAATGGGTCAAGTCAATCACATCATTCTCCTAATGATGTGATCCCGTCTATCAAATGACAACTCATGTCTATGGTTAGGAAACATAACCATCTTTGATCAACGAGCACTAGTAGAAAAATGGTCTAATGTGAAACTCATAAGTCCCGGTTTGTAATTGAATCGGCACTAATGTGATCATTAGTACCGGTTCCAACGGCTAGGTGGGCGGCGCTCATTAGTACCGGTTCGTGGCGAACCTTTAGTACTAGTTCGTGCCACGAACCGGTACTAAAGAGGTGGTGGCCTTTAGTACAGGTTGGTGGCTCCAACCGGTACTAAAGGGGGGGTCTTTAGTACCGGTTGGAGCCACCACCTTTAGTACCGGTTGGTGGCTCCAACCGGTACTAAAGACCCCTCCTTTAGTACCGGTTGCAGCCACCAACCGGTACTAAAGGTGGTGCACTGCCACCCGCAATGCACAATGTTTAGTCCCACCTTGCTAGTTGAGAGGAGCTCGCACCGGTTTATAAGCCCTGCCGCGGCTACCATGTCGAGCTCCTCTCTAAGCAGGCCTTTGTGGGCATATTGCAAGTCTTCTGCCCTGTGGGGCCTACTGGGTCGTATGGGCCTGCATCCTGGCCCAACTAGAGATTGGGGTTCTAGTCGTATGCAGGCCGTGTCGGCCCAGTAGGCGGGCTAATTTTGTTTTATTTAAAAAATAAAAATAAAAAAAATCCTTACCAACCGGGACTAAAGGTCCCCCAGACCACGGTGCGCCTCGTGCCACATGGTGGGCCTTTGGTCCCGGTTCATGTTGAACCGGGACTAAAGGGGGGACCTTTAGTCCCCCCTCTTTAGTGCCGGTTCCAGAACCGGTACAAAAGGTCCTTACGAACTGGTACTAAAGTCGTTTTTCTACTAGTGGTGCTAGTCAAGTAGAGGCATACTAGTGATACTCTGTTTGTCTATGTATTCACACATGTGTCATGTTTCCGGTTAATACAATTCTAGCATGAATAATAAACATTTATCATGCAATAAGGAAATAAATAATAACTTTATTATTGCCTCTAGGGCATATTTCCTTCAGAAACTGGGTCTACTAACATGATGCTAAGGGAGATTAAATATTTCCAGACTCTTGAGAAGAGTAGTGTAAACATCATTAACATTGTTGGTCGTGATGGGGTAATTGTTGGTTTTGGTCAAGCCATAATTGCACTCCCTAGGGGTACTATATGATAATCATGAATGAATTCATGCATCAAGATTCTACTCGTACCTTGCTGAGTTATAAGGATATCCACAATTGTTTCTATGTAGAAACTCGTACAGTGAGTGAGGTTGGAAAGACTACTCACGACTCAACAAAAAGGATTTGAATGAAATCCTAGAGTAAAGGTCTTCTTTATCATTTGGATTAATATACTATACATACATTAAAATGAATATGCATTTGGCGTACAAGATAATTTTCTAGAATCATGATAAGTTCAAGATATGGCATGGTTGCCTGGGTCTCCCTGGTATTGGGATGATAAGAAATTATTGATGGTTCTACTACACACAATCTAATGGTGTGAATTTTCCAGATTCATTGGACTATGTATGCACGATACGTGTAGACTGGAAAATTAAATCATAAGGCCATCATATCTAAACATAAAGGATGGGCCAGTTGATTTCCTTGTACAGGAGATGCATGTGATCCAATTCAACCATTATATGGAATATTGAGATATTTCATACTACTTTTGGATGCATCGGCGTGATGGTCCAATGTGTCTCTTACTTCTATAAGCAACCATGCTTTTACAAAGCTTATTGCTCAAATCCTTAATTTGAGAGCAAATCATCCTGAGAACGGGATAAAATCCATCAGAATGGATAATGCTACGAAATCTAGTTCGTGAGCATTTGATGATTACTGCATAGATTGAGGCATAACTATGGAGCATATTGGTACTTTGTGTACATATACCCAGATTGATTTTGTGGAATCACTTGTCAAGAGGATAAGTTGATGGCAAGATTGCTCCTACAGAATTGTAATCTCCCAACATCTAGTTGGGGACATTGCAGTTTTACATACTGCATATACAAATTCGACGAACTGCATATTATATGGTCTCCCCATTGCAGTTAATTAGTACGTGGAAATGAGTAAGTATTTCCCATCTGCGATTATTCGGTTGTGTTGGATACATACCGAGTTCATCACCGCAGCGTACATATATGGGCCGTCATAGAGAAATGGGGATCTATGTGAGGTACAATTCTCCATCAATCATAAAGTACCTTAAGTCCTTAGAAGGGGACTTATTTATGGCCTGGTACACTGGTTGTATTTTGATGAGGGCATTTTTCCGACATTAGGGGGAGATAATAACCACATTGAATGCCAAGAAAATAGAATGAGATGTGAATAGACATCTAGTCCTTAGGTCCACATATGAATGAGTCTGAATTGGAGGTTCAGAAGATTACCAATTTGCAAAGTATCGCAAATAATATGTCAGTTGCATTTACTATGTATATAGGTGTCACAAAGTAAAATATTCCCATAGTGAATGTGTCAGAGAGAGTGGATGTGACCGATAGGTCCACTCGGCCACCGACGAGGGGGAGGAATCTGGACACAAGAAGACAAGGCTTCATGGAAGCGTCCAAGGGGAATGAGGAATCCTCAAACAGTAAATACAGGTCAACTTCATGTTGATATTCAACCAAGGGTTGAAGGACTCCTGAAGGATGTTGGACACATCCTGAACCCAGCACGAGTGTGCACACAATTTTTTGTGCTGGGACATCGGAAGACCTTGGCCCAACTGTTGTGGGAAATCACAAAGAGTCAAAAGGTAATGATGAAATCTCCACTATGGATATGGATTCAGGAGAATCATATAATAAATACTACATTATGTCGACATTTATTTATCCTCATGAATTGCAAAAGACCTTGGATTGGATCTAAAACCTAAGTCCATGCATGGCTGAGTGTCTAAAATGCTCTAGTTGATCCAAAGGAAGGAAGCAATAGAGGATGCGCTCGCTCTCAAGAAGAGGGGGTATTGACCTGATCAGTAATACCTACTCCTCTGAATTTGTTCCATGGGGGAGCAAATGGGTTTTTGTTCATGTGAGGAACGAGAATAATGAGGTGGTGAGACATGAAGCGAGGCTTGTAGCACAGGGGTTCACGCAGAGGCCCGTCATTGTTTAAGATGACACATAATCTCCTATTATGAGTGGAATAACGTTTTGATATTTAATATCACTGGCATTGAATAATGAATTTGTATATCCAACTGATGGACGATGTGACTTCATAGTTTTGCGAGTCACTTGATTCGAATATCTATATAATAGTTCCTAAGGGAATGAAGATTTCGAATTAATCGCAACATGTGTTGCGTAAAGCTTCATACGTCATTTTATGACTTGAAGTAGTCGGCAAGGATGTGGTATAACCGACTGAGTGAGTTCCTTGGTTAGAAGGGTTACTCAAACAATGATGGTTGCTCATGTATGTTCATCAAGAAATCCAAAGAAGGATTTGTACAAATTGTGTGTATGTTGATGTTTTGAATATCACTGGTACTACACAAGAAATACATGAGACAAGCAAATCATCTTATGATGGAGTTTAAGATGAAAGATTTGGTTGAGACCAAACTTTGCTTGAGTTTGGAACTTGAGTGTATTCCATTGGGAATACTTGCTAATCAGTCTACATTTGTCCGAAAGATTGTTGAAAAGTTCAACATGGATAAATCATATCCATTAAACAATTATGGTGTGTCAGATCTCTTGAGTAATAGAGATAAATACCCATTTGTACCTAACGACGGTGATGAAGAGATAGTGGAACCGAGACTCCCTATCATCGTGCAATTGGAGCACTAATGTATCTAGAGAGCTGCACTAGGCCTGGTATATCATTTGCAGTATTCTTATCGGCTAGATGCAATACATCTCCAATGGTAGGGCATTGGGTTGGCGTGAAGAATATTTTTGCATATCTTCTGGACACCAAAATCTTGGTTTGTTTTATGATAAAAATCAAGATATGACCATGGTTGGATATCATGATGCTGGGCATGTATCATACCCCCATAATCCCATATCACAGACTGGTTTTGTCTTTTCGAATGGAGTTACAGTCTTTCAAGAAGACAACTTTAGTGGTTGCATCCACTAATCATTCTGAAATCATTGATTTGTATGAAGCATCACATGAATATATGTGACTTCAAAGAATGATGAACTTTGTTGAAAGTTCAAGTGGGATTGGTTGGTAGGAACCACCCACCATTATCTATGAACATAATGTTGTTTGTATTACACAGATGCATACAGGTTATAAGTAGGAATTACAAAGTGTATTGCTCTGAAAGTATTTTCTTCCCCATAAGTTAAAAGGAGGTGGGAAGATAAATATTTTGCAAACAAAGTCCAGTGATAATCTCGATCATCATGTTAATGGAACTGGTACAAGATGACTTTATGTTATGCAAGATTCAGGGGGAGTGTACTCCCATATGATAACCTGTTCAAGATCTTTGGATCTTTGATATTGCACTCTTTTCCCTTTATGAGTTTTTCCTACGTGGTTTCTCATATAAGGTTTTTAATGAGGCACTCTTTACCTAATATTAAAAGACGGAGGCTTTCATAGTTCTCTATAAGTCATCCTTTTATATCAGTTGATTTTGTGTTAATTATAAAGATTGACGGCTGGGATTTAAAAGTAGTTCTAGATATATATTCCCTACGTATGTTTCTGTCCACCTGTGTCGACAGGCCTTCTTTTGCATAGCATCACTGGGTCTCTTCCAACACACCCTCCTGGGCCTTCATCCGCGCTTGTTTTTTTCATAGTCTACTGGGCCACGCAAGTGCACTTGAGATCGCTTACGAGAGGAGGTAAATAATAGATGCCGTTGTTATGCTTTTGTGCTAGACGAACATAGCAGCCAGGATTTAGTGCCACCTCGCCCTTTTAGATCTAATCAGACCAGTTCATATACGTGTGAATAATTTACAACTTCGTGGAAGCTGGCTGCCGGATGGATTCATATGGAAGAGAAAGACCAGATTATATGCATTGGTTGCTATATATGTGGGGGTAATTAAATTGGATTCATCATGATATGCATGCATGATTGAAGAGGCTATATGGATTCATGAGAGACGTGATCGCACCGAGAGAATGGAATTGAACAAATCCATAAACTTGAGATCCCTCCGCTGCCTCTCTCTGCCTTCTCGAGGTCGACCCAAGGCTCCCTTTGAGGGGGGAGGAGGTCCATGCTCCTGCTGCTGAGCTACACAGGCAACCGAGACGAAGGCCACCGTGCAGATCCTGGCGTGTTCTGTTCTGCGCCGCCGCCGGATGTGCCGGCGCAGCCGTGGAACGACGACTAAGTACACCGGCCAGGGCTGATGCGTTGATGGAAGTATAAGAGAAGAAAACACATGGAGAAAGGCAGCGGCTCATGTCTGTAGAACAGTGGAGGCAAGGCATGTTCATGTGGCCGGCACTGCCAGGGAACGAACACCATGCTCCATGAGTTCAAAGCGGATGAGATTGACCTGGAGTTGCACTATTCTGTCCGGCCAGTAGCTGGTACTAAATTTTTTCTCTCCCTAGATCCAGTCCTTCCACATTTCCTTCCTTCCTATTTCTTGTTGTAGGACAATGCACTTCAAGTGTTCGTGAAAATATTATTGCCAAGGCTTCAACTATAAGAAAAAGATTTTTCTGTACGAACATATACCATTAATCAAGACTTAACTGCTAATCAATTTTAAAACATTAATCTAAGCTTCTTCATGGGAAATAACTAATGACTGTTATGCATGATCATATTTTTTCGCGGATTATTAATTTATTATTGACATGGCTTCAATTTCAAGACAAGATAGAACCAGTAGTGCTTAGTAGAAAACAGGGCTATGGTCCAGGCCGGCTCAGACCATTAGTCCCGGTTCAGTCTAGAACCGGGACCAATGTGTGCATTGGTCCCGGTTCGTGAGCCCAGGGGGCCGGCCGGGCCACGTGGGCCATTGGTCCCGGTTCGTCTGGACCTTTTGGTCCCGGTTGGTGGGACGAACCGGGACCAATGAGCCTCGCTCCTGGCCCACCACCATTGGTCCCGGTTGGTGGCTTGAACCGGGACCAATGGCACTAACAGAAAGTTTATAATTTTTGTGACCTAAAAGCAAAAAGAAATCACTAAAAAACTGTAAGTATTTAGTTTTAAGTAGAAATAAAAAAATAAAAACCCAAAAAAATGTAGAAATAAAAAAGAAAAAACTAAAAAAAATGCCACCTACTGGGCCTCCACGGCCTGAATACGACTAGAAACCCTACATGGGTCAGGATTCAGGCCCGCAGAAGGCCCAATAGGCCCACAGGCAGTAGCAAGTTTAGGTCCGAAAGCCTGCATTAGAGAGAAGCTCGAATGGGGAGGCACACCAGCGCTTATAAACAAGTGTCGGTGCCCTTCAGCTAGCGATGCGGGACTAAACTTTTGGGCACGGGGCAGCACAAGGCCATTGGTCCCGGTTGGTGCCACCAACCGGGACTAAAGGGGGCATTGGTCACGGTTTGTGGCACCAACCGGGACCAATGCCCCCCTTTAGTCCCAGTTGGTGCCACCAACCGGGACCAAAGGCCGCCGCTTCCCGCCCTTTGGGCTGCTGAAAATTGGCCTTTGGTCCCGGTTCGAGGCACCAACCGGGACCAAAGAGGGGCATTAGTCCCGGTTGGTTTCACGAACCGGGACCATTGCTCTGGCTATATAAGCCAACACTTGTGAAATTTTGGCCAACCGCTCCCATTCGCCCCGACGCCCCCAGGCCGTTCGTCGTCGTCGTCGCCGCCCCGAGCCCGTCGTCGCCCCGCGCCCGCCGCCCCTGCCGGCCCCGACACCATCGCCGTCGCCGCGCGCGGCGCCCCTGCCCCGACCCCGTCGCCATCGCCGCGCGCGCCACCCGTTCCCCGACCCCGTCGTCGTCGCCGCGCGCGCCGCCCCTTCCCTGACCCCGTCGCCGTCGCCGCGCGCGCCGCTCCTTCCCCCACCCCGTCGCCGTCGCCCCGACCACACGCCGCCACCTTCGGTCCGGCCGCCGGCGCCCTTTATCACTGATTTTAGGTTGATGATATGATGATGTTTTTTTTCTGTTGATGATATGATGATGTTTTTTTTTTCTGTTGATGATATGATGATGTTTTTTTCATATATGCATTTTTTCATATATGTATTAATTTTTTTTTAAGTTGTTAGTAGATATCGATTTTAGGTTAGTGCATTTTATCACTGATTTTAGGTTAGTTGATCGATTTAGTGCATTTTATGTTTGTTGCATTTTAGGTTAGTGCATTTTATGTTAGTGGAGAGGAAAAGGTAAAATAAGGAAAAGGAAAATAAGTAGAGAAAGAAGGAGAAGAAGAAGGAAAAGACGAGGAGTGGAAGAAAAGGAAGAGGAGAAGAAGAAAGGAATAGAGGAGAAGAAGAATAGAGGAGAAGAAGAAAAAATAGAAAAAAATTCTCTTTTTTCCTTCTTCTCCTCTATTCCTTTCTTCTTCTCCTCTTTTTTTTCTTCTTTTTTTTCTTCGATCTTCTCCCCCTCCCGATAGAAAAGTTTTATATAGAAAGTTACAATTTTAGAAAATTTTTATATATGCAAAAGTTACAATTTTAGAAAAAGAAGGATAGGAAAGAAGAAAATAAGAAGAGGAAAGAAAGAAGAAGAGGAGAGGGAAAGAAGAGGAGAAATAAATAAGAAGAAGAAAAAAGAAGAAAAAAAAGAGGAGAAGAAGAAAGGAATAGTATATTCTATTTTCTCTTCTTCTCCACTATTCCTTTCTTCTTCTCCTCTTTTTTTCTTCTTTTTTTCTTCGATCTTCTCCCCCTCCCGATAGGAAAGTTTTATATAGAAAGTTACAATTTTAGAAAAGTTTTATATATGCAAAAGTTACAATTTTAGAAAAAGAAGGATAGGAAAGAAGAAAATAAGAAGAGGAAAGAAAGAAGAAGAGGAGAGGAAAAGAAGAGGAGAAATAAATAAGAAGAAGAAAAAAGAAGAAAAAGAAGAGGAGAAGAAGAAAGGAATAGTGGAGAAGAAGAGAAAATAGAATATTCTATTTTCTCTTCTTCTCCACTATTCCTTTCTTCTTCTCCTCTTTTTTTCTTCTTTTTTTTCTTCGATCTTCTCCCCCTCCCGATAGGAAAGTTTTATATAGAAAGTTATAATTTTAGAAAAGTTTTATATATGCAAAAGTTACAATTTTAGAAAAAGAAGGATAGGAAAGAAGAAAATAAGAAGAGGAAAGAAAGAAGAAGAGGAGAGGAAAAGAAGAGGAGAAATAAATAAGAAGAAGAAAAAAGAAGAAAAAGAAGAGGAGAAGAAGAAAGGAATAGTGGAGAAGAAGAGAAAATAGAATAATCCGCCTTTTGGTACGAATTCAGCAAAGGCCTTCCAAATAGCGATATTCGGAAGGCTCTTGCTGAACTTTGTACCAAAAAGCAAATTATCCTATCTGGGACTCCGTTCCAGAACAACTTTGAAGAGCTTCGTACCATCATGCACATGTTACTTTCGCCTAATGATGAAGACATGGTTTTGTTGAATCCTTTGACACTAGGCAACCTCCCGACCCCTCGGCGATCCTCTCGAACATGAGAGGAAGAAGAGGATAAAAAAAGAAGAGGAAGAAGGAAAAAAAAAGGAGAAGAAAGAATAGAGGAGTTCTTCTCCTCTATTCTTTCTTCTCCTCTTTTTTTTCTTCTTCTTCCTCTTTTTTTATCGGGAACGAGGGTCGTCGAGGGACATAGATGTAGTGTCGTCGTTGTCGATATATACCCCCTCCCGATAGCTTACTATGATTAGGTAGCTAGTTCTACGTTTGGCACTAATATATCCATCTGTCATGTTTGAATAATAATTGCCATGTTGTAAATATTTGTAGAAACTATGTACACCGCCCTAGACGAAGCAAAAGAAGCGTTGTTGAGGGACATAATCGTAGAAGGAAGTGATGCCATCTCGTTGTTTCTCAACGAAACCGATGGTCTGGAAGGAGAGGGTGAACAAGCTGGCTACGGTGACCTAATGCCGGTGCAAGAAGAAGAACATGAGGACGGCTCCGGTGACCCAATGCCGGTGCAAGGAGACCGTGATGACGGCTCCGGTGACCGAACCGAGTCCGGCCAGGTATATATATTAGTTAAGCCTATGCTGACTAACTGATTGATGCATTCATTGTTTTGGTATGTACACATATTAATTAAGTCTTTGTTCTTTTTTCTAGCCTTCCGGATCGAGCACAACTTCGGTAAAGAGACGAGGCCTGAAGAAAAAGTTGAGCTCGGATGAAAAGTTTGAGATCATAGCAATCGCGCCCGACGGCCAACCTATTAAACCCCTCAGGACAAAGAGCGCATTTGTTGCTCAGTGCGGGGTTCTGGTTAGGGACAAGATCCCGATAAGCATCCAGCAATGGTTTAAGCCGGCTACAGAAGACCCTGAGGTGTCTTATGTCAATGATATGCAGAAAAATGTTCTTTGGACTAAGCTGAAGTCAAATTTCACCCTACCGCCAGAGGATAATCCAGAGAACCCAGTTAAAGATAAATTAATCAAGTCTTTTGCTCTTAAGAGGATGGCAGAACTATTCAGGAGGTGGAAGAAAGAGCTGAATAAGTTTGTCGAAAATAATGAGACACCAGAATTCAAGGGCAGATATGAGAAGATAAGAGATCACTGGCCCGCATTTGTGGCCCACAAGACATCGGAAAAGAGTAAGAAAGATGTCGGCGAAAAACAAGCAAAATGCTGCGAAGAAGAAGCTTTAGCATCGCACGGGGTCAGGTGGCTACCTCGTAGCCCGGCCTAAGTGGTCCAAGACTGGGAATGATCTGGTTCATAAAGGGATCGAACCAGAGACAATTAACTGGCCAGACCGTTGCCGGACTTGGTTCTTCGGGGCTGGCGGAACCTTGGACCCTGTAATAGAGAAATGCATTTGGACGAACGATCAAATGGACATACCAGTCAGTAAGCTTAAGCAGTATATCGAAGCAGCGCACGAAGGGACGTTCTTTCCAGACAGAGAGAACGACGAGCTCACAATGGCCCTCGGGAATCCTGAGCACCCTGGACGGACACGAGGCACGCCAGGCTCCATTCCGTGGAAGGTTGGGTTTCCGGACGCAGGCGGTTACATATCCCATGAGAGGAGGAAAAAAGTGCAGCAGACCCAAATGCAGGCGCTGGAAGCAAGGGTAGACGCGATAGAGGAACGAGAAGCAAATCGCAGCAAACGTACTGTCGAAGCCTCCCCCGAAGCTACCCCGCCATCTCAGCGCAGAAGCAGCGTGTCTTCCACCGAGCTGCTTCAGCCGGAGCATGCCTTGACGGCTCCTGCCAGCTATCCCGTGGATGCTATCACGGAGTCTCAAAATTGCCACCTTATGACGCAATGGATGAATTTGAAGGTCAAGGCGGATGTTGGCTCTGTTTATCCTACTGAACCCGGCGCAACTTTTCACTGCCGGCCGATTCCAGAAGGATATGCTAGGGTGATGGTGGATGAAATAACGGAGGGATTTGAGGACCTCCAGCTTGACCACCCTACCGGTGAAGGGGAGACTCGGCTGGGGTCTGCTCTGAAGACTCCATGCCTATGGCGGAAGGAGCTCATCAACCTTCTGAACTGGACGCCTCTGCCTCCTCCTCCTCCTCCTCCGGCGAGTCAGGGCACTCCGCCTCCTCCATCGCCTCCTCCTCCGGCGAGTGACGATCAGGGCCCTCGGCCGGCTCCTTCTCCGGCGCGTGGCGGCACTCCGCCTCCTTTTCCGCATGCGCCGACGCGCCCGAGCAGCCAGCCTCCTCCTTCTCCGCCTCGTCAGCAAGGGCGGAAGAGACCTGCCGCCGCTCCAGCTGCTCCAGCGCGTCGTAGTCCTTCTCCTCCGCCTCGTAAGCAAGTAAAGAAGACAACCGCTCCGTCTACACAGTCGGCGTCTAGCAGTACAACCAGAGGCGGGAGGACATACAGATTCGGTCCTTCTCTGAAGACTACAGAGAAGTTACCATATGAGAGGACCCCGGAGGAGAACGCCGAGATCGCGCGAATCGAAGTGGATGACTGGTTTCAAGGGTTGAGAGCAAAGAGACATCCACCTCCGGAGGAGAAGGTAGATCCGGTGAAAGTGAAGCGCACTCTGGCTGCCCTGACAAAACCACCGAAGTCTCTGCTGAAAGGAAACTATGAGCGCATTATTGGAAAGGAATTTGCCGAAGCGGAGCGGTCGGGAAGTACTGTCAGTGATCAAAGGCTGAAAGAACGACGAGCTGGGAAACAAATTGCCCAGCTCGGCGAACAAGCGAAGCAATCGTGCCCCCCGCTCAAGGTGCCTAGCCACAACGTCGCTAATGATCCGAGGATGGTGCCCGGTTATAGCAATCTTGGAGATTACCTGCCCGACGATGTACATTATGAACCCATGGACGTGCAGATACAAAGATACGAGTACGGGAAGCCTCTCGTCAAAGATGAAAGATCTCTATCAACGATGATGCGAAGATTGCATGATTGGTACTTGAAAATCTGCAGAGACTCTGGGGGGAGGAGTACTTTGTATGTGAAAGTTAAAAAGGAGCATGACCTCGTTGGAATTGAACTATTGCCTGTTCCATTTGAGGAGTTCTATCAGTTTTTCAATCAATTGGCCCTCGATAAAACAATGGTCGCCTGCTACTGTCTGTAAGTAGTACTACTTCTGTCATTAAGTTTTTCTATATAGCTTAGCTCTTTCATTGCATGTATTTATAATCATTCTCACTATATTATGCAGATTGAAGATCGCCGAATTGAAGAAAAGACAAGTTGGTGATATTGGGTTCATTAACACATATCTCATAGATGCAACTCAGGTTAAATTTCATGCCGCAGCTACCGAGGCCAACTTGCTACGATCGTTGGTAATAAATGAAAACAAAGATATAATACTCTTTCCTTACAACTTCAAGTGAGTTTTACTGTCTTGTGCGTATTCGGTTTCCCTTATATATTACTCAAGGTTATAGTAATGTAATTGATGAGTTATGCATGCGTGTGCAGTTTTCACTATATTCTCCTAGAGATTAAGCTTGAGCTGGGACTAGTAACCGTCTTAGACTCAAGACGAAAAGATCCCCAGGACTATGCAGACATGACTCAAATACTCGAGAAGTAAGTTAAATCGATCATTATCCACCATATCAGCAACTTTGTTCATTTCCTGATATATCAAGTAATTGTTTTCTTTGTCCGGCAGGGTTTGGAGAAAATTCACCAGAAAAGCTCCGGGACTGCCGAAGGAGCTGCAATTTAGACACCCGAAAGTAAGTACTATAGTAGCATTTTAAGCGCATCTACTAGTCATTCAAGCGCTAGTTTCATCAATACCATTTGGCATTCTTGCTTATCAGTTTGATTAACCTCTATTTCTTGTAAAGTGGTTGTGGCAGGAACAAGGGAATGATTTCTGCGGATACTACGTTTGCGAGTCCATCCGCCACACGACCTGTGAGCGGGGCTACACTGACGAACAATATGAAGTACGTAAATAACAACATTCACAATTTTATTTTATTACCATCATTTGTGTTGAGTTTCATTCATTCATATATATATGTATTGACCCCCTTCTTTAAATTAGATGTTTCGGAAGCGGGATGAACTCCTAGCACCAGCTCGCATGCGAGCAATTCAAGAGGAATTGGCGGCATTCTTTCTTGACCACGTGATCCCTGAAGACGGAGAATTCTATGTGGACCCTGAGTCCGTATGATTATATTTGTAAGAGATAATTATTGTATATATGTAGCCGGTAGTGTCAGATAGATATACGAGAACTTGTTGTTCGACCAATCTCTCGGAGAAGGAGAGGTGGTCGATATCACTTCTCTCTGTATGCATATATGTTCATGACGATCTTCTGTTTCCTTCGTTTGCTTACTAGCTAGTTAGCGTGTCTAGTCCTCTCTATACGTATGTATAGTACGTAGCGTCGACCAAGCACGGACATAAGAGAGGACACTTCTCTCTATTAATTATAGCTAGCTAACACAATATATGAAACACCTAAATTAACCCCCCAAAACCCCCAAACCCCCCCCCCCCCCCTTTCAAAAAAAAACAAAAACCCCAGCCACAGAAATGCTGACGCGTGGATGCCTATTGGTCTCGGTTGGTGCCACAAACCGAGACCAAAGGGTCTCCTGCCTGGGCTCTGCGCACTGCCCATATGGAGACCCATCAGTCACGGTTCTGGATTGAACCGGGACTAAAGGGTCGGGGCATTAGTACCGACACTTTAGTCCCGGTTCAGGAACCGGCACTAAAGGCGCTTATGAACCGGGACTATAGGCCCTTTTTCTACCAGTATATACGCATGTTGATCATTTGGTGTAGGTGTTGTTACGTAATAGTTCTTTCTTTCATGATATTAATTACCATATTGTTTTCTTGAAGGTGTCATATATTTGCTTTTTTGGTTGAGATTCGTTTTCTCTCTATTATTTATAATTAAGGTACAGTCTGTAAGAGTTTGCACAATACAATATTTTTTTTTGTTTTTTTAATGTGGTACCGGTGCAACCTTCGTGAGGATTGATTTGTTGGTACGGCAAAATCAAAGTCCCCAGATTAGAAGCGATTGGTGAGGAAGATGTTTATGTGCAGCCTCAACCTTTGTTCTCTTCTCAGCTGTATGGACGACAATGTCTAACACTCTTACTTGATGGTGTCATGTGGGGAGATGAGAGCAAAAAAAGAGTTGGCGGGAATCACCAGATTAGAAGTCAACTGCCATCTCCCCTCTTTCCCCACACCCATATCCCCGTCATTGTTCCCATACCCGGCGCTAAGGCTGGTTACAATGGGCAAGAACATGGTCTAATAACTTACACACTTTCCTAGACTATGTTACTGCCTCCACAGTGGATAGGAACATCTATGTAGTGTCATGCAACAATGTATTTATTAGGTTATAGACTCATTGTTTCTTGGAGTGTATGATGTTCCGGTAACTTAGCTAGTTACCACAAGCACCTCTCTCTTCATTAAATATGTGACACATAAGCAAAGTTGTATTAGAGTGTATGATGTTACTCCTAAGTTCCTCCCCATTGCGACCAGCCTAAGGATAGCTGGAGGAGGACGTGTGGTCCTAAAGAAGGAGGATCTTTGTGAAACACACCTGGTTTCGTCGGACACGGACGCTGCTCCGCGGCCCAGTACCTCAACCAGACCAACGATGATTCACGATAACTCATGATTTTTCCACAAACCACGACAACATACAGTAAGTGTACATTTCTGAATTTTTTACTTCATAATGTACAGTAAGTGTGTAATGTTTTTAGGTTGTTATTCTAAAAGGTTGTGACGTTAGCTGACGCCACAACCAAGATGTAGAAACACCACTGACGGCAAGGAGCGCTGGTGCCTGCACCAAGTTTATATGTGACAGAGCTGGTCCCCACCATCCCTATAAGTCCATGAAATTACAAGTCGTCGTAGGAAGGGACTCGCAAAAGCGACATGCTATAGTGTGATGATCCTTAAAATTGATCATGTTCATCATGAATAGGCAACGGGATAACCACCAGCAATCACTTATGGTTAATTAAGTATATTATGTATATTATGTATATCTCATATTTTTCTTAAAGGGTTTTTGGAGGAGCTTTTTCAAGATGATGATTCTACATAATCAATGCAGAGATTAGGGGAAGTGTTAGGGAATAATTAATTATGGTTAATTAAGGATAATCTCCTTATCTTTGTAAACCGGCGGGCAGTTAAAGTCTGCCACCGTCGCGTCTCTTGTCCCGTCTCCTCTGACCGACGCGTCCCTTGGATGCAACCCCTCGGAGGGTATATATTGTACAATCATCATCGATAGAAAGAGCGATTGATTCATTCTAGCAATTGTTTCTTCAGACCATGTACGTGTGATGGGTAACCACCAGCAATCACGACGAGACAGGAACGCCCCGTCTTAATTTGCCGTATGTGGCCACCCGGCCCAGGAAAAAGTTCATTTTAAACTGTTAACTTGTAGGAGTTCGGCAAAACGAATCCTCGTCGAATCCGATCGATTGCATCATAAACTAGGGAGCTCCTAAGCAGCGCTTTTGGCGCCGCTAACAGGTACTGGCGCCCGCGCGCGACCCACCTGGGCCTGGCCCAACAAGGCCGATGCGCCCGGTTGCCACGGCCTGAACGAGCGAAAAAGCGCAAAAAAAGGTCATCCTCTCCAGGATTCAAACTCTACACGTTACCTTCACGTACTAGCGCACATAACCAGTAGACCTACCCGACTATAGTGCATGTGGAAAGTGTCAAATAATATAAGGACATGCGGCCGCTCTATTTAATGCACTTAGTTTTCTGAATTATTTAAAATAACCGTGAACTTGAATAAGTTCATCAATTTATAAAAAGTTCATCATTTTTTAAGAAAAGTTCATAAATCTGGAAAAAGTTCATCGATTTGTTAAAAAGTTCATCCGATTTGGAAAATAGTTCATTGATTTTGAAAAAAAAACACAGATTTTGAAAGAAAATCATTCAATTTGAAAAAGAGTTCACGGATTTTCAAAAAGGGTTCAAAAAATCAAAAAAAGGGCAATTCTTTTGAACAAAAAGTTCACCAATCAAGAAAAAAGTTCATCGATTTGAAAAAGAGTTCACGGGTTTTCAAAAAAGGGTTCATGAATTCGAAGAAAGTTCAATTTTTTTTTGAAAAAAAAATCATAAAGTTGGAAAAGGTTCATCAATTTTGAAAAAAAGTTCATCGATTTGAAAAAGAGTTCACGGATTATCAAAAAGGGTTCACGAATTCGAAAAAAGTTCACCAATCATGAAAAAACTTCATGAAGATTAAAAAAAATTCATCGAATTGAAAAAGAGTTCACGGGTTTTCAAAAAAGGGTTCACGAATTCGAAGAAAGTTCAATTTGCTTTGAAAAAAAAAGTTCATAAAGTTGGAAAAGGTTCATCGATTTTGAGAAAAAGTTCGTCGATTTGAAAAAGAGTTCACGGATTATCAAAAAGGGTTCAAGAATTCGAAAAAAGTTCACCAATCATGAAAAAAGCTCATCAAGACTAAAAGGAAGTTCATCGATTTTGGAAAAAAGTTCATCGATTAGAAAAAGAGTTCACGGGTTTTCAAAAAAGGGTTCACGAATATGGAAAAAGTTCATTTTAAAAAAAAGTTCATAAAGTTGGAAAAGGTTCATCGATTTTGAAAAAAAGTTCATCAATTTGAAAAAGAGTTCACGGATTTTCAAAACGGGTTCACAAATTCGAAAAAAGTTCACCAATCATGAAAAAAGTTCATCAAAAATGGAAAAAGGTTCATCGATTTTGGAAATAAGTTTATTGATTTGAAAAAAGTTCATTCATTTTTGAAAAATTCACATAAAATCAAAAAGTTCTTCAAATTTGACAAAAAACCTCACAAAACTTTCAAAAAGATCATCGCTTTTTTTAAATGCTCATGCATTCGAAAAAAAGAAAATACAAATGTAAAGAAATTAAAAGAGAACGAACAATGAAATAAAAAACCATCACAAAAATCTGTCCAGAAAAAAAAAACGAAAAAACCGAGCTGGTAGCTTCCAAAGACAGAGCTTCCACGAACTGAAGACAGCATAAGAAGAAAAACGAAGAGGTTAGTGACAAGCGTGAAGCAGTCCTGGTGGTTAGTGCCTTTGCCGACGAAGCGGGTGGTCTTTATTTTCTTGGTTTAAATACAAAAAGTAAGCGCACGGTGTGGCTCCACCGCGAGACCTCGTTAGCTGTTTGATCGACGCAACAACCACCAGGGATACGACATCCATTGTGTTCACTTGCTCCTTTTTTCTCCTTGTCTTCTTTCCTTTTTCTGTCCTTTTCTTTCTTTTTATTTTCTTTTCCTTTTTTATTAAATTCCTTTTTTTAATATTTACGAACTATTTTCCAAATTTGCATATTGTTTTCAAATCTGGAATTTTTTTAGCGTGTTTGATTGCTTGAATTATTTTAAACTATATAAAAACCGGTGGCCATCTTAGTAGGAAATGGCAAACGGCTGTAGACTATACCGATCTATGCTGCATCAACGGCTAGAACAATTCGGGTTATGTGGCTTCATGAGAAGATAGGAAAATCACCTAGTGATGTGTCCCTATTTAGATATAGAAGATAGGCCGCCTTGCATGATTCAAAAGGTATTGCGGGCCAAGATAAATAATAATGGCCCTCATGGCCTTTGAGAAGAACTTGGTGAATGTTATTAAAGTAGAAAATTAATTTCTGCTAAAATAAGATACTCCCCACCATTTCTAAATATAAGTCTTTTACAATATGAACTACATACGGAGCAAAATGAATGAATATACACTATAAAATGTGTCTATATACATCTGTATGTAGCGGAAATCCCTTTTGGAGCTCGGCCTCAAGTGAGGCCTCCAAATTCAAATTTGAAATTACATCAAAATTCATATTTTTACATTTCAAAAAATTCTGAAAAAATACAGATATAAATGAAGGCATAACACACATGTGTGTAAATTTTCAGTTCAAAATAGGTTGAAATGAGGGCTGTGTAAAACAGACAAATCTAGGCTGTTTAACACATGATACTATTTATCCTCCCAGGCCATGAATTTGTCTTTTTTGTACAGCTCACAACTCAAGGTATTTCATCATGAATTTTTTCACGCATGTGAGTTACATCCTTACATACACGCATATTTTTTTCAGAATTTTTTGAACCATAAAAGTCTGAATTTGAATTTTTCAAATATAAAGGCCTCCATGGAGCTCGGCCTCCAAAACGCCTTTCTGTGTATGTAGTCTATATTTAAATCTCTAAAAAGACTTATATTTAGGAACGGAGAGAGTACATATTTAATTGCACCTCAATGAATGTAAAAATTTGTTTTTTGGAGGGAAGTAAAAAAATTTTTGTTACGACGATTTGAAAAATT
Source organism: Triticum urartu (assembly GCF_056163025.1). Taxonomy (NCBI): domain Eukaryota; kingdom Viridiplantae; phylum Streptophyta; class Magnoliopsida; order Poales; family Poaceae; genus Triticum; species Triticum urartu. Next base: position 693,321,566 of record NC_141875.1, on the reverse strand, counting down.
AATGAGCATATATATCTTATATTTATCTAATTTATATGACAATATTTTTAGTAGGAGTGTATTTCCTATTAAAGTTGGTGAGTACTGAATACACATTTATTGTATACCAAATATTTATAGATTTATCTCTATATATAGCCTGCATCTTTTGATGCTTTCACACAAATATATCAGGACAGCTTTAGTTGTCAGCCTGAGCTAGAGCACCAACAATGGCAAAGCACACTACCCTCCTCCTCGTGGCAATAGTAGCCATCCTTTTCACTGCCACCGCCGCCACCCTAGCCAACACCCCCGCCCCTGCAGCCAAGCCTACAGCGTATGAAATGCTAGGGCGATATGGCTTCCCACCGGGCATCCTCCCGCGGGGAGTGCATGACTACGAGCTTCGACCAAACGGTTCCTTTGAGGTACTCTTCTCCGATGAATGCAAACTTCGTATTGACGGCCAGTACGACATCCACTACAGCACTCGGGTTGCCGGGAACATAAAAAATGACATGATCAGCGGCCTTGAAGGCATTAAGGTGAAGGTCTTTTTTGCGTGGATCAGCATACAGGATGTCGGCCGCGATGGCAATGAGCTTAGGCTGCACGCCGGGATCATATCCAAGTCATTCTCGGTTGACGTTTTCTCCTCTAGCCCTAAGTGTAACTGAGTCTCGATTGCAAGATCGACACAAGTGTCGCCACCCGAGTCCGCCTCTTCGACCACGTCGCTTGACATTTCCTTCTTTCTTCGTGGCATTGATGGTGCACATTGCTGCTTGATTTGCAATCCCGTGCCATCTTACTAATTTTTGTACTCCCATTGTTTTATGGGCTGAGACCGAATGATATAAAGAAGTTCCTTTTGTTCGTGATTGCAAAATTCATTTGTGAGATTTCAATTAACGTGGTGTTTGACGGTGAATCCGTTATCTGATCAGATAAAGCATAATGGTATTTTGGCACAAAAATAAATTTTCACTTAATTAGCTCTCTACATCATCTTAGATACATCTGAATTTTTGTGGATCTTGACGATAGCTTACCACATTTCCCATGTGGTATCTTTTTTTTGCAAGGAAACGTTCGATCTATTAATCATGTCATATCAGCATTGGAGCGAACCGAAGGTACGCCGCAGTCATCGCCCCTCCAGTTTGGCCAAACTTGTTGTATTAGATAGTCAAGAAGACATCGGGCTAAGGCCCCACATGTTCAGCGCACCAGAAGAGCAAACATCTACAATGAATAGAAGTATAGATTGAAAGGATCCAACATGAAGACACATAAACGAAGATGAACAAAGGCTGGATCTAAACATATCCACCAAACAATAGCACCAACTGAATCTCATGAGATTTGCCGGAGACACACCTCCACACACCCTATTACAGTGTGGTAATATGTTGGTGCTAGTGTTTTTCATAAGAATATATATTGGCGGAGCTTGGGGATTAATTATTTCTATAAAAAATGGTGTGGTAATGGCCTGATTCAATTTCATTCGTAAATATGTTGGCCAATTGGCAAGCGGTACATTTGTCCTCATGGGCTGGTGGGACAGCCAAGATTGTTCTAGAATGTCCGCCACAGCTTGCATGCCTCAAAGAAATGAGCTGATTAAATTTAACCCCTCTTAAACAATTACATGCAATTGAGAGCCGTGTGAAGCGGGGTAAATCTTATTCCGCTCGTAAGGCTGGTTGTGTCAACCTAAACACGCATTTCCCGTGATTACACTAGTAGAAAAAGGACCTAATATGAGACACATTAGTCCCGGTTTGATTTTGATCCGGTACTAATGATACCATTAATGCCGGTTCGAACGGCTATGCATTAATACCGGTTCGTGTTGAACCTTTAGTACCGGTTCATGCCACGAACCGGTACTAAAGGGGTGGTGGCAGGCTGGCGTCCGGTTGGAGACACAAACCGGGACTATAGGGCAATTTTCAAACTCTACCCCTCCTCCCTGTATCGCCATTCCAGTTTTGAAAAAATCAAAAGGAAATGATAAAAACTTCAAAAAATAAAATCCTTCGAGAGGTAGTTATATTACTAAATCTACTAGTTAGAAAAATTTGAAAGCTTAAATTTTGACATGTTTTGCAAAAAGTGTAGGGAAAAAGTAAAAACGGCTATAACTTTTGCATACGATGTCGGAAAAAACTTATAATATATCAAAAAATTCAGCATGAAAATCCGCATTCGATTTTGACTGCCTACGGTCTGTTTGCAATTTTTTAGAATTCTCAAATTCCAAAAGGAAAAAAAAATATGCTCAAATTTCAGTTTTTTTAATTTTGGTTAAATCTGGTCAAACTAATTATTCAAGATGTATTAATGTTACTACATAATTGGTCAAGAATATTAGTGTTACTAAATAATTATTCCAATTTTTTGAATTTTGGTCAAATCTGATCAAACTATGGTCAAACTATGGTCAAATTATGGTCAAACTTATTCAAGAAATATTAGTGTTACTAAATAATTACTGTTTTTTAGAATAATAGTTTCAAACTCAAACGGTGAAACGTGTGACCTAATGCTCAAGCTAAACTGCTAAGGGTTAATAGGATTGACAGCTTACATTTGTCAAGAAAACAACAAGTGTAGACTTGGAAAATAGGGGGAATAGAACTTTGAAGTTAAGCGTGCTCAGACTGGGGAAGTGAGAAGATGGGTGACCGGTCGGGAAGTTAGACAATTTGAAATGAGTGATCCACACTTTGAGCTCTTAAGAGGGGTGATTGGAGACTAAATCATCAAATAATTCAGAAAATAAAAAACTGAAAAAAAATCAATTTTTTTCAAAATTTTCAAAAAAAAAACCTTTATTAGCGGTTCGTGGGCCTTTATTAAAGGTTCCCCAGACCATGACGCGAGCTCACGCCACGTGGTGGGCCTTTAGTAGCGGTTCGTGCCGAACCGGTACTAAAGGGGGAAGGGCTTTACAAACCGGTTTTAAAACTTCGTTTTCTACAAGTGTTATATGGGCCGGCCCACTCGAGACACTGCGTTCTTTCCTGCTTCTTAAGTTACTAATGTCCTGGTTTATTTTGGATGTTTTGTTCTTCTTCTTTGTTTTTCTCTGCCAGTTTTCTTTTGAAATTTTATTTTATTTTTATTTCATTTTTTCTTATCAACTTTCCTTTTTATATTTTTGATTCAAACACATTTTAAATTATTGATTTCTTACATTATAAAGTATATTAAAATGCTTGAACTAAAATTGGATACTTTTTTTAGTCCATGAAAATTTATTAGATTTCATAATTTATTTAAAAATCATAAATAATTTTAAGTTTGTTTAATATTTTTAAATTTGCTAATATTTTGTATATTGGCGATCATTTTTCAAATCCCTTTATTTTTAAAAATGTAAACACCTTTTGGAATTTAAAATCCTTGAACATTTTAAATTTCTGAAATATTTCAAAATTACTAAAAAATTTCTGTGTATTGTTTTAAAACTGAGGAACATCTTATAAAATATTGTCACCAGTTGTAAAAAATTAACGCAGTTGCAGGAAGAAAAATATAACTGAAAAGACATTCAGCCCATCGCTAGGATAGAACAAAACTGACCAAACAAACAACCCAAACTCGATAGAGTGGTTTGTGGTCCGGTTCACAATGCCAACATGAGTTTGTGTTTGGTCAAATCCCTATGTGCGGGACAGGATGTCTCGTGAAGAGTTTGACATCTGGCACAAGTACGGACCTATGGCAGTGCAAATGTGCAATACTATTTGCCACGTGTACGTGACTTCATGTACGATTTCGTGACCATTTTCAACGTCTTAGTTTCAAGGTTCTGCTTCCCCTTTGAACTCCTTTGCTAGCGGGGACAACTATAATACAAGATGTTTCCTAACAAAATAAAATGTAATGCTTTTAGATATTAGTGTAAAAAAGGTGCCTACATAGAAAAGGGGGACATGAGAAGAAACAATGGCAAAGATCTGGCAGGTGAGATCATCTCATACCTCTAGCAAAGTCAGATCATATGTACTCCGATCGCCATAATAACCGCTTGTTTTGTCTTTGAGGACAACATTTAGGTTTTGTTGCCTTGGCCTCCAAATTTCTTGAAGACCGCATCAAATCAAGCCCGCGAGCCTATACATTTGTGGGCTGGGGCGCTGATATGGAGCAGGCACCAAACCCAACCGCTCATGCAGGAGGAAACTTTGATGTTGTTTTTGACCTCCGGCATCGAATCCTACCAATGATGCGGTCGTCCGTATGTTTACCTCTTTGACTCCTACCAATAACACAACCACTTTTGCATTGAGAAGAGCGTTCATTAATAACCAATCACTACTAAGGAAATGCTTATACACAGTAGCATAGTAGTAGCGCTGTAAAATAGGAACCATTGCTGTTATTTAGCACTAGCGTTTTTCCTGGCAGGCGCTACTAGTAACTCTGTAGTAGTAGCGCTGGGACGCAAAAACACGCTACTGCTATGTGGGACCAGACGAGGCCACCGACGGTCGGTGGAGTTGTAGCGTCGTACAGAAACAAGCACTACTACTAACAGTTTAGTAGTAGCGCTTGATTTTACTGCGCTGCTACTGCTAATGGGTCCCACTTAGTAGTAGCGCTTTTCCTGGAGAGCGCTACTACTAAGTCCCATAGCAGCAACGCTTTTTGCTAAGCAGCGCTACTGTAGTTGCAGCTGGTGCCACCTTTCCACCCCCTCCCCTCCTCTCCCCCACTTTGCCCTCTCTCCCCCTCCTTTCCCTTCTCCACTCTCCATTCTCCACCACTACAAGGGAAAACCTTATACACAGAATCTTAGCACCAGCGCGGCACAAAAAGATAGCGAGGTTAAGAAAAGCACGCTACTAATGTAAATTTAGCAGTAGCGCGTGATGTCTAAATCGCGTTGCTTCAAAAATCTACCGACAGTACCCAACGACCTAAGTTTACCAGCAGCGCGGTGTCACGATGCGTGCTATTGCCAATGCAATAGTAGTAGCGCGCGTTTTAGTCACGTCGCTGCTGCTAATTTTGAAATTGTCCACACGGTTGGCCCGTTTAGCAGTAGCGCGTGTGACGAAAGGGCGCTGCTGCTACGCTCTTAGCAGTAGCGTGTTTTTCCTCCCGCGCTACTGCTAAGTCGCAGGACCCCACCACCTTTTTCCACCCACCCATCCTCCCCTCCTCCATCCTCCCTTTCCCCTACCTCCCATCCTCCCTCTCCCACTCTTCTTCTTCCTCAATACTTCTCCCCCCATTACTCTCCCTCTTCTACCTATCTTTCTCTCTCTTCATTACTCCTAGCTAACTAACACCACCTCCATTAATGCATCTCCTTTCTCTTTTTCCTCCCCCCTCCACTAGTTGAAGTTGTCTCCTTCCAAATTAGCTAGCTAGGTAGATGTAGCATTTAGTCAAGTGACCTATTTGCCCCCTAACTAGATCTATCTTTGTCAAGAAGAGCTTTGTGCACTTTTGATCTCCCTACATCATCATCTCTACCGTGTGCTCGATCCCGAGATAGAGGTGATTAAAATTTCATGCTTTTGCAAAATGGAAATATGTGTATGTGTGTGTGATAAGATAATTGGGCAATATGATGGAAATTGTGTGTGTGGCATGAGTTCACGCCAAATTGTGCTTTTGAGTTGCCTATGTTTTGCCGAAATGTCGATTTATTTCCGTTTCGACGAATGCCGGGCAAACTCTAGATCTATATATGTCCTATTTTTAGGGAAGGTCATGCCGAATTTTTGTATGACTTTGATGCATGCACGCATTTTTATAATCAATTTGTTTATTATTACCGTGCAGACGTTCATGATGGTCAGTGGAACGATGGTGGGTAGGTGGTTGCGGTCGGCGGTGCAGGACATCAAAGATGGTTTGGTTCGACCCCTATGACGATGGTCGTGTCGAAGCACACCTGCTCATGACTGGTTTCATGGATGGCTATACTCGATGGATAATTGAAGATGAGGATGACGATGTTGAGGACGCCGACGGGGCAGGCAATGACGACACGGGGCAAGACGAAGAGATGATCGATAATGGCGGCGGGGAAGAGGCCGGACATGGCGGCAGAGAAGGGGCCGACATGGCGGAGGAGAAGGGTCCGGACATGGCGGCGGAGAGAACGACATGGACTCCATGCAGCAGAGTTCGTCGGTACTAAGTTCAATCGCGCAGGGCCCTCATGTTCAAGCAATGCTTCGCAAGGAGACGAGTACTAAGAGAGCTGCTTCTAGAGAGGAGGCTAAGCTGGAGCAACTGGTGGAAGACTCGAACACTCCATTGTATGATGGTTGCAATCCTGAGGTGACCCGCTTGAGTTTCACGCTCCAATTCCTGAAGACGAAGGCTAAAAACAAATGGACCGACACTAGCCTCGATGAGCATATCAAGTACCTAAAGGATGTTCTTCCCGCGGGGAATCTATGTCCTACTAGTGTTGATGAGGCCAAGAAGATCGTGTGCCCTCTTGATCTGCCGCACGTTAGATACCATGCATGCATCAACGATTGCATAATTTATTGGAAGGAGCATACGGAAAAAACAAGCTGTCCGATGTGCAATGCTTCTCGATACAAGAAGGCTGGGAAGAAATGACCCCAGAAAGTTGTATGGTACCTACCGATCACTCCCCGTCTCCAGCGGTATTTCGTAGATCCCAAGGAAGCAAAGCTAATGCGCTGGCACGCGGAGAGGAAGAAGCCCGACGATGGAGATGATCCGAAGTTGAGACACGTCAAGGATGGAAGCCAGTGGAGAGCATTGAACAACTTCTATCGGTATTTTGAATGTGATGCAAGGAACATCGTGCTCGGCGCGTGTACCGATGCCATGAATCCATTTGGCAACCAGAACATAAACCATAGCACATGGCCTGTGTTTGTATGGATGTACAACCCCCCCTGGTTGTGCAAGAAGTAAAAGTACATTCACATGAGCATGCTTATTCAAGGGCCGAAACAACCAGGAAATAATATTAATTTGTATCTGGGGCTACTTCAAGAGGAGTTAGACACGTTATGGAAAACACCAACCAAGACATGGGACGCCAGCAAAGGCGAGTATTTCTACATGAGAGCCGTGCTGATCGCGACGGTGCACGACTATCTCGGTTACGGATATGTCGCAGGCCAGGTGTGCCATGGATATTGCGGATGCACGTGGTGCATGGATGATACGATGTCTTAGCAGCTAACGTCAAGGAAAGATGGCGTTCTGGGAAAATCGTGTACATGGGGCATCGAAGATGGCTCGAACCGGACGACCTGTGGAGAAACCATGGAGATCTATTCAATGGTCATGTTGAGCATCGAGGACCTCCACGTAAGCGGAGCGGTGCCGAAATCGATGATCTGTTGAAAAACTGGAAGGAGTGCCCCGCGCCAGGAAAGACGATGAAAAAGGCACCAGAGCCGCTGCCGAAGGTATGGAAGACGAGGTCTGTGTTCTGGGACTTGGAGTACTGGCACAAACTCGATACACGTCATTGCCTTGATCAAATGCATATCTGTAAGAATGTCCTTGACAGGTTGCTCGCGACACTGATGAACATGCCGAATAAGACCAAGGATGGGCCGAAGGCAAGAAAAGACATGCAAGATTTGAAAATAAGGGAAGATCTACACATGCCGCCCCGTAAAAAGTCAGACGAGACAGAGATGGAGATAGAGGCACGTGAGAAGAAGGGCAAGAAAATAAAGAAAGAGGATTATTGCCCCCCTGCTTGCTTCACCTTAAGTCAGGCTGAGATCGGTCAATTCTTTAAGTGCCTTACCAAAGTCAAAGTTAGTTCCGGTTACTGTGGCAAGATAAGCAGATATCTAGACACGTACAAGAAAAGGTTTAGCGGGATGAAGTCCCATGACTGTCATGTGATGATGACGCAGATACTACCTGTTGCCCTTAGAGGGATAATGGACAAGCACGTCCGTGACACGCTTATTGGTCTCTGCAACTTTTTCGACGTCATCTCTCAAAAGTCGATCAGTCTGAAGCAGCTCCTAAGGCTACAGGAAGAGATCGTTGTGATACTGAATGAGCTTGAGATGTACTTCTCGCCAGCGTTCTTTGACGTGATGGTGTATCTGTGTGTCCATATTGTGGACGACATAATAGACCTGGGGCCGTCATTTCTGCACAACATGATGCCGTTTGAGAGGATGAATGGGATCATCAAAGGATTTGTTCGTAACATGTCCCGTCCGGATGGAAGCATCGTCCAGGGCTATCTGGCACAAGAGTGCATCTCTTTCTACGAGAATTTTCTATATGGCATAGACCTGCCACCCGGTGTTAGTGTTGGTTTGCCCGTTAACAAGCACGATGGGAGGCTCGAAGGAGAAGGTCACTCCAACGGTCGCAGTGAACTGCACGTGGCATACTCAGATCGACGCAGCGACTTTGACTGAGCAAACTTGGTAGTGCTACAACACCTAGACGAGGTAGATCCTTTCGTGGCACTGCACAAAGAAGTTATCGCAAAGAAGTATCGTGACCGGGGGGTATGTAGGACGGACGCCGAAGTTACTAGAGAGCACAACTCCACTTTCCTGCATTGGTTCAAAGAGCATATTATTGCTAATCCCCCCGAAGGAGGGTCTAAGGACGGATTGCTCATATACGCCTTAGCACATGGCCCCTCGCCCAACCTCGTAACCTATCAGGCATACGATATCAACGGATACACGTTCTACATGGAGGCCAAAGATATGGACAATGATGATCAGAACTCAGGGGTGACGATGGAATGCATGGCCGGCAGCGACAACGACGCAACTGAAAGATTTTACGGAAGGGTCGAGGAGATCTGGCAGCTTGACTACTCTGGACTGCACAACACGATGATGTTCCGTGTCAGATGGGCTAAGAATGTCGAAAGAGAAAACCGGAATTTCACTACCATGACTATACACGATGCCAAGAGTGCTACCATGAACGCTATCGCAAAAAACGAGCCATGCGTACACGCTAAGCATGTGACACAATGCTTCTTCATAACCGACCCGCGCAATCCCAGCCGTGTTGTCGTCAGGAGAGGCAAAAGGAACATCATTGGAATGGATGGAGTCGCCAACGAGGAAGACTACGATCAGTACGACAATCCAATGAGGGAAGATGACAATGATGATGAAGTATACGTCAAAAGAAGAATCAGTACTACATTACCTAAGAAAAATCGTACTCCATGGAAAAGGCAAAGTCACAATGAGGGGCTCAATTATTCTTCAACGAACAAGAAGGGAAAGAAGCTAACTCAAAAATGAAAATGCCAACGCTGAGGAACCGTATGTTATCGGTCAAATGATGTAATATATATGTTCCTATTTTGTATACACACTTAGCCATTATTATGCATGGGTCGAATGATGTAATATATATATGTTCCTATTTTGTATATATATTTAACCGTCAAATGATGCAATATATATCGCCTCCCTTCATTCACTGCTCTTAGAAAAAAAGAAAACAAAAATGAGAGAAAATAAAGGAAAATAAAATAGAGGAAACAAACAGGAAAACTGTTATATATAGGTACGGGTTATAGTAGCAACGCTTTTGTGAGAAAAGAGCTACAGCTAGTCAAGATAGCAGTAGCGGTTACTACATGAAAGCGCTATAGCTACCTGAAGTAGCTATAACGCGTTTTGCCTAAACGCGCTACTGCTATGCCCACTTAACCCCCAAAATCCCCGCTCCTCCCTTCATCCCGCCTCTTTTCCCCAAATCCCCACGCTCTCCTCCCTGTCGCGCTCTGCGCTCGCCCCCGACTGACCCCGGCGCCGGTTCTGGCCCCGGCCCCTAACCCCGACCCCGACCCCGGCCCCGACCGACCCTGACCCCGACCCCGACCGACCCCGACCCCATCCCCGGCACTCGACCCCGACCCCAACCCCTCCCAACCTCGGCTGTCGTTGGGCCTGCACCCTCTGTAAGCCCCCCACCGCTCCTCCTCTCTCTGGTAGCTAGGTTTTTTGGTTAATTTACTTTCGTTTTAGTTAGGGCAGATGGTTAATTAGGTTATATATTTAGTTAGGGCAGATGTTGGACATGTGATGTTTTGGACATGTCACATTTGGAATTTGGAAATGTCATTTGGACATGATGATTATGTGCAGGGTAAATGATCCGAGTGGCCTATGTTACGCTGGAATGTTGATTCATTTCCGTTCCGGTGAATTTCAGGCGCTCGATATGTCCATTTTTTAGAAAAGGTCATGCCGAAATTTTCCGTCAATTTTGGCATGATTTGTGCTAGATAGATTTATTTTTTATGTCATTTCTCATTTTTTCATAGTTTTACAATTAAATGAGGAGACTTAATCATAGGAAACATGTCGAACAATGAAGAAACTGGGCCTTCTGACCAAGATGCAGACGAGATGGATTATGAGTGTGAACAAGAGTACCTCGACTATTTGACTGCTAAGACGATATTGTTGCGAAGTCAGGGTTTGCAGGTCGGCTTCGATGATGGTACTGACGCCGACATCGACACCGATGGCGCCGGCGCCGATGGCGGCGCCGAGACCGATGGTGGCGTCGAGACCGGCGGGGAAGGTACCGGCGGGGAAGATACCAGCGGGGAAGGTACCGGCGCCGATGCCGCTACCGAAAAGAAGAAGCGAAAGAAGCAGAGGATACGAAAACCTAACAAACTAGGGATTGGACGACTGGTTATCACAAAGATGGCACCTGGCAAGTTTGAGCCATTAGAGCCGGAAGAACCTCGCAAGTGCTATGGGAACCAAGTAGGATGCATCCTACGGGAATGTGCGAGCATCATAGACGATGACTTAAGGAGTAAAGAACATTTGATGCAGTTGCTCCTGACGAAGTTGCACAAGAGATTCAAATTCCCCGACCGGGATGATAACATAGAACAACCATGGGATGATCCGAAGATGAAAAAGATTAACAATCACGCCATCGGCATGTTCCGCAATGATTTGGCCTCCTGGAAAGGGAGGGTGAAACGAGCTATTGAGGCTGAGGAACACCTGTCCAAGATTCTGGAGGAAAATGCGACACTTACAGAAGAGGAGTTCGAAAAGTTTAAGGACACTTGCGCTACCAAGGCAGCCAAGGCTAAGGCTGCAAAATTCAAGAGCCTTTGGCAAAGGAACACGGGGAAGCATCGCCTCAGAAGCCGTGGCTACCTCGATAAAAGGCCCATACGGGATAAGGAGGATGCGGAACGTGAAGCCGCGGGTATCCCAGACCCTATCGCGAAGTTCACCAACCCCTTGGAGCATGACTTCATCAGGGCCCGATACATGTGGGACAAGGAAAAGAAGGTTTTTTACACGGACCAGATCACGAGGAAATTGATTAGACTACTGGTAATTATTCTTTTACCACCTTACATTTAGCTCCAGATCTAGTCAACTACACATTCCAAAACGGTTCACGCTCCTTCTGCAGGAGAAGCAACACCAGCTTGCAGCCAAAAGCCCTACTTCTCCGATGAGGCCCAAGTGGGACACCCCTCTCAACCGGGCCTTGAATGAACTTAAGGGACTCCCTTTGGGCCAGCGGCCGCAATATGGTCGTGTGCACGGCGCTGGAGACGACGCCATGTGGAAGGTGTTTTACAACGAGGGCCTAGAGGCCAAGAAGAAGAAAAAGAAGTTTAGTCATTAGGACATCAACGAGAAGGTGAAGCTTGCGTTCGAGAAAGAAGGAGCTGAGGATGCGTAAAAACAGCCGAGGAGAAAAATGACTTGCTACAGCAGGCAGTCAATGCAGTTGTAACTGCCTGCACAAATGATTTCGCTACTAACTTGGTTCCAACTATCATCAACTGGACGAAGGAAAATCCAGACAAGACGATACATTATATCCCGTTGCCCAGTTTCGTTGGGAGCAACTCCGTGAACAACAACACCACCGCACCATCACTTGCTCACGCAACCGGGCCTCCTCTCGTAGTCGCTCCCGCTCATAGCAGCCCATGCTTAGTCTCTGGCGCGCTAGCTGGGCCTTCGTCTTTGGCTGAGCTCGATGCCCTCATGGCAATTACATGTCACACCAACATATATATATATATATACAATATTCCATTTTCGTTGCCTTTTGGATGTTTTACACCACAGACATGTGTTTGCAGGCCAAAGAAACCCCGTGCACCATACTCTACTTGATCAATGGCCAGAAGGTGGATGTGGGAAAGGGGATGATAATGAACCCCTTGCAACCCACATTCCACAACCAGCCGATCCCGGCTGGGCACTTCAAGGTTACCTTGTCCAGTGTGAAATCGGGGCACGAGGATTTGCCTCCTCTAGTACAGCATGTGGGAGAGGACGACGAGACCCCGCTGCGGATTGGGAGCTGCAAGGGTTGGGTGCTGCTATGGCTGAAGAATCTTATTCGTCTGGAGCCGGCCGAGAGCACACCGATAACCACACATCAACAAGCATGTGCGGAGACCATCACCCCGCCTACGCAATTACCTGCTCCTGTATCGCCGGATGAGAGCGGCGGAAGATGTGATGAAGGGGGTGTAATAGTACTGGCTGATGTAATCGGTCATGTAGAACAGAGAATGGATGATGAGACGGAGGTCGACCAAATGGGTTTCCTCAATACAAACGCGTATTAGTGTGACTTAGATATGATGTGTCAACCATATGACGAATCAGGCTATCAACATGCTAATGAGGATATGGATTATCTGCCCGGGCAGGAAGGTTGTAGCAGGGATTGCAAAAAGTCTTTCTTCATGAAATCCTCACATGACATGCGTGAAGATGCCGCCTCAACATAGGCTCAACTAGCCGGGGGTCGTACAGTGCTTAGCCCGGGAACACTGGGGCAGGAGTTAAGGAAGGGTCTAGAAGGTGTGCCCAAGAAAAAGGACAGGAAGAGATCGGGGAAAATAGCTGCCTCCTAACAAGCCAGAGCACATAGCAGCCAGACGATGGATTCTGAAGAGCATGTACCCGTGAAAGGTGCGGCCATGTTCCATCTCACGGGCGAGCCGATGCTATCGCCGAAACCGCTGGAGGCACTATCAGGGGATCTCAGGAGACTGCACGACCATGTGCTGTCGACTGAGAAAAGCCTACTAGCCTCGAAGGATCCAGGATATCCAACATACGCGGCTCGTGTGCCTGAGGGGAAGTGCTACATCGACACACGGACCGCGAAGGTCTTCTTCCTGCGGTTTGACCATATCTTTGACATGTTTCTGACAAGGTGGCTCGATTTTACAATCGTCCGCCTTTTTGCGCTACATATGAGCTCCGCATGAAGAGACAAGAAGTCTCGCATATCTGTGTGATCCGTACTACATGCATGAGTCTTTCTTGGGTCTCGGCGACTTTGAGCATGAAACTGCTAGGGACTACCTCCAAAACTTCATGGTACAGAATAAGGACCAGGAAATTGTCCTCCTGCCTTATCATCCAAAGTAAGTCAGTTCCAGACAACCCTTTCATACATTTCAATCATCCCTTCTCGCTCATATGGAGAATAATTTGAGGTGTCTTTTACCTACAACAACGGGCGCGCCGTCCTTATCGTTCTTTACCCGCGAGTCTCCCATGCCGTGTATTTCGACCGTTCCAGACACTACGAGAAGAAGGACTACACCCACATAATGAATATTCTAGATGATGCTCTCCAAGGCATCAGCATTAGAGGTGGCCACATGGAGATAAGGAAACAAAGGAACAAGAAGATGGGTTTCGCGCATAAAACTAACTTCTGTTGCATCCATGTCCCAAAACCAAGCAAGAAAGATGGATTCTACATCCTCCATCTCATGATTGAGTTCAACACAGATCACCAAAAGCTTCGTATGACAACCAGAAACGATGATCGTGTCCGCAAGTGGGTAGAATCTCATGGAGAAGCGGAGTATAAACTTAGAGATGACTTCTTTCGCATCCAAAGGGACATTGCAACGATCATCATGAAAGAAGTCTTCGATGAGAATGGGATGTTCCACCACGGCCCTATATCGCGAGCTGACGTCCGAACTCGCATAGGCATGAAACGTCAGGACCTCACGCTGTTCAAGAAGCTAGGGTCCATCCTCGATGATATGGAAGGATGGAACTTGTAGTGATTTATGATGCCGATGATGATGATATGTGTCGGTTGAACCTTGTATACTTTCTGTAGCGATGAAACTTTGTGATGTCCACAGTCCCTGCCGAACCTGCGTAATGCTACTTTGTTAGTTTTGGTACGATGACCTGCGTAACTCTAGTAATTAATTAGTTTGCGTACTGTATGTTGCATCTAGTTGCTAGCCCTTTCTTTTTCGTGTTGCTCTAGTATATTTTGTTGCATATGATTGTACATCCTCTTGATGAAGTTGCATCTCTAACAGGTACCTAGTTTCTTCATGGCGAGATGGCAGTGCTTTGTCATGTACAAAGGGAAGGTTCCGGGGGTGTACAACGAGTGGCCCGAGTGTCAGGTGCATGAGAATGGGGTCTTAGGCGCCAGCCATAAAGGCTTCAAAACTAGACAAGAAGCCGAACTAGTTATTTGAGGTTCACGCAAGCGCGAGACAAGACTCATAACCGCTGCCTCATGTACTGCATAGTTCCGCTCTCACTCATAGTGATAGCTCTTCTCGCATATACAATTGTTTAGATGGATGACATTGCAGTTGGAAATATTCAAGACTTGCATATATTGCTATTTTCGAGATGATTATGATGAGACTATTTGTATGTATATGCTATGATTACATTTGTGGTCACGCAGTCATTTGTATGTGTATGATGATGACATTTGTATGTGCTCAAGATTCTTTTATAAAGCCTGTTCAGATGCAAAACAAATATGTAGAAAAAAACAAAAACTAATAAAATTAGCAGTAGCGAGTGGAGAAAAGTTAGCAGCAGCGTGCCACTAGCAGTAGCGCGGCCTAATAAAGTGCACTGAAGCTATTAGCAGTAGCGTGCTTGCTTGCTACCCGCTACTGCTATGCTTGTATAGCAGTAGCACGGGTGCACAAGCGCTGCTGCTACAGGTTAGCTGTAGCGCCGTATCAGTAGCGCGGTACCCCGCGCTACTGCTATAGCTAAAACCCGCGCTGCTGCTAGAGGTTAGTTCTAGCGCTGTATCAGTAGCGCGGTACCCCGCGCTACTGCTATAGCTAAAACCCGCGCTGCTGCTACAGGTTAGCTGTAGCGCCGTATCAGTAGCGCAGTACCCCGCGCTACTGCTATAGCTTAAACCTGCGCTGCTGCTAGGGTTTTCCCTAGTAGTGCACCACTGTTGCTATTCTTCTCTCTTCCTCCTACCTTTCTTCTCTCCTCATTAATGGCACCCTCCTCCATAAATGGCCTCTCTCTTTCTCCCGCACCTCTCTTCTCTCCCCACTAATGCCCCCCTCCGCCATAACCCTTCTCCATTAGTTAGCTAGCTACATTCACCTCTCATCCCCAACAACTAGATCTAGCAAGCTATTTAGTCATCCACACGCGCTCTCTCGATCATTATCTCTCATCATCTAATTAACCTCATGCTCTCGGTGTCTCTCGGGAGATATATAGGTGATTGAAAAGTTGTTCATTTCAAGAATGGGAATATGTGCGTGAATGAGAGTATGTGTGTTTGGGATATATATATATATATATATGTATGGAGAGATTTGTGTGAGTGACATGCCCTTGAGTTGCTTATGTTTTGCCAAAATGTCGATTTATTTCCGTTCGATGAATTTCGAGCAAACTCAATATGTCCAATTTTTAGGCAAGGTCATGCCAAAATTTTATATATGACTTTGAAGCATGCATATTTATCTTATAACCCTTTTGCTTGTTATACCGTGCAGTCAGTCATGAAGGTGAGTAGATGGAAGGTGGAGTGGTACATGCAATCCGCAGTGATGGACATGTATGCAAATAATCGGACTAGGATTAGATGTCCGTGTGCAAGATGCAAGGAAGGAGTCCTTTTGTACCCTTTTGATCGTGGCACTTTGAAGGCGCACCTGCTGATGAATGGTTTCATGGATGGCTATACTTAGTGGATATGTGAAGAAGAAGATGATGAGGACGTCCACATGGCAGGGAATAACGACATGGACGACGAGATGACTGATCAACACGAAGACTATGGCGCCGGACATGGTGGCGGGGAAGAGTCCGGAAATGACACTACTAGGAAAAGGCCTACTAATGGCGCACCTAATTTGGCCATTAATGGCGCATTAGTGGTGCACCATTAGTAGCACGCCATTAGTATATTTTACTAATGGCGCACCACAGGTGCGCCATTAGTATCTGGTATACTAATGGCGCACCCCAGATGCGCCATTAGTATATACAACAGTGCGCCATTAGTATGCCTCCCAGGGGGCCATGTATACCCAGGTGCTTTGGCATACTAATGGCGCACGACAGCAAGATGCGCCATTAGTAACTTCGGCATACTAATGGCGCACTCTTTAATGATGCGCCATTAGTATCCTTTGGCATACTAATGGCGCACTATGATGTGATGCGCCATTAGTATGAATATTAGGTTTTTTTTATTTTTTAATTTTCTGTTTTTTGCACAGGTTACAAAATGTATAATTGGACAAAATATAGACAGCACACATCAACAACAGATTCATCGAATACAATAGAAGATTAGTCTCTGAATACAATTCATCATTTTAGTCTCCGAATACAAGTCATCATATTAGTCTCCGAATTGAAAAGACCGAACAAAGATAGAACATTATATTACAAGTCTTGAGACCGCGAGTTTGTCTTCACATTACAAGTCGATATCGATCATCTAAACTACCATCACATAGAAGAGAGCTGCGGTCATCACGATGAGCATCATCACGATGAAACTCGTCTTCATCCGGTTGCTCCAACGCTCCCTCCCCTCTCCCGCTAGATAGCGGGCGTATCTAGATTTGGCCTCGGCCCTAGTGGCGTACCCTTTGTAACTGTTACCGCTGAATCGGTGAACCTGTCTCCGACACTCCTCCCAGTCGTCGTAGACTCCGGGAACCTTACCCTTGTACACGACATACCACGGCATCGCTATGCAGTAGCCAAACGAAACATTAGTACCAATTCACAGACAATACATAAGCAATATATAAGTATGCAACAGAACGATCGGAAGAGAAAAGCAAGACATTAATAGCATCGATTACATCTTAAGTTGAACGACTCTCGAAACCAAAGAGACATACTACAAGTTCATTAAAGTTTAATTACAACATGAGACTCAAGGGACCGGAGCGTGGATGAAGCCGCCGTCTATCATGGGAGTCATGAAAGAACGGGCGTTGTCAGCCTACATTTGTAGGATTGTGTCGATGTCACTGTTGGACGGTTGATTTCTGAGGTAGAACTGCCCCGAGGTACGAAGGACATCTTGATGGATGATTTCCGCAAACTCTGACTGGATGCGAAAGAATTCTTGTCTGATGTCCGCGTCCTGGATTGCCGACACGCTCGCGGCCCAATCTTTGAGTCTACTCGGTAGCAGAAGGTGATGATGGTCCCGTACGATCGCCCACATGTGATGGATGGCATAGTAGGAACCCTTCTGACCGCCAGGCGGCTGCTTGACGCAGCAGAACGTCGTATTGTGGGAGAACACGTGCTTGTCGTACTTACGAATAGGCCTGGTGAAGGTGCCTCCAGATTTGACGTAGCCGGGGAGAACATCATCAAGAACCTTCTTGACATTTGTGTAGTCTACGTTCGACTGACGGTCCGGGTCGAAATACGTGGCCATGGAATATTTGGGGCTTAGGAGGATGAGCGTGCAACATGTGTCACTGCAGAAAACATGGAATGTTAAAAGAAAAACGATCGAAATCTAAGAATTCATATGTTACGGGGCGATTGAGGGGAGGACTTACTCGGGAAAGTAAAGCACGAGGAAGTTATCCTTATCTTGGTTTTCCAGAATGACGCCTTCGAGGTAAGAACTCGCGAGTTGCCGGTCCCCAGCGCTGCCCAAGATCTTGGCACGCATGTAGAAGGGGTCGACTATCACGATGTCCGGGGTCTTGTCACGAATGATCCGCATCTCCATACTCAGCGAAAATAGCCGAACGAAGGTGTAGTGCAGTGGGTGAAGGTTGAACATAGCGTGGATGTCATCAAACCGCAGGACGATCGTACCCCCGATGGAGTTATCCACAAATCCCTTGCCCTCTGGCACCTTGGCCGCAAAAACCGGGTATGCCACATCCTTCTCTCCGAGACGCCGCTTCTCCAAAGAAAGAACACTGTCATGCAGACTCCGCATAGCACCGGTTGCAGCATCGAGCATATTTCTCGGTAGCATCGGCCTACCCGCCACATGCACCCTCCTCGAGATATCCTCAGGTGAAGGTGGCCCGTCCTGAGCACGGATCGTACTCGGTGCCGGCTGGCCCGCACCCTTGTTAGTCTTTCTTTTGCGTGCCTTCTTCTTCTCCTGTAATGGGACCGAGTTCTGCTCACAGACCGCCTTCTTGAGTGTGTTGCAGCTGATCATATTTCACACCTCGCCTATCTGAGGCTCGGTGAAGTCGGCAGCTGGAGGCGTCTCCTGAGAGCTGAACTGCAGACGACGCCTGTTGCAACTTGGCTTCTCCGCGGTACCAGCTAGATCGCGCACGTCTTTTGTTGGGTTGGGTTCTTGAGAAGGAGGCCCCATGAAGTCTGAAGGAAATATGCCCTAGAGGCAATAATAAAGTTATTATTTATTTCCTTATAATCATGATAAATGTTTATTATTCATGCTAGAATTGTATTAACCGGAAACATAATACATGTGTGAATACATAGACAAACAAAGTATCACTAGTATGCCTCTACTTGACTAGCTCATTAATCAAAGATGGTTATGTTTCCTGACCATGAACAATGAGTTGTTATTTGATTAATGAGGTCACATCATTAGTTGAATGATCTGATTGACATGACCCATTCCATTAGCTTAGCACCCGATCGTTTAGTATGTTGCTATTGCTTTCTTCATGACATATACATGTTCCTATGACTATGAGATTATGCAACTCCCATTTGCCGGAGGAACACTTTGGGTGCTACCAAACGTCACAACCTAACTGGGTGATTATAAAGGAGCATTACAGGTGTCTCCAAAGGTAGATGTTGGGTTGGCGTATTTCGAGATTAGGATTTGTCACTCAGATTGTCGGAGAGGTATCTCTGGGCCCTCTCGGTAATACACATCACATAAGCCTTGCAAGCATTACAACTAATATGTTAGTTGTGAGATGATGTATTACGGAACGAGTAAAGAGACTTGCCGGTAACGAGATTGAACTAGGTATTGGATACCGACGATCGAATCTCGGGCAAGTAACATACCGATGACAAAGGGAACAACGTATGTTGTTATGCAGTCTGATCGATAAAGATCTTCGTAGAATATGTAGGAGCCAATATGGGCATCCAGGTCCCGCTATTGGTTATTGACCGGAGACGTGTCTCGGTCATGTCTACATTGTTCTCGAACCCGTAGGGTCCGCACGCTTAAGGTTACGATGATAGTTATATTATGAGTTTATGCATTTTGATGTACCGAAGGTTGTTCGGAGTCCCGGATGTGATCACGGACATGACGAGGAGTCTCTAAATGGTCGAGACGTAAAGATTGATATATTGGAAGCCTATGTTTGGATATCGGAAGTGTTCCGGGTGAAATCGGGATTTTACCGGGTTACCGGGAGGTTACCGGAACCCCCCGGGAGCCATATGGGCCTTCATGGGCCTTAGTGGAAAGGAGAAAGGGGCAGCCCAAGGTGGCTGCGCACCTCCCCCCTCCCCTAGTCTTATTAGGACTAGGAGAGGTGGCCGGCCCCCCTCTCCCTCTTTTCCCCTTGGGAATCCTAGTTGCAATAGGATTGGGGGGGGGGAGTCCTACTCCCGGAAGGAGTAGGACTCCTCCTGCGCCCTCCTCCTGGCCGGCGCACCTCTCCCCCTTGGCTCCTTTATATACGGAGGCAGGGGGCACCTCTAGACACACAAGTTGATCATTGAGATCTATTCCTTAGCCGTGTGCGGTGCCCCCTGCCACCATATTCCTCGATAATACTGTAGCGGAGTTTAGGCGAAGCCCTGCTGCTGTAGTTCATCAAGATCGTCACCACGCTGTCGTGCTGACTGAACTCTTCCCCGACACTTTGCTGGATCGGAGTCCGGGGATCGTCATTGAGCTGAACGTGTGCTCGAACTCGGAGGTGCCGTAGTTTCGGTGCTTGATCGGTTGGATCGTGAAGACGTACGACTACTTCCTCTACGTCGTGTCAGCGCTTCCGCAGTCGGTCTGCGTTGGGTACGTAGACAACACTCTCCCCTCTCGTTGCTATGCATCACATGATCTTGCGTGTGCGTAGGAAATTTTTTGAAATTACTACGAAACCCAACAGTGGCATCAGAGCCTAGGTTATTTATGTTGATGTTATATGCACGAGTAGAACACAAGTGAGTTGTGGGCGATATAAGTCATACTGCCTACCAGCATGTCATACTTTGGTTCGGCGGCATTGTTGGACGAGACAACCCGGACCAACCTTACGCGTACGCTTACGCGAGACTGGTTCCCCCCGACGTGCTTTGCACACAGGTGGCTTGCGGGCGACTGTCTCTCCAACTTTAGTTGAACCAAGTATGGCTACGCCCGGTCCTTGCGAAGGTTAAAACGGAGTCTATTTGACAAACTATCGTTGTGGTTTTGATGCGTAGGTGAGATTGGTTCTTACTTAAGCCCGTAGCAGCCACGTAAAACTTGCAACAACAAAGTAGAGGACGTCTAACTTGTTTTTGCAGGGCATGTTGTGATGTGATATGGTCAAGGCATGATGCTGAATTTTATTGTATGAGATGATCATGTTTTGTAACCGAGTTATCGGCAACTGGCAGGAGCCATATGGTTGTCGCTTTATTGTATGCAATGCAATCGCGATGTAATACTTTAATTTATTACTAAACGGTAGTGATAGTCGTGGAAGCATAAGATTGGCGAGACGACAACGATGCTACGATGGAGATCAAGGTGTCGCGCCGGTGACGATGGTGATCATGATGGTGCTTCGGAGATGGAGATCACAAGCACAAGATGATGATGGCCATATCATATCACTTAAATTGATTGCATGTGATGTTTATCTTTTTTATGCATCTTATCTTGCTTTGATTGACGGTAGCATTATAAGATGATCTCTCACTAAATTATCAAGAAGTGTTCTCCCTGAGTATGCACCGTTGCCAAAGTTCGTCGTGCCCAGACACCACGTGATGATCGGGTGTGATAAGCTCTACGTCCATCTACAACGGGTGCAAGCCAGTTTTTGCACAAGCAGAATACTCAGGTTAAACTTGACGAGCCTAGCATATGCAGATATGGCCTCGGAACACGGAGAGCGAAAGGTCGAGCGTGAATCATATAGTAGATATGATCAACATAAACGATGTTCACCATTGAAAACTACTCCATCTCACGTGATGATCGGTTATGGTTTATTTGATTTGGATCACGTAATCACTTAGAAGATTAGAGGGATGTCTATCTAAGTGGGAGTTCTTTGGTAATATGATTAATTGAACTTAAATTTATCATGAACTTAGTCTCTGATAGTATCTTGCTTGTTTATGTTGATTGTAGATAGATGGCTCGTGCTGTTGTTCCGTTGAATTTTAATGCGTTCCTTGAGAAAGCAAAGTTGAAAGATGATGGTAGCAATTACACGGACTGGGTCCGTAACTTGAGGATTATCCTCATTGCTGCTCAGAAGAATTACGTCCTGGAAGCACCGCTGGGTGCCAGGCCTGCTGCTGGAGCAACACCAGATGTTATGAACGTCTGGCAGAGCAAAGCTGATGACTACTCGATAGTTCAGTGTGCCATGCTTTACGGCTTAGAATCGGGACTTCAACGACGTTTTGAACGTCATGGAGCATATGAGATGTTCCAGGAGTTGAAGTTAATATTTCAAGCAAATGCCCGGATTGAGAGATATGAAGTCTCCAATAAGTTCTATAGCTGCAAGATGGAGGAGAACAGTTCTGTCAGTGAGCATATACTCAAAATGTCTAAGTATAATAATCACTTGATTCAATTGGGAGTTAATCTTACGGATGATTGCGTCATTGACAGAATTCTCCAATCACTGCCACCAAGATACAAGAGCTTCGTGATGAACTATAATATGCAAGGGATGAACAAGACTATTCCCGAGCTCTTCGCAATGCTGAAAGCTGCGGAGGTAGAAATCAAGAAGGAGCATCAAGTGTTGATGGTTAACAAGACCACTAGTTTCAAGAAAAAGGGCAAAGGGAAGAAGAAGGGGAACTTCAAGAAGAACGGCAAGCAAGTTGCTGCTCAGGAGAAGAAACCCAAGTCTGGACCTAAGCCTGAAACTGAGTGCTTCTACTGCAAGCAGACTGGTCACTGGAAGCGGAACTGCCCCAAGTATTTGGCGGATAAGAAGGATGGAAAGGTGAACAAAGGTATATGTGATATACATGTTATTGATGTGTACCTTACTAGAGCTCGCAGTAGCACCTGGGTATTTGATACTGGTTCTGTTGCTAATATTTGCAACTCGAAACAGGGACTAGGTATAAGCGGGCACTGGCAAAGGACGAGGTGACGATGCGCGTGGGAAACGGTTCCAAAGTCGATGTGATCGCGGTCGGCACGCTACCTCTACATCTACCTTCGGGATTAACATTAGACCTAAATAATTGTTATTTGGTGCCAGCGTTGAGCATGAACATTATATCTCGATCTTGTTTAATGCGAGACGGTTATTCATTTAAATCAGAGAATAATGGTTGTTCTATTTATATGAGTAATATCTTTTATGATCATGCACCCTTGAAGAGTGGTCTATTCTTATTGAATCTCGATAGTAGTAATACACATATTCATAATGTTGAAGCCAAAAGATGCAGAGTTGATAATGAAAGTGCAACTTATTTGTGGCACTGTCGTTTAGGTCATATCGGTGTAAAGCGCATGAAGAAACTCCATACTGATGGACTTTTGGAACCACTTGATTATGAATCACTTGGTACTTGCGAACCGTGCCTCATGGGCAAGATGACTAAAACACCGTTCTCCGGTACTATGGAGAGAGCAACAGATTTGTTGGAAATCATACATACCGATGTATGTGGTCCGATGAATATTGAGGCTCGTGGCGGATATCGTTATTTTCTCAACTTCACAGATGATATAAGTAGATATGGATATATCTACTTAATGAAACATAAGTCTGAAACATTTGAAAAGTTCAAAGAATTTCAGAGTGAAGTTGAAAATCATCGTAACAAGAAAATAAAGTTTCTACGATCTAATCGTGGAGGAGAATATTTGAGTTACGAGTTTGGTGTACATTTGAAAAACTGTGGAATAGTTTCGCAACTCACGCCACCCGAAACACCACAGCGTAATGGTGTGTCCGAACGTCGTAATCGTACTTTACTAGATATGGTGCGATCTATGATGTCTCTTACTGATTTACCGCTATCGTTTTGGGGTTATGCTCTAGAGACGGCTGCATTCACGTTAAATAGGGCACCATCAAAATCCGTTGAGACGACGCCTTATGAACTGTGGTTTGGTAAGAAACCAAAGTTGTCATTTCTTAAAGTTTGGGGCTGCGATGCTTATGTGAAAAAGCTTCAACCTCATAAGCTCGAACCCAAATCGGAGAAATGTGTCTTCATAGGATACCCAAAGGAAACTGTTGGGTACACCTTCTATCACAGATCCGAAGGCAAGACATTCGTTGCCAAGAATGGATCCTTTCTAGAGAAGGAGTTTCTCTCGAAAGAAGTGAGTGGGAGGAAAGTAGAACTTGACGAGGTAACTGTACCTGCTCCCTTACTGGAAAGTAGTACATCACAGAAAACTGTTTCAGTGACACCTACACCAGTTAGTGAGGAAGCCAATGATAATGATCATGAAACTTCAGATCAAGATACTACTGAACCTCGTAGATCAACCAGAGTAAGATCCGCACCAGAGTGGTACGGTAATCCTGTTCTGGAAGTCATGCTACTAGATCATGATGAACCTACGAACTATGAAGAAGCGATGGTGAGCCCAGATTCCACAAAGTGGCTTGAAGCCATGAAATCTGAGATGGGATCCATGTATGAGAACAAAGTATGGACTTTGGTTGACCTGCCCGATGATCGGCAAGCAATTGAGAATAAATGGATCTTTAAGAAGAAGACTGACGCTGATGGTAATGTTACTGTCTACAAAGCTCGACTTGTCGCAAAAGGTTTTCGACAAGTTCAAGGGATTGACTACGATGAGACCTTCTCACCCGTAGCGATGCTTAAGTCCGTCCGAATCATGTTAGCGATTGCCGCATTTTATGATTATGAAATTTGGCAGATGGATGTCAAAACTGCATTCCTGAATGGATTCCTGGAAGAAGAGTTGTATATGATGCAACCGGAAGGTTTTGTCGATCCAAAGGGAGCTAACAAAGTGTGCAAGCTCCAGTGATCCATTTATGGACTGGTGCAAGCCTCTCGGAGTTGGAATAAACGTTTTGATAGTGTGATCAAAGCATTTGGTTTTATACAGACTTTTGGAGAAGCCTGTATTTACAAGAAAGTGAGTGGGAGCTCTGTAGCATTTCTGATATTATATGTGGATGACATATTGCTGATTGGAAATGATATAGAATTTCTGGATAGCATAAAGGGATACTTGAATAAAAGTTTTTCAATGAAAGACCTCAGTGAAGCTGCTTACATATTAGGCATTAAGATCTATAGAGATAGATCAAAACGCTTAATTGGACTTTCACAAAGCACATACCTTGACAAAATTTTGAAGAAGTTCAAAATGGATCAAGCAAAGAAAGGGTTCTTGCCTGTGTTACAAGGTGTGAAGTTGAGTAAGACTCAATGCCCGACCACTGCAGAAGATAGAGAGAATATGAAAGATGTTCCCTATGCATCAGCCATAGGATCTATCATGTATGCAATGCTGTGTACCAGACCTGATGTGTGCCTTGCTATAAGTTTAGCAGGGAGGTACCAAAGTAATCCAGGAGTGGATCACTGGACAGCGGTCAAGAACATCCTGAAATACCTGAAAAGGACTAAGGATATGTTTCTCGTATATGGAGGTGACAAAGAGCTCACCGTAAAAGGTTACATTGATGCAAGCTTTGACACTGATCCGGACGATTCTAAATCGCAAACCGGATACGTGTTTACATTAAACGGTGGAACTGTCAGTTGGTGCAGTTCTAAACAAAGCGTCGTAGCGGGATCTACATGTGAAGCGGAGTACATAGCTGCTTCGGAAGCAGCGAACGAAGGAGTCTGGATGAAGGAGTTCATATCCGATCTAGGTGTCATACCTAATGCATCGGGTCCAATGAAAATCTTTTGTGACAATACTGGTGCAATTGCCTTGGCAAAGGAATCCAGATTTCACAAAAGGACCAAACACATCAAGAGACGCTTCAACTCCATCTGGGATCTAGTCCAGGTGGGAGACATAGAGATTTGCAAGATACATACGGATCTGAATGTTGCAGACCCGTTGACTAAGCCTCTTCCACGAGCAAAACATGATCAGCACCAAGGCTCCATGGGTGTTAGAATCATTACAGTGTAATCTAGATTATTGACTCTAGTGCAAGTGGGAGACTGAAGGAAATATGTCCTAGAGGCAATAATAAAGTTATTATTTATTTCCTTATAATCATGATAAATGTTTATTATTCATGCTAGAATTGTATTAACCGGAAACATAATACATGTGTGAATACATAGACAAACAAAGTGTCACTAGTATGCCTCTACTTGACTAGCTCGTTAATCAAAGATGGTTATGTTTCCTGACCATGAACAATGAGTTGTTATTTGATTAACGAGGTCACATCATTAGTTGAATGATCTGATTGACATGACCCATTCCATTAGCTTAGCACCCGATCGTTTAGTATGTTGCTATTGCTTTCTTCATGACATATACATGTTGCTATGACTATGAGATTATGCAACTCCCGTTTGCCGGAGGAACACTTTGGGTGCTACCAAATGTCACAACGTAACTGGGTGATTATAAAGGAGCATTACAGGTGTCTCCAAAGGTAGATGTTGGGTTGGCGTATTTCGAGATTAGGATTTGTCACTCCGATTGTTGGAGAGGTATCTCTGGGCCCTCTTGGTAATACACATCACATAAGCCTTGCAAGCATTACAACTAATATGTTAGTTGTGAGATGATGTATTACGGAACGAGTAAAGAGACTTGCCGGTAACGAGATTGAACTAGGTATTGGATACCGACGATCGAATCTCGGGCAAGTAACATACCGATGACAAAGGGAACAACGTATGTTGTTATGCGGTCTGACCGATAAAGATCTTCGTAGAATATGTAGGAGCCAATATGGGCATCCAGGTCCCGCTATTGGTTATTGACCGGAGACGTGTCTCGGTCATGTCTACATTGTTCTCGAACCCGTAGGGTTCGCACGCTTAAGGTTACGATGGCAGTTATATTATGAGTTTATGCATTTTGATGTACCGAAGGTTGTTCGGAGTCCCGGATGTGATCACGGACATGACGAGGAGTCTCGAAATGGTCGAGACGTAAAGATTGATATATTGGAAGCCTATGTTTGGATATCAGAAGTGTTCCGGGTGAAATCGGGATTTTACCGGGTTACCGGGAGGTTACCGGAACCCCCCGGGAGCCATATGGGCCTTCATGGGCCTTAGTGGAAAGGAGAAAGGGGCAGCCCAAGGTGGCTGCGCACCTCCCCCCTCCCCTAGTCCTATTAGGACTAGGAGAGGTGGCCGGCCCCCCTCTCCCTCTTTTCCCCTTGGGAATCCTAGTTGGAATAGGATTGGGGGGGAGTCCTACTCCCGGAAGGAGTAGGACTCCTCCTGCGCCCTCCTCCTGGACGGCGCACCTCTCCCCCTTGGCTCCTTTATATACGGAGGCAGGGGGCACCTCTAGACACACAAGTTGATCATTGAGATCTATTCCTTAGCCGTGTGCGGTGCCCCCTGCCACCATATTCCTCGATAATACTGTAGCG
Source organism: Triticum urartu (assembly GCF_056163025.1). Taxonomy (NCBI): domain Eukaryota; kingdom Viridiplantae; phylum Streptophyta; class Magnoliopsida; order Poales; family Poaceae; genus Triticum; species Triticum urartu. The sequence goes on along the minus strand of NC_141875.1, from coordinate 693,294,556 downwards.
GAGTTTAGGCAAAGCCCTGCTGCTGTAGTTCATCAAGATCATCACCACGCCGTCGTGCTGACGGAACTCTTCCCCGACACTTTGCTGGATCGGAGTCCGGGGATCGTCATCGAGCTGAACGTGTGCTCGAACTCGGAGGTGCCGTAGTTTCGGTGCTTGATCGGTTGGATCGTGAAGACGTACCACTACTTCCTCTACGTCGTGTCAGCGCTTCCGCAGTCGGTCTGCGTTGGGTACGTAGACAACACTCTCCCCTCTCGTTGCTATGCATCACATGATCTTGCGTGTGCGTAGGAAATTTTTTGAAATTACTACGAAACCCAACAGTCGCCACCGTACCCATGATCGGCAAAGTACTGATCTACGTTGGCAAATGTATCGTCGTCGTCGTCGTTTTGATCCTGTGCCATATGCATGTTTGGATCCAGTGGCATAGGGATGTCCGGCACCGTTGCGGCGGTCTTGCCATGGGGCCGACTTGGCGGCGGCACGACTGGCGGTGTTGTCTTTGGGGTGGTGTCCCCCGCCCCCAAACGAATCTGGCTCTTCGGCCAAAGCAGGGGCTAGCTCAGGCAAGCGCTGAGGGTCATCACGTCATCATCGTCGGCCCCGACGGGTCGAATCGGAGGTAACAACTGGTCGCAGCCTGGCAGCACCCGAACCATTTGAACCCTAAACAAGTTGGGTGGCATCTGGGTACCGTGGAACAAGGGGTTTCCCGGTTGAACGATTTTTCCCTTGGCGACATCGACCAACTCGTTGTTCACGAAGTGCAGGAGAGTGCACGGAACGTCGGCGGCGCCCTGCGAAAACATGTAGGGCGTCAGGGATGCCCAGTCAAAGGCAAGGAGATGAATTCCTCGGCCGAGAGAGGCTTAATTAGTTACCGTGATGATGGCGTCGAGCTCGGCTAATGTCAAGGCACCGCCAACGGCGGGCGTGCAGTTGACGGAGGGGCCGCTTGTTGCAGAGGTGCCGGCCGACGTACACCCGGGTGCATTAAGCTCCCGTGCCGGCGTCGGAGACACCAATGCCGCCTCCGCCGGAGACACCAATGGCCCCGCCATCGTGTTCTGCGAGTTGCTGGCTGTGAAGCTCGGAATCGGGGGCGGCCCCTGTTGGCCGCCCACAATCCACGCACTAATCCCCTGGATCAAGGTAGGCACAATGGCGGTGATCGTCGCTCCGAGTTGTTGTTGCACTTGCTCTTGGACAATCTCCGGAATCCGCGCCACCTGTGCCCTGAGTTCTTGAACCTCGCGCGCCTGGCTTTCCGAGCTGGTATTTTTCTCCTTTCGCCCACCAGTGTTATAGTATGACGACCATTTTGTCGACAAGCCTTTGCCGGCCACACGACCAGCTGACATCGGCTTACTGAGCTTATCCTTGTTCTTCATTACATTCAATGCCCTATTTAGAGTGGTGTCCCAAGGGTTGCTCTTAGTCGACCCCGCGCTACTGCTTTCAGTCGCCTGCGGAAGGAATGTGAACCATTTAGAAATTTGGCTTCATTAATTAGAATGCAACCATATGGAGCTAATTACGCGGGGGTGTATTCCTTACCAGAACAAGATCAAGCGCCCTGGTCTTCGGATCCGTGGTAAGCTCCTTTGTTTTCGGGTCCTTCTTGTACCGGGCCCTGACAAAGTTCTTGGTCTGCTTGTCACCGTATTTATCGAAGAGGGGCAGTAGGCCTTGCTCGGCACGGTCCGTCTCCTCCTTGTCCCATATAGGCTCCGCCACTCTGTAACCGCCGGGACCGAGTGTGTGTTCCCCTAAGTTCAGCTACCACATTTCTTTCCCCCACCTACTTGATTCGGAGCTTGCGGTGCTCGAGCAATTGATCTTGAAGTCATTGTAGTCATCTTCGGTGATCGAAGGATTTTTCTCCTTGATCTTCTCATAACTCTCACCTTTCTCGATCATTCTCTTCACATTGCTTTTCCAAGTAGACAGGGCTGTGCTCATCTTCGTGAGGGCAGCATTGTTCACTTTATTCCCTTTGAGGCTTGTGTTTTCAAATTCAGCGGGGAACTTGTATCGTTCGTGCAGCTTCGTGAAGAGGAGGTTGCGCAAATTCCCTCGGTCAGGATGCCTGAGGTTCTCAGTGTTGATCGAGACGGTGCTCCGGAGAATGCACGCGAGCTGAAGCGAGTACCCCTTGACTATTCGTTCGGGCGCCGTTGGATTCCCGTTGGAGTCCACTTCAGTAACTTCCTCCTTGAGGGTGCGGAGCACGGTCGGGCGCCGGTCCTTCCGTTGCCTCTTCGGTTGGCTGCCATCTGTGCGTGCGCCGCCATCATCAGTGGTGGCATCCTCGGCGGCACCATCAGTGGTGGCATCAGTGGGGTCATCCTCGACGGTACCATCAGTGGTCTCAGGATCGGTGGGGAAGGCGGCATCCTCATACAAGTGAGGTTGTTCCTCCATCTCCTGGGACAGCTCCCAGAATTTCTTGCCGCCCGAACCCCCGGCCTCATCGTTGTTGGCCATGTTTCTCTATAAATAGGAACAAAGTTTGGTCAAAAAGTTGGTTATTGTCAAGGAACAAGATCTCTAAGTTGACCAAATAACCTAATTCTCGAGGAATGTCGCCAAAAAGTTGGTTATTATCAAGGAACAATTGACAGATGTTTGTGATATTGCCTAGGTGTTTTGGGATAGAACCTGTTAGTGTGTTGTTGCTAAGGTCCAAGTCCACGTTCTCAGGGTAACCTAGTTCTTGAGGGGTGTGTCTAGAAAGTTGGTTGCTACAAAGATACAAGGTTGTGAGTTTGGTCAAATTGCCTATGATGTTTGTGATATTGCCTTGGATCTTGAAGGCACTGTTGCATGATGCAGGGGTGTGTCTAGAAAGTTGGTTGCTGCAAAGATACAAGGTTGTAACACTAGGATTTGTGCACAAGCTAAGCTAGCTAAGACAGTAGCTTCCTTGCAACCCACAAAAGACAAAGGAAAAGGGGTGAAAAGCGGGAGATGGTTAGCTTTGATGAGCAGGCAACATCTTCCTAACCCCCTTCTTCTTGTCTCCTCTCACTATCTCTCTCACACACATGGCAAGCAAGGGTGTCTGAGTGTGTGAAAAAAATACTAAACTAATCCAACCACTAAAGCAAATTAATTTTTATTTAGGTTGAGAATCGGGCACCTTCTAGGTCAAGAAAATTGGGCATGACCTTTGCTAATTTTCTTGACCTAGGAGTGCCCCATTTCTCAACCGAAACGGAAATTAATCAACGTTTCAGGAGAAAGGGGTTATTTTAGAAGATCACAAAGGCCATGTCATGCTTGGCAATATTTGTTTACTGAAACTAAATGAACATTTTACTGGTAGTGTACTGATAGTGTAATCTAGCTATTGTACTGATATTTCTGTTTCTTTGAACATTTTACTGTCAATAAAAATGATGTACTGCTGCTTTTAGTTAATTCAAATTAGCTAAAACCTTTTACTGTCAAATAGTGCTAATGTTTACTCTATGAAATAAACTACTCCTCTCTTCTCTTCTTCAGTTAATTAGGAATAGTTTTAGAGGTAACTAACTGAAACTATTTATCATGTTGACAACAGTAGCATGTGGACCTATCATGGTGATTTCATATCAAAATAGAGGAGTACTCCTGTTCATTTGGAGAACTCATACAACAATTGTTATGCATCAAACTTGGGATCAACAGTAGCATGTGGCCTTATCATTCTGGTTTTTGGATGATTTAGTTAATCAATTTGACATCAATTGACCTGGTTTTTGGATCAATTACAGTTGCTGCTGCTGTGAATCAACTATACAAAGGCCCAAAATTACACTAATAACTACAGTGTAAAAACCATGGAAATACACAGTAATTCAACTAAAAATGCCACTAGCAAATACAGAGCAAAAATCCACTAGAAGTACACTGTAAACCCACTAACATTTACAGTGTAAATTCCACTAACAATTACAGAATGACAAAACAATATATTTATACTACAACATATATAAAGAAATCTCCGAGTATGGAGATCTTGTAATCAGAAGTAAACACAAGAAAGCTTCAATCCAGATAAAGGCAGTGGAGGCAAAGGCACTAAATCAAAATAGACACCTTAATTGTTTGTGTCCTACATATGTACACCGAAACAAGAATATTACTTTATACTGCAGCCATCACTGCAGCCTGAGCCTCACCCGTTAACTGTTGATTCCTCAAAAAACCAACCTCTTATCTATACTTACTAGTACTTTATACTGCCAAGCAAAAGGAGCGTTAGCATCCCTCTCCCTATTTAATCTCATAGCACAATGATAAAGTTATCTTGTCCTCGCCATGGGGAAGCACCAAAACCCAATGGAGCCATTTTTTTTGTTTTTATGAGTTATGTAAAAAATTAAATAGTTCCGTGGTTCAGGCATAATTGCCCTCATGTAGGATGGACGGGTGGCCAGGCAGGCTTGTTTAGTTTCGTCACTCAGTGTAGCTAGTTGTCTATACTATCGACCAATAACCAGTTGACTTGATGATCATCGTGTTCATTTCAGGCATGCAAGTACCTGTCCACTCTTAAGAACTCATGTTCAGAAAAATCTGAAAGTTTTAGGCATCCAAGGTTGGTGCAAATTTGCATGATCATATGGACATCAGAGGAGTTCATGCCATAAACAAAATCTCGGTGTCTGAGAAACTTTGAGAAAGAATATATGCAAATAAAATACTTGTCCGCACTTAAGAGCTCATGTTAAAAAAACTATTTGAAATTTTTAGGCATCCAAGGTTCATGCAAATTATCATGCTCATATGGAGATGGGATGGGAGGAGGGAAGGGGATAGGGGTCGGGGCGGTAGCTTACCTTGGAGGAGCGAGCCGGGGTGGAGGAGGCGGTCGGAGAGGATAAGGATGCCGGGGAGTGGGGCGCGGGGAGGATGTCGGGGACGAGGTCCGGGTGGTGGTGGTGCTCCGGCGACGGTGGTGTGGACGGGGCGGTGTCCGGGCGGCGGGGTCGCGTCGAGGCGGCGGGGCAGCGTCGAGGTGGCAGGGCAGCGGCGTCGGGGCGGGGTCGAGGCGGCGTCGGGGCGGCGTCGGGGCGGCGGGGCAGCGTCGAGGCGGCGTCGGGGCGGCGGGGCAGCGTCGAGGCGGCGGGGCAGCGGCGTCGGGAGAGGAGAGGGGAAGGGGATCTAGGGCGAGGGCGAGGGAGAGAGAGGGGATAGGGAGGGGCCGGGAGGAAATATGGATGGGGGCAATGGCACAATACTAATGGCGCACCACCCCTCGGTGCGCCATAAGTACATCCATACTAATGGCGCACCTCACCATGGTGCGCCATTAGTATTTTTTTTTGATTTCTGCTCGAGCCAACAGGTTATCTTCCACCTGACCTGATCCACACCAAGTCCCCTCTACTAGCTTGACTGGTTAGCAGCCAGTTCTCACACTAGGAGGTCCTGGGTTCGATTCCCAGGCTCCACAATTTTTTTATGCATTTAAAATGTTGTTTGATACTTATTTGTGTTTAAATATGTTCAAACTTGTTTAAATCATAACAGTAATATTTTTTTATAAGACAATAATAATTTTTTAAATAATATCATCAAACAGTAATGCCGGCGGAGCGGGGGAGGGTGCGCGGGGTGCGGGGGGTCGGCGGCGGCGGTTGAGTAGGGGAGGGGTACGGGGGGTCGGCGGCGGCGGCCGGTGGACCGGGGGGTGCTCGAGATCGAGTGATCGAGGTGGGATAGCGATCGAGATGGAGGGGGATCGAGATCGAGTGTCCATAAAATTTAAAAATATTCATGATAGTTCAAAAAGTGCCCATGAAATACAATCGAGAAATGAAGGCTACGATTTAAATACAATCGATCTTAGCTAGCTATCTGTTCACAATCTTCTTGCCCTTCTTTTTCGCAAATGGAGTTCTTCTATGGAACGGACGTCCTTTAGGTAGGGTGGTCCTGCTTCTTCTTGTGGTGTATGCTGCTACTTCATCATCGTCGTCATGTTCGATCCTCGGGTCGCCGTACTTGTCGAAGTCTTGCTCATTGGCTACTCCATCCATTCCGATGATCTTCCTTTTGCCTCTCCTCACGACAACACGACTGGGCTTTAACGGGTCGGTAATGAAGAAGCATTGGTCCACTTGGGAAGCCAGTACCCATGGCTCATTTTTTGCGGTGACGTTTGCGCCAGCGGTCTTGGATTTGGCTTCGGGTATAACCATGGTGGTGAAATACCGGTCTTCTTTTAGGACGCTCTTGGCCCATCTGACACGGAACATCGGGACCTTCTCTCCAGCGTAGCTCAGCTCCCAGATCTCCTCGATCCTTCCGTAGTATCTGTCCTTGTCGTTACCGGTGTAGGATTCCATCGTTACCCCGGAGTTCTGATAACCATCGCTCTTCATGTCCTTGGCCTCGGTGTAGAATGTGTAGCCGTTGATATCGTACGCCTCATAGGTCATCAGGTTGTGCTCGGCGCCCTGTGACAAGGCGAATATGAGTTGTTCTTCCGCGGAAGAATCCTCATGTAAAGGGTACGACAGAAGCTTCTGCTTGAACCAACGCATGAAACATGAGTTGTGCTCTTTGAGTATATCTCCGTCCGTCCTCTGTTGGCCTCGGTCATTGTACGTCTTCTTAATAAAGGTTTTGTGCTCTACCACCCAAGGATCGACCACGTCTATGTGTTGTAGCGCGACTAGGTTTGCTCTTTCAAAGTCGGCGAGTCGACCCTCGAAGTCGACATGCATTTCGTGACGACCCTCACAGTGACCCCATCCAGCGAGCCTGCCGAGGTGCCTGTTGACGGGCAGACCAACGGGGTTCTCGATGCCTAGATAATTCGTGTAGTAGGAGATGCACTCTTCGGTCAGAAAGCCCCTGGCTATGCTTCCCTCTGGACGTGACATGTTGCGAACGTATCCTTTGATGACACCATTCATCCTTTCGAACGGCATCATGCTGTGCAGGAACGTCGGCCCGAGTTGGATGATATCGTCCACGATATGGACCAGCAGATGCACCATAACATCGAAGAATGCGGGCGGGAAGTACATCTCAAGCTCGCATAGTATCACCACGATCTCTTCCTGTAGCCTTCTGAGCTGCCTCACGCCAACAGATTTCCGAGAGATGACGTCGAAAAAGTTGCATAGGCCAAATAGGGTTTCACGGACGTGCGCGTCCATGATCCCACGGATTGCAACTGGAAGTATCTGCGTCATCAGCACGTGACAGTCGTGAGACTTCATCCCGCTGAACTTTAGCTTCGCTGGGTCTAGGTATCTGCTTATCTTCCCCGCGTAACCGTAAGGAAGTTTTACTCCTATGAGGCAGGTGAAAAACTGCTCGATCTCCTCCTGACTTAGAGTGAAGCACGCGGGAGGATAGTCATTTCCGGTCTTCTTGGCCTTTTTGCCTTTGTGACTACTTTCCGTGTCCTGCTTCGCCTCATCATCATCATCATCATCATCATCATCATCATCATCATCATCATCATCATCATCATCATCATCATCATATATAGCGTGAAGCTCCTGCCTGATGCCCATTGATTTCAAGTCTGCCCTTGCTTTCGGCCCATCTTTGGTCCTCTCTGGCATGTTGAGCAGGGTACCAAGCAGACTCTTGCACACGTTCTTCGTGATATGCATGACATCAAGGCTGTGAGGCACACGGTGGATCTTCCAGTACGGCAAGTCCCAGAAAATAGACCTCGTTTTCCATACCTTCAGCAGCGGCTCTGGCGCCTTTTGCTTCTTTCCCGGCAGTGGGCAGTATTTCCAATTTTTCAACAGCTCATCTATTTCCTCGCCGCTCCTCATACGCGGGCGTCCTCGGGGTTCGGTTTCACCATCAAACAGATCCTTGCGTTTTCTCCACGGGTCATCGTCGCGAAGCCACCTTCGATGTCCCATGAACACGGTTTTCAAAGACCCGGGATCTCTATCTAGCTGGCGATACGTTGTGTCATCCATGCACTTGACGCATCCAGAAAATCCGTGGACCACCTGCCCCGCGACATATCCGTAACCGAGATAGTCGTGCACCGTCGTGAGCAGCACGGCTCTCATAGGGAAATATTCTTTCTCTGCGGCGTCCCACGTATTGGCTGGCATTTTCCACAGCATGTCAAGCTCCTCTTTCAGCAGCCCCAGATACAGATTGATGTCGTTCCCTGGTTGTTTCGGTCCTTCAATTAGCATACTCATGTGAATGTACTTCCTCTTCATGCACAACCAGGGGGGAAGGTTGTACATCCACACAAACACAGGCCAGGTGCTATGTGTGCTTCTCTGGCTGCCAAACGGATTGACTCCATCGGTGCTCGCGCCCAGCACGATGTTCCTTGGATCATTCCCAAATTCTGGGTCTTCAAAGTTCAACGCTTGCCACTGGCTCGCATCCTTAGGGTGACTCAGCATCTTGTCTTTTTATCTATCTCCGGATCATTTGCGTCATCTTCTCGCTTCTTCTCCTCCCTATCCGTGTGCCAACGCAGGAGCTTTGCTACCTTAGGGTCCGTGAAATACCGCTGCAGACGAGGAGTGATCGGAAAGTACCACACCACTTTTCGAGGAGCTTTCTTCCTCTTCTTGTATCGAGTAACGCCGCACACCGGACATATGGTAGACTCCGCGTGCTCATCCCGATAAATGATGCAATTATTCATGCACACATGGTATTTCATGTGCAGTAAATCCAGAGGACACACGATTTTCTTCGCCTCCTCCAAACTGGTCGGGCACTTGTTCCCCTCGGGAAGAAGTTCGTGCCAGAATGACATGTTCTCGTCGAAGCATGCGTCGGTCATTTTGTGTTTTACCTTCATCTCCAGAGCCATGAGCGTTACTTTCAGGCGGGTATCCTCGGGCCTGCATCCTTCTTACAATGGAGTAACCGCGTCTAACTCAAGTTGATCCATCTTGGCTTTCTCTCGGGCGGCAGCTCTTGCGTTATCCGTCTGCTTGAGAAGCAGCTCTTGAATATGAGGGTCCTGCACCCAGCCCATCGATGGTCCAGCGTCGTCTGCTCCGCCGGCATCATCATCTTCATGATCATGCCCGTCGACTGCTCCGGCATCTTCCTCATCATCATGTCCTGCATCTTCTACATGATGACTGTGTACAACATCACCGTCGTGATCATCTCCTCGGGATTCTTCGTCTTCTCGCCCGCCCGAGCCGCGGTGGTTGTCTTGCTGCCCTTCCTCATTTCTTGCCCGGCCCCCATGGACGACTTCGTAGTCATCTTCATCACCTTGCCACCGATAGCCATCCATGAAACCACGCAAGAGCAGGTGGTCCCGCACCTGCCCGGATTTCGGGTCCGCAATAAGGCTCTTCAGCTTGCATCTTCGACACGGACATCTTATCTCCGTCTCGTTCTTTTGAAGCATCTCGGCCTTCGCGGACCTCAAAAACCTATTCACGACGCCTTCGGTCATCATGCAGACCATAGTCGCCTGCGGGGTAGAGCAAAACGATATTTTAGAACCAAGAAAAAATTTGGCATGACTTTCCCTAAAAATAGGACCAAAAAGAATGCTTAATGCCAAAATTCTCGCCGAAACGGAAATGAATCAACATTCCGGCAAAATATTGGCAACTATCGAATTTCAAATACCGGTACACCTCCAAACACAAACACATATGCAACACCACAAACATATGCAACACCACGAACATACATAGATCTAGCTAGGCCATAAAAAGTGCATGTGCACATTGTTGTAGGGAGAACAACATAAATATAGCTTCCCCCCTTACTTATCTATCAAAACAAGGTAATTTAACCACTTAAATTGAATGAATCTATGGTGGAAATGAGGTGAAAAAGAGGAGGCACCTGAGACAAGGAGGAGGTGGAGAGAATGAAGTGGGGAGAAAGTGAGTGTGGGTAGGAGAGGCTGTCCAAAATATCTTGTTGCTGCCCACTTACTAATGGCGCACCAACTCTAAATGCGCCATTAGTAATCCAGCTTACTAATGGCGCACCTCCTGGTGCTGCGCCATTAGTAGTTTTGCAAAAAAAATACTAATGGCGCACTGTCCCACAGTGCGCCATTACTAGTTTAAACTAGTAATGGCGCATGGTGGAAGAGTGCGCCATTAGTAGTTTTGCAAAAAAGGGACTAAAAAATATAATAAAAAAAACAAAATTAGTGGCGCACTTTCCGGCTGGTGCACCATTACTAGTTACAACTAGTAATGGCACACTGTATCTGGATGCGCCATTAGTATGTTTGGACAGGCGCACTAGTTAAAATTTCTTTTTGATACTAATGGCGCACCCTGGGCCAGGTGCGCCATTAGTAGTTTCAACTCTAATGGCGTATCAGTAGGTGGTGCGCCATTAGTATATACTAATGGCGCACCGCTTATCTGGTGCGCCATTAGTATCAATCCCATCTATAGCCCTTTTTCTAGTAGTGTGACGACGGCGGAGAAGAATCCAGACACGGCGAAGAAGAGTCCGGACATGGCGAAGAAGAGGCGGCAGTCACACCACAGTCTTCGACACTACTAAGTGCAGTCGTGCGGGACCCTCATGTTCGAGACCTCCTTCGTAAGAGTACGACTAGCGAGAGAGCTACTTCTAGAGAGGAGGCCAAGCTGGCGCAACTTGAAGTAGACTCGAGGACTCCATTGTATGATAGTTGCGATCCCGAGGTGACCCGCTTGAGTTTCACGCTCGAACTTCTAAATACGAAGGCCAAAAACAAATGGACAGCCGAAAGCCTCGATGAGCATTTGAAGTATCTACATAATAAAGTTGTTCCCGAAGGGAACCTTTGTCCTACTAGTGTCGAGGAGGCCAAGAAAATCGTTTGCCCTTTTGATTTGCCGCACATTAGGTACCACGCATGCATCAACGATTGCATCATTTATCGGGTGGAGCATGCGGAAAAAACCAGCTGTCCAGTGTGCAATGCTTCTCGGTACAAGAAGGCAGGAAAGAAAGCTCCTCAGAAAGTTGTATGGTACTTTTCGATCACTCCCCGTCTGCAGAGGTATTTCGTAGATCCTAAGGAAGCAAAGCTCATGCGCTGGCACGCGGAGAGGAAGAAGCCCGACTATGGAGATGATCCGAGGCTGAGACACCTCGTAGATGGTAGCAAGTGGAGAGCATTCAACACTGTATATGGATTTGCTGCAGAAGATCCAAGGAACATCGTGCTTGGTGCGAGTACCGATGGCATAAATCTGTTTGGAAACTAGACACCAACCACAGCACATGGCTCGTGTTTGTATGAATGTACAACCTCCCCCCATGGAAGTGCATGAAGACAAAATACATACACATGGGCATGTTGATTCAAGGGCCGAAACAACCGGGAAATGGTATTAACCTGTATATGGGGCTTCTGCAAGAGGAGCTAGACACGTTATGGAAAACACTGGCATGGACTTGGGACGCCAACAAAGGAGAGTATTTCCATATGAGAGTCGCGCTGATGACGACGGTGCATGACTTTCTCGGTTACGGGTACACCTCAGGCTAGGTGTGCCACGGATACCATGGATGCACGAGGTGCATGGATGATACAACGTCTCAGCAACTTACGTAAACGAAAGATGGCGGGTCTGGGAAAATTGTGTACATGTGGCATCATAGATGGCTCGAGAAGGATGACCCATGGAGAAAGCGTGGAGATCTACTCAATGGGTTGACTCAGCTTTGATGACCTCCATGTAAGAGGAGCGGCGCCAAAATCAACGAGCTGTTGAGAAACTAGGAACAATGCCCCACGCCGGGAAAGATCAAAAAGGCGTCGAAGCCGCTACTGAAGGTATGGAAAACGAGGTCCATTTTCTAGGACTTGAAGTACTGGCCCAATCACGACATGCCTCATTGCCTTAATCAAATGCATATCACGAAGAATGTCCTCGAGAGCTTGCTTGGCACACTGATGAACATGCCGGAGAAGACCAAGGATGGGCCGAAGGCAAGGAAAGACTTGGAAGATTTGAAGATCAGGAAAGATCTCCACCGTAAAAAGTTGATGGAGGAGACGGAGATGGAGACGGAGGAGGGGGAAAGGGGCAGAAAAGTCAACAAGAAGGAGGAGAATTATTGGCCCCCTTCTTGCTTCACCTTAAGTGCGAAGGAGATCGATCAATTCATCAAGTGCCTTATGGGAATCAAAGTTAGTTCCGATTACTGTGGGAAGATAAGTAGATTTCTAGACCCCAAGAAGAAAAGGTTCAGCCGGATGAAGTCTCATGACTGTCACGTGATGATGATGTAGATACTCCCGGTTGCCATTAGAGGGATACTGGAGAAGCACATCTGTGACATGCTTACTTGTCTCTACAACTTCTTCGACGTTATCTCTCGAAAGTCCAAGTGTGAAGCAGCTCCGAAGGCTACATGAAGAGATCGTTGTCATACTATGTGAGCTTGAGATGTACTTCCCGTCTTCGTTCTTTGACGTCATGGTGCATCTGTGTGTCCACATCATGGACGACATCATCGACCTCGGGCCGACATTCCTTCACAGCATGATGCCATTCGAGAGGATGAGTGGGGTCATCATAGGATTCGTTCGTAACATGTCCCGTTCTAAAGGGAGCATCGTACATGGGTATCTGACGCATGAGTACGTCTCCTTTTGCGAGAATTATATAAGCGTCGGAGACCCTGTTGTTGATTTGCCCGTCAAGAAGCATGATTGGAAGCTCGAAGGAGATGGTCACAACAACGGCCGGAGGGAATTGCACGTGGACTACTTGGATCGACGGAACGACTTTGATAGGGCTAACTTAGTAGTGCTACAACACCTAGATGTGGTAGATGATTATGTCACACGACACAAAGAAAGCATCGCAAAGAAGTACCATGATAAGGGGATGCTCAAGACAGACGATGAAGTTACTGTAGAGCACAACACCACTTTCTTGTGTTGGTTCAAAGAGAAAGTTCTTGAAAATCCCCCTGAAGAGGGCAGTTCGGACGGATTGCTCATACATGCCTTAGCACATGGCCCCGTGCCCAAGCTCGCGGCCTATCAGTCCTACGATAACAATGGGTACACGTTCTACACGGAGGCCAAAGACATGGACAGTGATTACCAGAACCCCGGGATGAAAATTCAATGCGTGACCGATGCCAACGGCACAACTAAAAGATTCTACGGAAGGGTCGAAGAGATCTAGGAGCTTGACTATGCTGGAATGCACGATGCGACGATGTTACGTGTCAGATGGGTGCTACCTCTTGAGCATGCGTTGGTTTTTCCTTGAAGTGGAAAGTGTGATGCAGCAAAGTAGCGTAAGTATTTCCCTCAGTTTTTGAGAACCAAGGTATGAATCCAGTAGGAGACTACACGCAAGTCGCCTAGTACCCGCACAAACAATCAAGAACCTTGCAACCAACGCGAGAAAGGGGTTGTCAATCCCTTCACGGCCACATGCAAAAGTGAGATCTGATAGAGGTAATAAGATAAATATTTTTGGTATTTTTGTTGTATAGATTGTAAAATAAAGATTGCAAAAATAGTAAACTAGAATTATAGATCGAAAACTTATATGATGTAAAGTAGACCCGGGGGCCATAGGTTTCACTAGTGGATTCTCTCATGATAGCAAGTATTACGGTGGGTGAACAAATTACTGCCGAGCAATTGATAGAAAAGCGCATAGTTATGAGAATATATAGGCATGATTATGAATTATAGGCATCACGTCTGTGTTAAGTAGACCAAAACGATTCTGCATCTACTACTATTACTCCACACATCGACCGCTATCTAGCATGCATCTAGAGTATTAAGTTCATAAGAACAGAGTAACACATTAGGCAAGATGACATGATGTAGAGGGATAAAATCAAGCAATATGATATGTACCCCATCTTTTTATCCTCGATGGAAACAATACAATGCGTGCATTGCTGCCCCTACTGTCAATGGGAAAGGACACTGCAAGATTTAACCCAAAGCTAAGCACTTCTCCCATTGCAAGAATGATCAATCTAGTACGCCAAACAAAACCGATAATTCGAAGAGACTTGCAAAGATATCAAATCATGCATATAAGAATTCAGAGAAGAACCAAATATTGTTCATATATAATATTGATCATAAACCCAAAATTCATCGGATCTCGGCAAACACACCGCAAAAAGTATTACATCGAATAGATCTCCAAGAACATCTAGGAGTGATATGTCTCCAATGTATCTATAATTTTTGATTGCTCCATGCTATATTATCTACTGTTTTGGACATTATTGGGTTTTATTATCCACTTTTATTTTATTTTTAGGACTAACCTATTAACCGGAGGCCCAGCCCAGAATTGTTGTTTTTGCCTGTTTTAGGGTTTCGAAGAAAAGGAGTATCAAATAGAGTCCAAATGGAATGAAACCTTCGGGAACATGATTTTCTCATCGAATACAACTCAGGAGACTTGGACCCTACGTCAAGCCACGTAACAGGAGGCCACGAGGTTGGGGGGCGCGCCTACCCCCCCCCCCAGTCACGCCCTCCACCCTCGTGGGCCCCCTGTTGCTCCACCGACGTACTTCTTCCTCCTATATATACCCACGTACCCCAAAACGATCAGATACGGAGGTCGGAGGAAAAACCCTAATTCCACCGCCGTAACTTTCTGTATCCACGAGATCCCATCTTGGGGCCTGTTCCGGAGCTCCGCCGGAGGGGGCATCGATCACGGAGGGCTTCTACATCAACACCATAGCCTCTCCGATGAAGTGTGAGTAGTTTACTTCAGACCTACGAGTCCATAGTTAGTAGCTAGATGGCTTCTTCTCTCTTTTTGGATCTCAATACAATGTTCTCCCCCTCTCTTGTGGAGCTCTATTCGATGTAATCTTCTTTTTGCGGTGTGTTTGTTGAGACCGATGAATTGTGGGTTTATGATCAAGTCTATATATGAATAATATTTGAATCTTCGCTGAATTCTTTTATGTATGATTGGTTATCTTTGCAAATCTCTTCGAATTATCAGTTTGGTTTGGCCTACTAGATTGATCTGTCTAGCAATGGGAGAAGTGCTTAGCTTTGGGTTCAATCTTGCAGTTTCCTTTCCTGGTGACAGTAAGGGCAGCAAGGCACATATTGTATTGCTGCCATCGAGGATAACAAGATGGGGTTTTCTTCATATTGCATGAGTCTATCCCTCTACATCATGTCATCTTGCTTAAGGCATTACTCTATTTTTAACTTAATACTCTAGATGCATGCTGGATAGCGGTCAATGAGTGGAGTAATAGTAGTAGATGTAGGCAGGAGTCGGTCTACTTGTCTCGGACGTGATGCCTATATACATGATCATACCTAGATATTCTCATAACTATGCTCAATTCTGTCAATTGCTCAACAGTAATTTGTTCACCCACCATAGAATACTTATGCTCTCGAGAGAAGCCACTAGTGAAACTTATGGCCCCCGGGTCTATCTTTATCATATCAATCTCCTACTACTTAGTTATTTACTTTGCCTTTATTTTACATTGCATCTTTATCATAAAAATATCAAAAATATTATCTTATCATATCTATCAGATCTCACTCTCGTAAGTGGCCCTATAGGGATTGACAACCCCTATTTGCGTTGGTTGCGAGGATTTATTTGTTTTGTGCAGGTACGAGGGACTCGCGCGTAGCCTCCTACTGGATTGATACCTTGGTTCTCAAAAACTGAGGGAAATACTTACGCTACTTTGCTACATCATCCCTTCCTCTTCGGGAAAACCAACGTAGTGCTAAAAGAGGTAGCAAGAAGGATTTCTGGCGCCGTTGCCGGGGAGGTCTACGCAAAAGTCAACATAACAAGTACCCATCACATACCCTTATCTCCCGCATTACATTATTTGACATTTGCCTCTTGTTTTCCTCTCCCCCCACTTCACCCTTGCCGTTTTATTCGCCCTCTCTCTCTTTCTATCCTCCCTCTCCCTCTCTATTTGCCTCTTTTTCGCTTTCTTCTTGTTTGCTCGTATGGTTAGAATAGTTGTTTATTTATTACTAAACAGAGAACCTAAGATCTATGGATCCTCATCCACTTGCTAATATTTTTAAGAGATCCAATTATGATAAACCAATTGCTAGTGAGTTTTGTGCACTAGATTATCTTTATGAGGTTTTGCTTGAAATTCGTGAATCTGAAAAGTGTGATGAATTACTTCATGAAGCGATTCACAATAGATCTTTGAAAGCATGATTGCAATGATTTTATTATTAATTCTATTTTTGTAAATTGTGCTAATAATATGCAAAACCCTAAGCTTGGGGATGCTAGTTTTGCTACGTCCTCTACTTGTTGCAATGATCATGATTGGGGTGATTCTTCTTATGATGAATATGAGATTGATAATAGTGTTTGCAATATTACAGAAAGTGGGTTTGGAAGAATGTCAACTTTAGATCCCACATATTTGGAGAATGTTCAATCTTATGAAATTTTTGATAAAAGTAGGTTTGGAGAGGTCATGACTTTAGTTAATGTTAATCCCACTATTTTGGAAGAGTGTCAACTTTGCATGCATGTGGATCGTGTTGAAAATATTTTATGTGATAGCTATTTTGTTGAATTTTCTTATGATCCCACATGTAATTATTATGAGATAGGAAAATATGGTTGTAGAAATTTTCATGTTACTAAATTACCTCTCGTTATGTTGAGATTGCTATTGTTTATTTCCGCTCCCTTGCATATGCTAGTTTTTGTTTGTCTTGATAATTTGTTTGCCTATAAGATGGCTATGCATAGGAAGTATGTTAGACTTAGATGTCTTTGTCAAATGTTTTATGATGCTCTCTTTGTGCGTCAATTCTTGTCTTTCATGTGAGCATCGTTGAAATCTTATGCCTAGCTATAAGGCTTTAAAGAAAAGCGCTTGTTGGGAGTCAACCCAATATTTATCATTGCTGTTATTCAATATATAATTTATCTAGCCTCTATTTTGGTTGTGTTTTTTGTGTTTAATTAGTATTAGTGCCAAGTAGAACCGTTGGGAAGACTTGGGGAAAGTCTTGTTGAACTTGCTGTAGAAAACAGAAACTTTAGCGCTCACGAGAACTGCTGTCATTTTTATTTGGAGACGGCTATTTAGTTAATTCTTTTTTCAGATGATTAATAGATAAATTCCTCACGCCCAGAAATTTATTTTAGAATTTTTGGTGTTCCAGATCTTGCTCTAGCTACATATTACTACAGACTGTTCTGTTTTTGACAGATTCTGTTTTTCGTGTGTTGTTTGCTTATTTTGATGAATCTATGGCTAGTAAAATAGTTTATAAACCATAGAGAAGTTGGAATACAGTAGCTATAACACCCCTATAAATAAATAATGAGTTCATTACAGTACCTTGAAGTGGTATTTTGTTTTATTTCGCTAACGGAGCTCACGAGATTTTCTACTTTAAGTTTTGTGTTGTGAAGTTTTCAAGTTTTGGGTAAATATTTGATGGATTATGGAACAAGGAGTGGCAAGAGCATAAGCTTGGAGATGCCCATGGCACCCCCAAGATAATATAAGGACACCTAAAATCCAAAGCTTGGGGATGCCCCGGAAGGCATCCCCTCTTTCGTCTACTTCTATCGGTAACTTTACTTGGAGCTATATTTTTATTTACCACATGATATGTGTTTTGCTTGGAGCGTCTTGTATGATTTGAGTCTTTGCTTGTTAGTTTACCACAATCATCCTGGCTGTACACACCTTTTGAGAGAGCCATACATGATTTGCAATTTGTTAGAATACTCTATGTGCTTCGCTTATATGTTTTGAATTATATAATTTTGCTCTAGTGCTTCACTTATATCTTTTAGATCACGGTGGTGGATTTGTTTTATAGAAATTATTGATCTCTCATGCTTCACTTAGATTATTTTGAGAGTCTTGATAGCATGGTAATTTGCTTAAAATCCTAATACGCTTGGTATGCAAGATTAATTATAAAACTGTCTTATGAGTGTGTTGAATACTATGATAAGTTTGATACTTGATAATTGTTTTGAGATATGGAGATGGTGATATTAAAGTCATGCTAGTTGAGTAGTTGTGAATTTGAGAAATACTTGTGTTGAAGTTTGTGATTCCCATAGCATGCACGTATGGTGAACCGTTATGTGATGAAATCAGGGCATGATTTATTTATTGATTGTCTTCCTTATGAGTGGCGGTCGGGGACGAGCGATGGTCTTTTCCTACCAATCTATCCCCCTAGGAGCATGCGCGTAATACTTTGCTTTGATAACTTGTAGATTTTTGCAATAAGTATATGAGTTCTTTATGACTAATGTTGAGTCCATGGATTATACGCACTCTCACCCTTCCACCTTTGCTAGCCTCTCTAATACCGCGCACCTTTCGCCGGTATCATACACCCACCATATACCTTCCTCAAAACAGCCCCCATACCTATCTATTATGGCATTTCGATAGTCATTCCGAGATATATTGCCATGCAACTTTCTGCCATTCCGTTTATTATGACACACTCCATCATTGTCATATTGCATATCCCGGTACACCTTCGGAGGCATTCATATAGAGTCATATTTTGTTCTAAGTATCGAGTTGTAATTGTTGAGTTGTAAGATAAATAAAAGTGTGATGATCATCATTATTAGAGCATTGTCCCAGTGAGGAAAGGATGATGGAGACTATGATTTCCCCACAAGTCGGGATGAGACTCCGGACGAAAAATAAATGAAAGAGGCCAAAGAAGCCCAAATAAAAAAAGAGAAAGAAAAGAGGCCATAAAAAGAGAAAGGGCCCAAATAAAAAATTAAAAAATGAGAGAAAAAGAGAAAAGGGAGAATGTTACTATCCTTTTACCACACTTGTGCTTCAAAGTAGCACCATGATCTTCATAGTAGAGAGTCTCTCATGTTATCACTTTCATATACTAGTGGGAATTTTTCATTATAGAACTTGGCTTGTATATTCCAATGATGGGCTTCCTCAAATTGCCCTAGGTCTTCATGAGCAAGCAAGTTGGATGCACACCCACATAGTTTCTTTTTGAGCTTCCATATACTTATAGCTCTAGTGCATCCGTTGCATGGCAATCCCTACTCACTCACATTGATATCTATTGATGGGCATCTCAATAGCCCGTTAATACGCCTAGTTGATGTGAGACTATCTTCTCCTTTTTGTCTTCTCCACAACCACCACTCTATTCCACCTATAGTGCTATATCGATGGCTCACGCTCATGTATTGCGTGAAAATTGAAAAAGTTTTGAGAATGTCAAAAGTATGAAACAATTGCTTGGCTTGTCATTGGGGTTGTGCATGATTTAAATATTTTGTGTGTTGAAGATAGAGCATAGCCAGACTATATGATTTTGTAGGGATAACTTTATTTAGCCATGTTATTTGAGAAGACATAATTGCTTTGTTAGTATGCTTGAAGTATTATTATTTTCTATGTCAATATGAACTTTTGTCTTGAATCTTTTGGATCTGAATATTCATACCACAATTAAGAAGAATTATATTAAAATTATGCCAAGTAGCACTCCGCATCAAAAATTCTGTTTTTATCATTTACCTACTCGAGGACGAGCAGGAATTAAGCTTGGGGATGCTTGATACGTCTCCAACGTATCTATAATTTTTGATTGCTCCATGCTATATTATGTACTGTTTTTGACATTATTGGGCTTTATTATCCACTTTTATATTATTTTTCGGACTAACCTATTAACCAGAGGCCCAGCCCAGAATTGATGTTTTTGCCTGTTTTAGGGTTTCAAAGAAAAGGAATATCAAAGTGAGTCCAAACGGAATGAAACCTTCAGGGACGTGATTTTCTCATCGAATACAACTTAGGAGACTTGGACCCTACGTCAAGCCACGTAACAGGAGGCCACGAGGTAGGGGGCGCGCCTACCCCCCCCCCCCACCCAGGCGCACCCTCCACCCTCGTGGGCCCCCTGTTGCTCCACCGACGTACTTCTTCCTCCTATATATACCCACGTATCCCCAAACGATCAGATACGGAGCCAAAACCCTAATTCCACCGCCGTAACTTTCTGTATCCACGAGATCCCATCTTGGGGCCTGTTCCGGAGCTCCGCCGGAGGGGGCATCGATCATGGAGGGCTTCTACATCAACACCATAGCCTCTCCGATGAAGTGTGAGTAGTTTACCTCAGACCTTCGGGTCCATAGTTATTAGCTAGATGGCTTCTTTTCTCTTTTTGGATCTCAATACAAAGTTCTCCCCCTCTCTTGTGGAGATCTATTCGATGTAATCTTCTTTTGTGGTGTGTTTGTTGAGACCGATGAATTGTGGGTTTATGATCAAGTTTATCTATGAACAATATTTGAATCTTTTCTGAATTCTTTTATGTATGATTGGTTATCTTTGCAAGTCTCTTCGAATTATCAGTTTGGTTTGGACTACTAGATTGATCTTTCTTGCAATGGGAGAAGTGCTTAGCTATGGGTTCAATCTTGCGGTATCCTTTCCCAGTGACAGTAGGGGCAGCAATGCACGTATTATATTGTTGCCATCGAGGATAACAAGATGGTTTTTTTATCACATTGCATGAATTTATCCCTCTACATCATGTCATCTTGCTTAAGGCGTTACTCTGTTCTTATGAACTTAATACTCTAGATGCATGCTGGATAGCGGTCGATGTGTGGAGTAATAGTAGTAGATGCAGGCAGTAGTCGGTCTACTTGTCCGCCGGAGGGGGCATCGATCATGGAGGGCTTCTACATCAACACCATAGCCTCTCCGATGAAGTGTGAGTAGTTTACTTCAGACCTACGGGTCCATATAGTTCGTAGCTAGATGGCTTCTTCTCTCTTTTTGGATCTCAATACAATGTTCTCCCCCTCTCTTGTGGAGATCTATTCGATGTAATCTTCTTTTTGCAGTGTGTTTGTTGAGACCGATGAATTGTGGGTTTATGATCTTGTCTATCTATGAATAATATTTGAATCTTCGCTGAATTCTTTTATGTATGATTGGTTATCTTTGCAAGTCTCTTCGAATTATCAGTTTGGTTTGGCCTACTAGATTGATCTTTCTTGCAATGGGAGAAGTGCTTAGCTTTGTGTTCAATCTTGCGGTGTCCTTTCCCGGTGACAGTAAGGGCAGCAAGGCACATATTGTATTGTTTCCATGGAGGATAACAAGATGGGGTTTTCTTCATATTGCATGAGTCTATCCCTCTACATCATGTCATCTTGCTTAAGGCGTTACTCTGTTTTTAACTTAATACTCTAGATGCATGCTGGATAGCGGTCGATGAGTGGAGTAATAGTAGTAGATGCAGGCAGGAGTCGGTCTACTTGTCTCGGACGTGATGCCTATATACATGATCATACCTAGATATTCTCATAACTATGCTCAATTCTGTCAATTGCTCAACAGTAATTTGTTTACCCCCCGTAGAATACTTATGCTCTCGAGAGAAGCCACTAGTGAAACCTATGGCCCCCGAGTCTATCTTTATCATATCAATCTCCTACTACTTAGTTATTTACTTTGCCTTTATTTTACTTTGCATCTTTATCATAAAAATACCAAAAATATTATCTTATCATATCTATCAGATCTCACTCTCGTAAGTGGACCTATAGGGATTAACAACCCCTATTTGCGTTGGTTGCGAGGATTTATTTGTTTTGTGTAGGTACGAGGAACTCGCGCATAGCCTCCTACTTTATTGATACCTTGGTTCTCAAAAACTGAGGGAAATACTTACGCTACTTTGCTGCATCATCCCTTCCTCTTCAGGGAGAACCAACGCAGTGCTAAAAGAGGTAGCAAGGAGAACTTTGTATTGAGAATCAAAGAGAGAGAAGAAGCCATCTAGCTAATAACTATGGACCCAAAGGTCTGTGGTAAACTACTAACACATCATCGGAGAGGCTATATATGGTGTTGATGTAGAAGCCCTCCGTGATCGAATCCCCTTCTGGCAGATCACCGGAAAAGGCTCCAAGATGGGATCTCACGGGTACAGAAGGTTGCGGCGGTGGAAAAGTGGTTTCATGTCTCTCCTGGATGTTTTTAGGGTACATGGGTATATATAGGTGAAAGAAGTATGTTGGTGGAGCTCCGTGGGGCCCATGAGGGTGGGGGCACGCCTAACCCCCTAGGCGCGCCCCTGCCTCTTGGAAGCTTCGCGGAATTCTAGACTTGTACTCCAAGTCTCCTGGGTTGTGTTTGTTCCTAGAAAGATCCTCGCGAAGGTTTCATTCCGTTTGGATTCCGTTTGATATTCCTTTTCTGCGAAACACTGAAATAGGCAAAAAATAGCAATTTGCACCGGGCCTTCGGTTAATAGGTTAGTCCAAAAAATAATATAAAAGTGCATATTAAAGCCCATTAAACAACCAAAGCAGATAATATAATAGCATCGAACAATCAAAAATTATAGATACGTTGGAGACGTATCAAGCATCCCCAAGCTTAATTCCTGCTCGTCCTTGAGTAGGTAAATGATAAAAACAGAATTTTTGATGTGGAATGCTACCTAACATAATTTTCAATGTAATTTTTTTATTGTGGCATGGATGTTCATATCCGAAAGATTCAAGACAAAAGTTTAATATTGACATAAAAATAATAATACTTTAAGCATACTAACCAAGAAATTATGTCTTCTCAAAATAACATAGCCAAAGAAAGCTCATCCCTACAAAATCATATAGTTTGGCCATGCTTCATTTTCGTCACACAAAATGCTCTCATCATGCACAACCCCGATGACAAGCCAAGCAATTGTTTCATACTTTAGTATTCTCAAACTTTTTCAACTTTCATGCAATATATGAGTGCGAGCCATGGACATAGCACTATGGGTGGAATAGAATATGATGATGGAGGTTGTGTGGAGAAGACAAAAAGGAGAAAGTCTCACATTGACGCGTCTAATCAACGGGCTATGGAGATGCCCATCAATTGATGCCAATGTGAGGAGTAGGGATTCCCATGCAACGGATGCACTAGAGCTATAAATGTATGAAATCTCAACAAAAAGAAACTAAGCGGGTGTGCATCCAACTTGCTTGCTCACGAAGACCTAGGGCATTTTGAGGAAGACATCATTGGAATATACAAGCCAAGTTCTATAATGAAAAATTCCCACTAGTATATGAAAGTGACAAAATAGGAGACTCTCTATTATGAAGATCATGGTGCTACTTTGAAGCACAAGTGCAAAAAAAAGATAGTAACGTTGTCCCTTGTCTCTTTTTCTCTCATTTTTTTGGTGGGCTTCTTTGGCCTATTTTTTTATTTGAGCTTCTTTGGCCTCTCTTTTTTCATCCGGAGTCTCATCCCGACTTATGGGGGAATCATAGTCTCCATCATCCTTTCCTCACATGGGACAATGCTCTAATAATGAAGATCATCACACTTTTATTTACTTACAGCTCAAGGATTACAACTCGATACTTAGAACAAAATATGACTCTATGTGAATGCCTCCAGCGGTGTACCAGGATATGCAATGAATCAAGAGTAACATGTATCAAAAATGAATGGTGGCCTTGCCAAAAATACGATGTCAACTACATGATCATGCTAGGCAATATGACAATGATGGAGCGTGTCATAATAAACGGAACGGTGGAAAGTTGCATGGAAATATATCTCGGGATGGCTATGGAAATGCCATAATGGGTAGGTATGGTGGCTGTTTTGAGGAAGATATAAGGAGGCTTATGTGTGATAGAGCGTATCATATCACGGGGTTTGGATGCATCGGCGAAGTTTGCACCAAATCTCGAGGTGAGAAAGGGCAATGCATAGTACCGAAGAGGCTAGCAATGATGGAAGGGTGAGAGTGCGTATAATCCATGGACTCAACATTAGTCATAAAGAACTCACATACTTATTGCAAAAATCTACAAGTCATCAAACCCAAAGCACTACATGCATGCTCCTAGTGGGGTAGATTGGTAGGAAAAGACCATCGCTCGTCGCCAACCGCCACTTATAAGGGAAAGGAATCAAAGAACACCTCATGCTTCAAATTTGTCACACAACGGTTACCATACGTGCATGCTACGGGACTTGCAAACCTCAACACAAGTATTTCTCAATTTCACAATTACTCAACTAGAATGGCTCTAATATTACCATCTTTATATCTCAAAACAATTATCAAGTATATGCACTATATATGAAAGTTTTTATTATACCCATCTTGGATGCCTATCATATTAGGACTAATTTTATAGCCAAAGAAAATTACCATGCTGTTCTAAAAGACTCTCAAAATAATATAAGTGAAGCATGAGAGATATATAATTTCTATAAAATAAAACCACCACCATTCTCTAAAAGATATAAGTGAAGCACTATACCAAAATTATCTAGCTCAAAATATATAAGTGAAGCACTGGAGCAAAATTATCTAGCTCAAAAGATATAAGTGAAGCACATAGATTGTTCTAATAAATTCCGATTCATGTGAGTCTCTCCCAAAAGGTGTGTACAACAAGGATGATTGTGGTAAACTAAAAAGCAAAGACTCAAATCATACAACACGCTCCAAGCAAAACACATATCATGTCGTGAATAAAAATATAGCCTTAACTAAAGTTACGGATAGACGAAGACGAAAGAGGGGATGCCTTCCGGGGCATCCCCAAGCTTAGGCTTTTGGTTGTCCTTGAATTTTACCTTGGGGTGCCTTGGGAATCCCCAAGATTAGGCTCTTGCCACTCCTTATTCCAATATCCATCAAATCTTTACCCAAAAACTTGAAAACTTCACAACACAAAACTCAACAGAAAATCTCATGAGCTCCATTAGTATAAGAAAACAAACCACCACTTTAATTTACTGTAATTAACTCATTATTTATTTATATTGGTATTAAACCTACTGTATTCCAACTTCTCTATGGTTCATACCCCCCGATACGAGCCATAGATTCATCAAAATAAGCAAACAACACACGAAAAACAGAATCTGTCAAAACAGAACAGTCTGTAGCAATCTGGAGGTTTCGAATATTTCTATAACTCCAAAAATTCTGAAAAATTAAGACGACCTAAATAATTTGTATATTGATCTACTGCATATGTAATTGATATTTTATCGCTCTCTGGTAAAAAATGAAAATTATTCTCGTGAGCACATACTTTCTGTTTTTTTAGCAAGATCAAACAACAATCACCCAAGAAGATCCTAAATGATTTACTTGGAACAAACACTATTTAAAACATAAAAAACACAATCATAACAGTGGATAGATGAATTATTTATTACTAAACAGGAACAAAAAGCAAGGTACAAAAATAAAATTGGGTTGCCTCCCAACAAGCGCTATCGTTTAACGCCCCTACCTAGGCATTGCGATTTGAATGATGCTCACATGAAAGACAAGATGTGAAGCACAAAGGGAGCATCGTAAAACATATGACAAAAAAGTTTAAGTCTAACATGCTTCCTATGCATAGGGATTTCATAAGCAAACAAATTATCAAGACAAGCAAAAACCACCATATGCAAGGAAGACGAAAGAAACAATAGCAATCTCAACCTAATGAGAGGTAATTTTGTAACATGAAAATTTCTACAACCATATTTTCCTCTCTCACAATAATTACATGTAGGATCAAAATCAATTTCAACAATATAACTATCACATAAAATTTTCTCTTCATGATCCACAAGCATGCAAAGTTGACACTCTTCCAAAATAGTGGGATTATCATAAAATAAAGTCACGACCTCTCCGAACCCACTTTTATCAAAAACTTCATAAGATTGAACATTATCCAAATATGTGGGATCTAAAGTTAACACTCTTGCAAACCCACTTTCAATATTATTGCAAACATTATTATCAATCTCATATTCATCATGGGGCTAAAATAAATTTTCAAGATTATAAGAAAAATCACCCCAATCATGATCATTGCAACAAGTAGTTGACATAGCAAAATTAGCATCCCCAAGCTTAGGGTTTTGCATATCATTAACACAATTGACATTAATATAATTTATAATAACATCATTGATATCATGCTTTTCATTCAAGGAGCTATCGTGAATCACTTTATAATTTTCTTCTTTCAACACTTCATCACAATTTTCAGATTCACGAATTTCAAGCAAAACCTCAGAAAGATAATCTAGTGCACTCAACTCACTAGCAATTGGTTCATCATAATTGGATCTTTTAAAAATATTAGCAAGACGATGAGGATCCATAACAATAGATATTTACCAAGCATAGATGCAAGCTAATAGAAGGCACATGGTAACACGAGCAAACAGAAGGACAAATGGAAGAGGGGCAAAGAAAATGCAAAGGTTAAGTGGGGGAGAGGAAAACGAGAGGCGAACGGCAAATAATGTAATGCGAGGGAGAAGAGTTTATGATGGGTACTTGGTATGTCTTGACGGGTAGATCTCCACGGCAACGGTGGCAGAAATCCTTCTTGCTATCTCTTGAGCATGCGTTGGTTTTCCCTTGAAGAGGAAAGGGTGATGCAGCAAAGTAGTGAAGTATTTCCCTTAGTTTTTGCGAACCAAGGTATCAATCCAGTAGGAGACTACACGCAAGTCGCCTAGTACCCGCACAAACAATCAAGAACCTTGCAACCAACACGATAAAGGGGTTGTCAATCCCTTCACGGCCACTTGCAAAAGTGAGATCTGATAGAGATAATAAGATAAATATTTTTGGTATTTTTTGTATAGATTGGAAAATAAAGATTGCAAAATAAATAGTAAACTAGAATTATAGATCGGAAACTTATATGATGTAAAGTAGACCCGGGGGCCAAAGGTTTGACTAGTGGCTTCTCTCATGATAGCAAGTATTACGGTGGATGAACAAATTACTGCCGAGCAATTGATAGAAAAGCGCATAGTTATGAGAATATATAGGCATGATTATGAAATATAGGCATCACGTCCGTGTTAAGTAGACCGAAACAATTCTGCATCTACTACTATTAATCCACACATCGACCGCTGTCTAGCATGCATCTACAGTATTAAGTTCATAAGAACAGAGTAACGCATTAGGCAAGATGACATGATGTAGAGGGATAAACTCAAGCAATATGATATAAACCCCATCTTTTTATCCTCGATGGCAAGAATACAATACATGCCTTCTGCCCCTACTGTCACAGGGAAAGGACACCGCAAGATTGAACCCATAGCTAAGCACTTCTCCCATTGCAAGACAGATCAATCTAGTAGGCCATACTAAACCGATAATTCGAAGAGACTTGCAAAGATATAAAATCATGCATATAAGAATTTAGAGAAGAACCAAATATTGTTCATAGATAAT
The DNA here is from genome assembly GCF_056163025.1 of Triticum urartu. NCBI lineage: Eukaryota > Viridiplantae > Streptophyta > Magnoliopsida > Poales > Poaceae > Triticum > Triticum urartu. The sequence continues at coordinate 693,267,312 of NC_141875.1, read as the reverse complement.
CTTGATCATAAACCCACAATTCATCGGATCTCGGCAAACACACCGCAAAAATTATTACATCGAATAGATCTCCAAGAACATTGAGGAGAACTTTGTATTGAGAACCAAAGAGAGAGAAGATCTCCAAGGACTGTGGTAACCTACTCACACATCATCGGAGAGGCTATGTTGTTGATGTAGAAGCCCTCCGTGATCGAATCCTTTTCCGGCAGATCGCCGGAAAAGGCTCGAAGATGGGATCTCACGGGTACAGAAGGTTGCGGCGGTGGAAAAGTGGTTTCGTGGCTCTCCTGTATGTTTTTAGGGTACCTGGGTATATATAGGAGAAAGAAGTATGTCGGTGGAGCTCCGTGGCGGCCATGAGGGTGGGGGCGAGCCTACCCCCCTGGGCGCACCCCCTGCCTCGTGGAAGCTTGGCGGACTTCCAGACTTGTACTCCAAGTCTCCTGGGTTGCGTTTGCTCCAAGAAAGATCCTCGCGAAGGTTTCATTCCGTTTGGATTTTGATATTCCTTTTTTGCGAAACACTGAAATGGGCAAAACAGCAATTTGCATTGGGCCTTCGGTTAATAGGTTAGTCCCAAAAATAATATAAAAGTGCATATTAAAGCCCATTAAACATCCAAAACAGATAATATAATAGCATGGAACGATCAAAAATTATAGATACATTCGAGACGTATCAATGGGCCAAGGAGGTTGATAACCCACAAGTATAGGGGACCGCAACAGTTTTCGAGGGTAGAGTATTCAACCCAAATTTATAGATTCGACACAAGGGGTGCCAAAGAATATTTGAAGGTATTAGCAGCTGAGTTGTCAATTCAACCACACCTGGAGATTAATTATCTGCAGCAAAGTGATCAGTAGCAAAGTAGTATGATAGTTTGGATAGTAGTGGCAGCAGCAATAGTAACAGTAAGAGTGATAGAATTAATTTTGTAGCAAGTGTAACACTAATGATAGTAGTAGTAACTTAGCAGAAACAATATGGAAAAGTTCGTAGGCATTGGATTGGTGACTTGTTGGATGATATTTATCATGAGATAGTTATAACCTAGGGCGATAAGGCACTAGCTCCAGTTCATCGATATAATGTAGGCATGTATTCCGTCAATAGTCATACGTGCTTTATTAAAAGAACTTGCATGACATCTTTTGTCCTACCCTCCCATGGCAGCGGGGGCCATATTGGAAACTAAGGGATATTAAGGCCTCCTTTTAATAGAGAACCGAAACAAAGTGAGGGAGTCCTGGATTAGGGGGTCTCCGGACAGCCGGACTATATCCTTTGGCCGGACTGTTGGACAATGAAGATACAAGATTCAAGACTTCGTCTCATGTCCTGATGGGACTCTACTTGGCGTAGAAGGCAAGCTAGGCAATACGGATATGTATATCTCCTCCTTTGTAACCGACCTTGTGTAACCCTACCCCTCTCCCGTGTCTATATAAACCGGAGGGTTTTAGTCCGTAGGACAACAAACAATCATACCATAGGCTAGCTTCTAGGGTTTAGCCTCTCCGATCTCGTGGTAGATCTACTCTTGTACTACCCATATCATCAATATTAATCAAGTAGTACGTAGGGTTTTACCTCCATCAAGAGGGCCCGAACCTGGGTAAAACATTGTGTCCCCTGCCTCCTGTTACCATCCGCCTTAGACGCATAGTTCGGGACCCCCTACCTGAGATCCGTCGGTTTTGACACCGACATTGGTGCTTTCATTGAGAGTTCCTCTATGCCGTCGCCAGAAGGAAGGATGTCTCGTCTCGTCTTTAAAGACGGTACTACTGTCGAGGGAGCTTTGGCTGTCGGCCAAACTCTCCGGCTAGGCGGTTTCATCATGACCGCCTGTTCGGCCGCCGCGCCGACGATGACTTCTCAGGTCATCGAAAATAGCCTCCACGTCAAATCGGCACTCGCCGAACAGATGGATCCAATAGAGCTCGCCTCCTTAAACGAGCTCTTAGATCGCATCGCCACCCTGGGAGTCGCTACGGACTATGATCAGATTGGGCTTAAACCCGATCAAAGGGAGATTAACTCTCTGTCGGTCACCCATCATATTGCAGTGGTGGAGGAACAATGCGGCGACTTTTCCTCCATCTTGAGGACCAACTATGTCCGGATTCCCGAGCTCTCGGAGCCGGACGCCCATTAGCGGGAGGACAACACCCAATCCCTGAACTTAGAGTCAGGCAGCGGGCTAGGGTTATCGGGTTACACTCCGGAACCAGAACTTTCAAAATTGGAAATTCCTCGGCCCCTGGATCCCAGATCAGGTGAGGGTACGGATTCAATTCCACCCACCCACCCAAACATAAGTGATCTTTCCCACATTAGGCAAGAGCCCCCGGAAACAGTACATCACTACTGGGCCAGATTCCTCCTTGCGATGAACAAGGTTAAGGACTGTCGCGAGGAAGACGCGATCTCTTTTTTCCGCAATAATTGCATGGACAAGGGAATCCTTAACGCTATAAATCGACGTGAGATAACACGCTTCACTGACTTGGCGTCCATAGTACGAAAGTACTGTGCGAAGGAAAGTGCCTGGAAAACCGAAACAAACTTTTGGGATAATCTGGCCCTGAACACAAACCCAGTCCGAAATAAAAGGGTGCATTATCACAATACACCCGGGTTAACTACCAAAAAGCAAGAGCCCTCTACGGGGCAAGGAACCGTACTGGAGGGATGGCTCAACGGACCCTGCAAAATTCATAGTACAGCGGATGCAATACCAACGCACAGCCTCAGAGCATGTTGGATAATTCGGCAGGTGGCCAAAAGTGGTGAGGATCTACTCCTCCCAAATACCACAGAGCACCATCCCGTGGACAACAATACAGTGTTAACGGTCTTTGAGACCTTCGCGTCAAATAATAGACGCAAGCGAACACTCCGCAGCATGGCCGAAATCTGCCACGTAGCAGCAATAAATCCTCGGAGTGACACGGCTATTACCTTCAATGCCAGTGACGAACCTAAATTCTGAACAGCCCGAGCACTAGTCGCACTGGTCCTCAGTCCAATCGTGGACGGCTTTTGACTCACCAAGGTACTCATGGACGGCGGCAGCGGATTAAACCTCATCTATGAGGAAACTCTTCAAAAGATGGAAACAGACCGGAGCCGCATTGAGCAAAGTAGCACAACCTTTAGAGGAATCATCCCCAGTCGGGAAGCACGCTGTTGGGAAAATCACACTAGATGTGGTATTCGGCACGCCGGATAATTACAGGTCCGAAGAAATTACATTCCAAGTGGCCCCGTTCAGCAGTGGTTACCACGCTCTTTTAGGACGGGAGGCATTCACAATCTTCCAAGCCGTACCACATTACGGGTACATGAAGCTCAAAATGTCTGGGCCCAAAGGAATCATCACTCTCGCCAGCGATCCGGACACAGCACTCCGCGCCGAAAACAAAACAGCCGCATTGTCCCTCGAGGCATTATCCGAAGCCCTCTCGGCCGAGGAATTAACTACGCTATGCTCCACAGTGGACAGGGACGATGTGATACTCGACAAGAGATCTAAGTCCACCTCTTTTAAACCAGCGGATGAAATAGTCAAATTCCAAGTCCACCCAACGGACCCTACAAAAACAGCCTCCATCGGGGCACAGCTAAGCCCCGCTATGGACGCCGCACTACGGGAGTTCCTGCGCGAGAACTGGGACATATTCGCCTGGCATCCCTCAGACATGCCAGGAATCCCACGCAGGCTGGCCGAGCATAGCCTCAATATCCTAAAGGGATTCAAGTCGGTCAAACAAGCTCTTCGGCGTTTCTCTGAACCTAAGAGATAGGCCATGGGAGAGGAACTAGCCAAGTTATTGGAGGCCAGATTCATCAAAGAAATAAAACACCTAGACTGGCTAGCAAACCTGGTGATGGTACCAAAGAAGGACAAATCCTGGCGCCTTTGTGTCGACTTCAAAGACCTAAATAAAGCTTGCCCAAAGGATCCCTTCCCCCTCACATGCATCGATCAAATCATTGATGCTACCGCAGGACACGAGTCATTGTGTTTCCTCGACGCATACTCTGGTTACCACCAAATCAAGATGACGGAGTCCGACCAAGCCGCAACGGCATTCATCACACCATACGGTCCCTTCTGTTTTAACACAATGCCTTTTGGGCTCAAAAACGCCGGCGCAACATATCAGCGCATGATTCAGACATGTCTGGAGAAACAAATCGGCAAAACAGTAGAGGCATACGTAGACGATGTGGTCGTCAAAACCCAACACGTCGACTCTTTGATAGACGACTTGAGGCTCACATTCAACAACCTCCGAACATATGACATCAGGCTCAATCCGGAAAAATGCGTTTTCGGCGTACCAGCCGGAAAGCTCCTGGGATTCATTGTCTCCTTTAGAGGTATTGAAGCTAATCCGGCCAAAATTCGAGCGTTGTCACAGTTGGCTACCCCAACAGACCTCAAACAAATCCAGAAGCTAATTGGATGCGTGGCAGCTCTAAGCCGCATTATCTCCCACCTGGGAGAAAAGGCTTTACCCCTTTATCGTCTCCTTCGGCGCACCGAACACTTTGAGTGGACGGACGCGGCCACAGCCGGATTGGAAGAAATAAAGGCCATTCTGGCAACCAACCCGATCCTGGCCGCACCAAACATCGGCAAACCAATGATGTTGTATATTGCGGCAACTCATCAAGTTGTAAGCGCGGTGCTCGTTGTCGAACGGGAAGCGGACGGACACAAATTCCCTCTTCAAAAGCCGGTATACTATGTATCCACTGTCCTCACTCCATGCAAATCACGGTACCCGCATTACCAAAAAATAGCATATGCGGTATTTATGGCATCACGGAAACTGCGACACTACTTTCAAGAGTGTTCGATTACAGTAGCCTCGGAAGTGCCACTTAATGATATTATCAACAACCGCGACGCTACGGGCCGGATTGCCAAATGGGCCATTGAACTCCTCCCATTTGACATAACATACAAACCTCGCCGAGCCATTAAATCACAAATACTGGCCGACTTCATCGCCGAATCGACGGAGGCTGAACTCCCTAAAGAGAACGGTGCATACTCCAATTGGATCATGCACTTCGACGGTTCTAAAATGCTGGCCGGTCTAGGGGCTGGCGTCGTCCTGACGTCCCCAACCGGAGATACCGTTCGATACATACTGCAAATATTGTATACAGATTCCAACAATGCAGCCGAATACGAAGCTCTGTTGCATGGTCTTCGGATGGCAGTCTCCATGGGCATTCAACGCCTGGAGGTGCGTGGGGATTCAAACTTCGCAATATCCCAAATAAACGGAGATTTTGACGCCAAGGATCCGAAAATGGCGGCCTATCGAAATGCCGTCCTAAAAATGTCAGCTCGGTTCGAGGGACTCGAATTTCACCACATGGCTCGGGAAAACAATCAGGCGGTGGATATCCTCGCCCGCATCGGCGCAAAACGCGACGCGGTCCCTCCCAACATATTTCTGGAAAGGCTCTTCAAGCCATCCGTAGCATGGGAAGGGGACACCGGTAACAACAGTCTGGACCCGGCCAAAATACCCGATACCAAACTCTCTGACACAATCGGAGGCTCCGCCACCGAAATAACACCTTCAGTCCACGAAATAATGGCCATTATTGCCCCGTGGACAGAACTATTCCTGGCCTACCTAACTAGACAGGAACTTCCGGAGGACCAAAATGAGGCACACTGCATAGTGCGGCGGTCCAAGGCCTACAGGGTCCATGAGGGAGAATTGTACAAGAAAAGCACTACCGGAGTCCTTCAAAGGTGCATCTCCGAAGAGGAGGGGCGGAATCTTTTGGCAGAAATTCACACCGGACTCGGCGGTCATCACGCCGCAGCCTGGGCTCTTGTAAGCAAGGCCTTCCGTACATGATTCTATTGGCCAACCGCCCGGGCAGATGCACAGGACTTGGTCCAACGTTGCGCCGGTTGTCAGCTCTTTGCAAATCAAAGCCACATGCCACCCACCGCCCTCCAAACAATCCCCATTACATGGCCCTTTGCGGTCTGGGGGCTTGACATGGTTGGACCCCTTAAAGGGGGAACCCACAATAAAAAAAATACATATTGGTCATGGTGGATAAATTCACCAAATGTATAGAGGCTAAACCGGTTAAAACAGCCGAATCCGGACCGGTGATAAATTTCATATCCGGGGTTGTACACCGTTACGACGTCCCCCACAGCATCATCACTTATAACAGCACGAACTTCACGGCCGACGAGGTAAAACTCTGGTGCAGCAAAATGGGCATCAAGCTCGATTATGCTTCAGTCTATCACCTACAAACCAACGGTCAAGTCGAACAAGCAAACGGTCTTATAATGAGCGGCATTAAACCCAGATTAGTGCGTTCCTTAACGGAGTCTGACACGCACTGGGTAGAGGAGCTCGACTCCATACTCTGGGGGCTGCAGACCACGCCGAATCGTAGTACCGGATATACACCATTTTTTATGGTGTACGGCGCAGGGGCAGTATTGCCCTGTGACATAATTCATGACTCACCTCGAGTGCGCATGTACGAAGAAAGAGAAGCCGAGCTCGATCGGCAGGACAGTCTGGACACCTTGGAGGAAGAGCGCTGTCGGTGTCAAAACCGGCGGATCTTGGGTAGGGGGTCTCGAACTGTGTGTCTAGGCCGGATGGTAACAGGAGGAAGGGGACACGATGTTTTACCTAGGTTCGGGCCCTCTTGATGGAGGTAAAACCCTACGTCCTGCTTGATCAATATTGATGATATGGGTAGTACAAGAGTAGATCTACCACGAGATCAGAGAGGCTAAACCCTAGAAGCTAGCCTATGGTATGATTGTATGTTATGATTGTTGTCCTACGGACTAAAACCCTTCGGTTTATATAGACACCAGACAGGGTTAGGGTTACACAAGGTCGGTTACAAAGGAGGAGATTTCCATATCCGTATTGCCTAGCTTGCCTTCCACGCCAAGTAGAGTCCCATCCGGACACGAGACGAAGTCTTCAATCTTGTATCTTCATAGTCTAACAGTCCGGCCAATGGAGATAGTCCGGCTATCCGGAGACCCCCTAATCCAGGACTCCCTCAAGCGCGACGTAGCCAAAGCCCGTTCCGCATTTTACCAGCAACAGGCTCGCAGATACCAAAGCAGAGAAGTACGGGCCAAATCTTATAACGTTGGCGAACTAGTTCTACACCTGCTGGTTAAGAAAAAGAACAAGCTCGAGCCCAAATGGGAAGGCCCCTTCAATATCGACCAAGTTCTGGCCGGTGGAGCGTACCGACTGTGGGATGCATTGACTATTCGACTCGAGCCGAACCCATGGAACGCAGCGAGGCTCCAAAGATTCTATGCCTAGCACCGGACTCTATGTTAGTCCCCTCCCTTTGTCCATTTTCTGCATATGCATCATCTGTCTTGTTTCCCTTTCTTTCTTTTTCTTATTATTTCTCTAGGCCTTCAAGGCTCACCTTGTGCCTCACTTGTACATTACAAATGCGCTAGCCGCACTCTCCATACCTGGGGGCTTCTTCCACAGAAGCTTAAATTATTTACCTGGGCCTCACGCCCAACACATGTGTTATACTTCCGCATGTACCTTTTTTCACCATTATATGCATCGATATGACTTATGTTTTGGCCAAGCTGGGTTGCCTGGCTCTTGTATTTATGCCCTACTTTCCCGTTAATTCGGCTAGGGCATAAGGGGAGCACCTCTGCGATTGTTACTGCTGGGTCAGCCGGATGTGTACCTCAGACTGGGTGAAGCCGAAAGCTAGCGTTCTTAAGGGAATATTCGGTCGGTGAAAAAAATATGACTTTTATTTATTATCCATATCTGCCCCCAGATGCTTTTTCTGCGTTTCTTATCGCAGTCCGGACATGCACTTTAGGGCATGCTTCCCAGGGAAAGGAACCCTTAACGGAACTATTCTCCCTGGAAGATGTTTCTTACTAACCATTTAATATAACATAACTAGTTGGGCACTTGTCTGATAAAGCACTAATGACCCCTACGCCTGGTCTCCACGCATACCCCAGTTCTTATATAATCGAGCGGGTATTCGGATTCACTCCGGACTATCGGGCCCGGAGGTTGAAGCGAAAAGGTCCGCAACGACAAATGATCTACAATCTGGCTAGAAGGCATTATACATGTCACTTTAATTACATAGTCATGCAGACTGACTAAACTCCTCTTCTATACCATCCAATAGGCGGTCTAGCTTACAATCCTGTTGGGAATACTTTGCGGCTAATTCTACTTGCCCATAAACTAAGCTAACGGGGATCTCTTTTCTGTCGGGCCCCACAGGTCCGACCTCGGCCATGTGATTTCGGTCTGCCTTGGTATACCGAGTCTTCACCATGGCCCAGGCCTCTCTGGCACCCTGTCGGCAGGCTAATATCTTCCATAATCGGAGGCGCCGCCGTGCTCCCTTGAGCTTCTCCATAAGCTCTGCAACGCCCTCTGGCAAGGAGACAGATGGCCACAAATCCTGGGCAAGACCTTGCATCACCTGCCGAACTTGTTCGTGCAGATGTGACAGCTCGGACAGAAGATCACCCGCAGACCCGGGCATTTCCTCCGCGGGACGACCCATCAGCATACCTACAGACATAACACTGTTAATCGACTTCTTCGCCGAACTACTTAAGTAGGATTCGTTCAAGCACTTACTAAAAATGCCGTGCCGAAGCCGCTTATTCTCCTTCTCGGAGTCCGCAAGCTGGCCCCGAACGTCTTTTAGTTCAATGTTCAGCTTAACATTGGCATCTTGAAGACTGTTTTTCTCCAGCATAACCTTACTCAGCACGCGTTTTCCAGCCTCTAGTTGTCACATAACATGCTGGTCCCCCGGACTTTCTCCGGACTATCTGCAAAATCAATTGTTAGATCTGCAGACACGCCGCACACTATATGGTAATCACCATTCTTCAAAGTAAATGTTACCAGCGGGAGGCTTTTTCTGTTCCTGCAATGCGGCAAGAGCGGCCCCCAGTTGGGTCTTGCATTCCTCCAGCTCCTGGGATAGCCTAGTATTCTTCCCTGTAAGAACCTGCACATTATAGATGATCCTTAAATCAGTTCTGCTAACTGTTTCAAGTCTCAGGGGCTACTGATACATATAAATTGTCAGATTTACTCACCCGTACATCCTTTACATACTGATCCGTGGCTCTGGCTAGACCATCTTGAGCAGCACGGAGGTACACCTCTCCAGAATTGAAGGCGTCGAACGCCTCTGGTGAGAAACAAGCGTCGCGGAGTACGGCCCGGCGGCGCCTATGATTCATGGCGCTTTCCACTTCTGAGTTTGTAGCGGACAATCTATCCGCATCCTCCGTTGGGGGATTATCCAGCGCCTGCCCCATATCACCTTCCGCCTCTATGTCCGGTCCTAGCGCCCGACTGGTGGAAGCTTGGTTGGCAGCATCGCCGAACATATTCCGGCGAGCGTTCTTTGTGTTAAAGAAATGTGGGCGTCATTACATTTCGAAAAAGACGACAACCACGGAGCAGGATTTTTCCTATACCTTTGCGCCGGCGTCTCCGTCCTGACCGCCTTCCGTTTTGGCCTACCCGGCCTTGGCACCTCTTGTTGGTGAGTTGCCGTGGGTTCAGCAGGGCGTCCGGAATGCCTTCCCTGTAAAAGATGCCATGTGTATATGGTGCGTGAAGTGCCTAAAAGTGGATCCTAGTTTTGGAGTTGGGACTTTTTGATTTTTCTTACCTGCGGTGCAGGAAGCAGTCCGGGATAGTCGGCCGTAATGGCTACCAGGGCATCGTCGCAGCTTAACTTATAGAATTGCCGGTCTATCAGTTCCACAGAGATAACCGGATCTTCTTCGAGTCCGGAGTCGATGGCCCGGTCAGGGTCCTCTGGTTGTTGAGAAGGGCTACTGACCTCCTTTATGGCTTTTCGTAGTTCCTGCCGCAAGGTGGCAAGGTGAATACTTACAACTAAGAATGCGGGAAAAATGGGAGCAGGGAAGTATAACTTACCCAGCTTGGAGGATTGTACATGGAGAATCCATCCCGTGGCTTGATGCGGGTGAACTCCTCTTCCTCGCCCTTGAACAGTTCGGACAGAATCTTCGCTAGAGCGGCAGCATTGTCCGGACCCTTACGCCCGTAGTGGGTGGCGTCATACGCCCCGTTATAACACCACAAGGGGTGCCCACGATATTGGAGTGGCTGCACTACCCGCATTATGCAAATCGACATAACTTCGATTATTGTCAATCCGGATCGAGCTAGTGCTTTGATCCGGTTCATCAGATAGAGGACCTCTCCGTTGTCTTCCGCCTGGGGGCTCCGTGGGCACCAACTTCGGCGCTTCTTCAGAGGAGCCTTGTTGAACTCGGGCAGACCCCGCCGAACAGGGTTCGGAAGGGGGACGTCCTCCATATAAAACCATTCTGAAGGCCAGTCTTCGGACAGCTTCTTCGGGGTACCGGACAAATATCTGGTATCGGCGATGCGCCATACTTCGGCTCCGCCCACTTGATAAAGTGATTCCCTCTGTGTGCGAGGGACAAGGCAAAATAGCCTTTTCCACAACTCGAAGTGAGCCTCATAGCCCAGGAACAACTCGCAGAGAGCAACATAGCCGGCGATGTGTAGGATGGAGGCAGGGGTGAGATTGTGTAGTTGGAGGCCGTAGAACTCCAGGAGCCCGCGGAGGAACGGATAAATTGGAAATCTGAGTCCCCTTAGTAAGTAAGGAACAAGGCAAACCCGTTCCCCCATGGAGGGACAGGGAAAGTTCTCCGCTTGCTCCCCGCCATTGTAGGTGGCGAGCCCGGCTCGAATTGGCACCATGTACGCCGGAGGGAGAAATCCCTTAGTCTGCAGCTCGACTAATCGATTGTGCGGGACTGAACACCTCTCCCAATCACCGGGCTTAGGGCTACGGGGGCGGGAGGAGGAGCTGCGGAGGTCGGCCATGCTGGAATGGATCTTTTCGAAGCACGCTCTGATGAATTATCGCTGGGGGAGGATGATATGGATTGGATCTAAGAATCCCCATCCCTTTAATAGATAATTTATTTATCTGGCTAGGGGGGCGAATGTAAAAACGCCCTGGCGCCTCGTATTCATTCGACGCGTGGGAGATAGCCCTTATTGGGCACAGAAGCCAAGAGGTTCAACATTTATGGAGCCGGACACTGCTTACGAACACTTGAAAGTTGGAGAAGAACCCGCCCTGCAATGCCGAAGAGAACACTGCGCGCCGGACTCATCGTCATTGAAGCCTGGTTCGGGGGCTACTGTGGGAGTCCTGGATTAGGGGGTCTCCGGACAGCCGGACTATATCCTTTGGCCGGACTGTTGGACTATGAATATACAAGATTGAAGACTTCGTCTCATGTCCGGATGGGACTCTACTTGGTGTAGAAGGCAAGCTAGGCAATACGGATATGTATACTCCTCCTTTGTAACCGACCTTGTGTAACCCTACCCCTCTCCGGTGTCTATATAAACCAGAGGGTTTTAGTCCGTAGGACAACAGACAATCATACCATAGGCTAGCTTCTAGGGTTTAGCCTCTCCGATCTCGTGGTAGATCTACTCTTGTACTACCCATATCATCAATATTAATCAAGTAGGACGTAGGGTTTTACATCCATCAAGAGGGCCCGAACCTGGGTAAAACATTGTGTCCCCTGCCTCCTATTACCATCCGCCTTAGACGCACAGTTCGGGACACCCTACCCGAGATCCGCCGGTTTTGACACCGACACAAAGCATTAACACATAGTGAATACATGAACTTCTCAAACTACAGTCATCACCGGGAGTGGGCCCGGTTGTTGTCACTCCGGGGTTGCCGGATCATAACATGTAGTAGGTGACTATAACTTGCAAGATCGGATCTAGAACATGGATATAATGATAAATTCATAAACTGTTCAGATCTGAAATATGGCACCCGGGCCCAAAGTGACAAGCATTAAGCATGGCAAAGTCATAGCGACATCAATCTAAGAACATAGTGGATACTAGGGATCAGGCCCTAACAAAACTAACTCGATTACATGATGAATCTCATCCAACTTCTCACCGACCAGCGAGCCTACGAAGGAATTACTCACTCCTAGTGGGGAGCATCATGGAATTGGCGATGTAGAAGGGTTGGTGATGACGAAGAACGAATATCCCCCTCTCCGGAGCCCCAAACGGACTCCAGATCTGCCCTCCCGAGGAAGAACAGGGCTTGGCGGCGGCTCCATCTTGTGGATTGAGATAATTCTTTCTCCCTGATTTATTTCTGGACATATGTGATTTATAGTATCAGGGGGTCATCAGCGGGGCCACCAGGTGGGTACAACCCACCTGGGCGCGCCAGGAGAAGGAGGTGCGCCCTGGTGGGTTGTGCCCACCCAGGGGCCCCTCTCTAGTGGGTCTTGGCTCCAGTAATTCTTATTATTGATATAAAAATCCTCAAAAAGTTTCGTTCCATTCCGAGAACTTTTATTTCTGCACAAAAACAACACCATGGTAGTTCTGTTGAAAACAACGTCAGTCTGGGGTTAGTTTCATTCAAATCATGCAAATTAGAGTCCAAAACAAGAGGAAAAGCGTCAGAAAAATAGATATGTTGGAGACGTATCAACTCCCCCAAGCTTAAACCTTTTCTTGTCCTCCAGCAATTCCGTTGATAAACTAAAAGTGGGAAAGAAAAACTTTTACGAACTCTTTTGCTCTTGTTTGCCAAAATAAGCTTAAACAACACCCAGGTTTTCAGCCAACACTATAACTAACCATGTAATCAATAACACTTAAAGATTATAATGATTCATATCAATGACATAATCAGCTAGCGAGCAATAATATGATATCTCAAACGGCAACACGTTGTCAAAACAACCATGATATAATATGACAATAGTGGTATCTCGCTAGCCCTTTCTGAGACCGCAAAACATAAATGCAGAGCACCTCCAAAGTTCAACCAGCAGCTAAACATTGTAATTCATGGTAGAAAAGATCCAGTCATGATGCACCCAACATTAGCTACACACAATGCATAAATCATGACCGATGTGCTCTACTCAGTTTTTGGCGCTTGTTTTAGAGGGTGATGACACAACACAAAAGTAAACAGAAAGTCCCTTCGCAGAGGGAAGCAGTGATTTGCAGAGGTGCCAAAGCTCAGATTTTAAAACAAAGATAAATGAAATTTTGAGACATGCACCCTTCTCATTCACTTCACGACCATCAGTTATCAAGATCCTCCATGCTAAGCTCGCTAGTGGTGGTTCCCAAGCGGTAAAATTAAAGGTTTTGACTCCATTAGGAGTTTTTGTTTAATTATTTCAGAGATGAACTCTTTTTCATGTTTGCAGTTTGGGACTGGGCATCCCTATTACCGCCCATTTTCTCGTGCGATGGCGAGTGAATAAACACTCGACCTGAGAATAACCCGCTTAGCACCGAAGATATCGACCACCTCCCGTCGTTCCATGAACGATCTAGGCACACAAAACGGATAATTGTTTTAGAAGTTTTTAGAGGTGCCACATGCAAATTTACTTAGGACGGCAGGGTAATACCATATATAGGTAGGTATGGTGGACTCATCTGGAATAACTTTGGGTTCAAGGTTTTTGATGTACAAGCAGAGTCCCCGCTTAGTACAGGCGAAGGCTAGCAATTTAGATTGAGAAGCGGCCAGCTGGAGAGCAACAACGATCATAACTATGCATTATGCATAAGTAAGATTGGACACTAGCATGAGTAAGATATGAACACCATCAACATAAATATTATAGAGGCTATGTTGGTTTTGATTCAACTACATGCATGAACATGTACCAAGTCAAGCCACTTGAACATTCAGACGAGGATACCATATCATCATACTACATCACAATCATTTTAACGCTATGTTGATATCCAAGATAAATCATTATTAACTCCTAGCTACTTATGCATGGCATGAGAAACTATAATCTCTAACTGTCATTGCACACATGTTTAATCATAACGGGCTGAATCATGGACGCTAGGTTAAAAAAATTTACACAGACAAGACAAGTCAAGTTCATACCAGTTTCTCTTCGCCACGGCCAGTTCATCGAATCTCATCATTATTGCCTTTCACTTGCACGACCAAATGATATGAAAATAATAATAGTGCAAGAGTGCCATGGGCTAAGCTGGAATCTGGAAACATTTTATTCAACGGGACAAGACAAGGTAAAATGGGCTCTTTATTAGTTCAACAATTATTCATATGAGAGCCACTCAACATTTTCATCGTGCTCTTGTCCTTGGTACAACTCGAATAAAAGAACAGAATTTCAGAGAAACACACTGAAATATTTTTGGAGTTTTTGGTTTTCTTTAGCAAGCAAATAAAAGGGAAAAGCAAATACGAGAAAAACTATTTACACGGGAAAGCTCCCATCAATAAAAAGAAGAATAAGGAAATCTTTTTGGATTTTCTTTTTAGTACTACTACTAAGCATGCATAGAAAGTAAATTTACTACAACCAATTTTTTTGGGTTTTCTAAAGTTTTTAAAACACACAAGAAGAAAGCAAGAAAATAAATGTAAGCATGGATGATACAATGAAAAAGTGTGAACATCGATAAATGAAATAAGTAGACATGAATGTAAAGTTGGTGGAAACACGTACTCCCCCAAGCTTAGGCTTTTGGCCTAACTTGGTACTGAATCAGTAGCCCGGATAATAGTTGGCGTGGTAGCTCATGGAGGCTCTCGGTGCGGATGCCTCAGCATGTTGTGCCTCCACCACTGCTGTGTTATGAGCTCGGGCCTCGCTCTCAAGGACAAAATATATTTCCTTGCTGTGATAATCAAAGAGAGCAGGCACATGCAAATCTATGTCCACAACATGTGATTGGTTAAACAACAAATTATAAGTGAAGTTATTAGCCCTTCCCTTGAGAATTTTATGATCTTTCAAAGCATCAAAGTCTAAATACCGAGTGTGTAGGATAGGATCAAAGGGCAAAGGTGAGACACCTAGCCCTCATGCTAGACGTGTGGCATAAATTCCACCATAGAACCAGCCACTTTTAGCATTGTGTTGAAGTCTGCGTGCAATAATCGCTCCAAGGTTATAATTCCTTTCACAAGTGAGAGCAGTGTGAAGGCGGCTCAAGTCCGGCGCACAAAGTATGCTACAGTCTTGCTTGCCTACTATGCATTTCCCGTTAAATAATGCAAAATACTGAATTGCATGAAAATGAATGCTCTTTATTCTTCCTTGTCTCACTCCCCTATTTTCACCATAGCAAAGGCTAGTCAAGAAAGACTCATACTCAACCGTTGGTGGCTCATCAAGTGAACCCCAAAATGGCAGTTTGCAATGGTAAGCAAAATTCTCCAGTGGGATAATATAAGGATTGTCATAAAGCATAAACGACACCCTAGACTCACGTGGAAAATATTTAAATCCCTTGACAAATGATTCAGTGAGAAGTTGGTGTTGTGCACACTTATCTGATAGGTAGGGACAGAAGCCGGCATTGTGAACATATTTCTCAAATTCCTCTTTAATGCCCACACGCACCATATATTCATCGCTAGGCTATAAAAATATCTTGGTGGCGGCATCTTGCGTGGAACTTTCACTCGGTTCAACATAAGACCAACGAGTAGAACTGTCACTAGAATATGCCCCCGAGGATCGTCCCCTCGAAGAAATCCTTCCAAATAGGTTCATCATGTTCGCGTACAATTTTCTGAAAATAAAAAAATGAGTGACAAAAATTTGTCAAGAAAACTTTGTAAGATTAATAGCAACTACTCATAGGGATACATAGAGGCCATAGCAAGCATTCAAAATACTTAGAACACTAAGAATTCAACATGCAAGCACATCTACAGCAACACCAAGAGTAGCTAATTATTCGAAGTATAAGTCACTAAAACAAAAACTAATTGGACAAAAGGTGGAGTCACATACCAAGCAACAATCCCCCTAAACAGTTTCTGAAATGGATCTTGGAGCAAAGAGATCGAAATCCGCGGGTTTGAGCTCAAGAACACGGGAAAGAGAGCAATGGGAATTTTTTTTCTGGTGGTAAGTGATGATGTGGTATGAAGACGTAAGTGAGGGGGGCACGTGGGGACCACAACCCAGCAGGGCACGCCTGGGGGTGCTGGCGCGCCCAGGTGGGTAGTGCCCACTTGGTGCACCTCCCTCTGATGTTATTTGCACCAAAAATTCTCAAATATTCAGAAAAAATTGTATTAAATTTTCAGGACATTCTGAGAACTTTTATTTTTGGGTTATTTTTTATTGCACGGGAAATTCAGAAAATAGACAAAACATGGCATTTTATTTTATTTAACTAATAAAAACAGAAAATAAAAAGTAGGGACAGAAGGTAGTGTTTACTAAATTCATCAACTTCATACCATTCAAAAATGATCCATTAATAAGGTTGATCAAGTCTTATTAACAACCACTTTTGATTATCATGAAACCGAAGAACTTCATAAATCACTAAGTTACCTCAATGGGGATTTGCATTTCCCCCAAAATAATTATTTCATATTTCTTTTTGACAGTAGGTAGAGGTATTTGAAAACTTCCAATAGTGATTGTCGGAGATTTTGCAATAACATTAATACCAACCCCTGTAGTATTCAAGGAGGGTCTACCAAGGAAAATCGACATGTTGTTATCCTCGGGCATCTCAAGTATAACAAAGTCAGTCAAAATAGTAACATTAGCAACAACAACGAGCACATCCTCACAGATACCGATAAATATGGCAGTTCATTTGTCAGCCATTTGTAAAGATATTTCAGTAGGCGTGAGTTTATTCAAATCAAGTGTTTTATATAAAGAGAAAGGCATAACACTAACACCATCTCCTAAATCACACAAAGCAGTTTTCACATAATTTTTTTTGATAGAGCAAGTTATAGTTGGTATTCCCGGATCTTCAAGTCTTTTAGGTACTCCATCTTTAAATGTATAATTAGCAAGCATAGTGGAGATTTCATCTTCCGGTATTTTTCCCTTATTAGTGATGATGTCTTTCATATACTTTGCATAAGGAGGCATTTTCATGATATCGGTCAAGCGAGTACGCAAAAAGACTGGCCTCAACATTTCAGCAAAGCGTTCAAATTCTTCATCATCATTCTTTTTAGTTGACTGGGTGGAAAAGGCATAGGTTTTTGTACCCACGGTTTTATTTCTTTACCTTGTTTTCTAGCAACAAAGTCTCTTTTATCATACCTTTTATTCTTAGCTTGTGGGTTATCAAGATCAACAGGTGGTTCTACCTCCACATTATTATTTGGTTCTTTATCATTGGTTGGTTGTGAGTCTTCATGAACCTCATGATTATGTTTTTCATTATCATTAGGTGAGTGCTCATTACCACATTGAGTTTCAGCATCAGAGATAGAAATTTCATTATCATTATTAGGAGGTTTCTCTATTTCAGGTTCAGTAGAGGCATGCAAAGTCCTATCATTTTTCTTTTTCTTTTTCTTTTTAGAAGGACTAGGTGCACTAGTTTTAGCTCTTTGTGAATCTTGTTCAATTCTTTTAGGGTGTCCCTCAGGATAAAGTGGTTCCTGAGTCACTTTACCTCCTCTAGTTTCAACTCTAATAGCAAAGTCATGCATAATATGGATCATTTCATCAAGCAATTCTCTTTGTGATTTAGCAACTTGTTCTAATTGAGTTTGTACCATAGAAGCATGCTTTCCAACACCTCTAACATCATTTGATATTCTAAATAACAAGTCACTCAAGCGAGCAATCATATCAGAATTATATTTCAATTGTTTCATAACATTTGCATTGAAGTGATCTTGTTTTCTAATGTAGTTTTCAAACTCATAAAGGCATTGACTAGGATGCATATTGTGAGGATTATCATTATCATTAAACTTCATAAGAGATTTTACCTCTACCACCTTAGGTAGTGGTGGTGTATTAAGCGCATGTATTTCTTCAATAGGAGGTAAATTTTTAACATCCTCAGCTTTAATACCTTTTTCCTTCATAGATTTCTTTGCCTCTTACATATCATCGGGGCTGAGATATAATATACCCATCTTCTTCAGAGTGGATTTAGGTGGTGGTTCAGGAATAGTCCAGTCATCATAATTTTTCCATATGTTATTCAATAATTCTTCAGCTTGAGCAATAGTTCGTTCCCTGAAAACACAACCAGCACAACTATCTAGGAAGTCCCTAGAAGCACCGGTCAGTCCATTATAGAAGATATCAAGTATTTCATTTTTCTTAAGAGGATGATCAGGCAAAGCATTAAGTAACTAGCAAAGCATCCCCCAAGCTTGTGGGGGACTCTCTTCTTTAGTTTCCACAAAGTTAAATATTTCCTGTAAGGCAGCTTGTTTCATATGAGCAGGAAAATATTTTTCAGAGAAGTAATAAGTCACATCCTGGGGACTACGCACACAACCAGGAGCAAGAGTATTGTACCAAGCTTTAGCATCACCCTTTAATGAGAAAGGAAATAATTTGAGAATAAAGTAATAGTGAGTTTTCTCATCATGAGTAAAAAGGGTGGCTATGTCATTCAACTTAGTAAGATGTGGCACAACAGTTTCAGTTTCATAATCATGGAAAGGATCAGATTCAACCAGAGTAATTAACTCTAGGTCGACAAAGAATTCATAATCCTTATCATCAATAAAGATAGGTGAAGTAGCAAACTTAGGATCGCACTTCATTCTAGCATTTAGAGATTTTTCTTTATACTTATGTAATAATTTCTCTAGATCATCCTTATCATTGCAAGCGAGAATATCTCTAGTTGTTTCTTCACTCATAACATAACCTTCCGATACCTTAGGCAATTGATATCTAGGAAGGTTAGTTCTAGCAGGTGTTTCAGGAGATTTAGTTTCAAGCTCATCATCAGATTCAACAACGTCATGTTGAATAACTCTAGCAATTTGTTTATCAAGAAATTCACCAAGTGGCACATCATCATTATCAAGCAAGATACTAGAATCATCATAAGCATCATTCATATTAGAAGTAGCATGAGCAATAACTTGCGAAATATCAGAATTAATAGCATCTGGTGTTGTTGCAAGTTTACTTATAACATAAGGTGAATCTAAAGCAGAACTGGATGGCAGTTGCTTACCTCCCCTCGTCTTTGAGGGAAATATCTTAGTCTTAGCATCCTTCAGATTCTTCATAGTGATAATATGATAATAATCCCAAGTGACTCAACAAATATAGCTATGCTCCCCGGCAACGGCGCCAGAAGAAAGGTCTTGATAACCCACAAGTATAGGAGATCACAACAGTTTTCAAGGGTAGAGTATTCAACCCAAATTTATAAATTCGACACAAGGAGCCAAAGAATATTTGAAGGTATTAACAGCTGAGTTGTCAATTCAACCACACCTGGAGATTAATTATCTGCAGCAAAATGATCAGTAGAAAATTAGTTTGATAGTTTTGATAGTAGTGACAACAGCAATAGTAACAGTAACAGTGATAGCAGTAATTTTGTAGCAAGTGTAACAGTGATGATAGCAGTAGTAACTTAGCATAAACAATATGGAAAACTTTGTAGGCATTGGATCCGTGACTTGTTGGATGATATTCATCATGAGACAGTTATAACCTAGGGCGATACGACACTAGTTCCAGTTCATCGATATAATGTAGGCATGTATTCCGTAAATAGTCATACGTGCTTTATTAAAAGAACTTGCATGACATGTTTTGTCCTACCCTCCCATGGCAGCAGGGTCCATATTGGAAACTAAGGGATATTAAGGCCTCCTTTTAATATAGAACCGGAACAAAGCATTAACACATAGTGAATACATGAACTCCTCAAACTACGGTCATCACCGGGAGTGGGCCCGGTTATTGTCACTCCGAGGTTGCCGGATCATAACACGTAGTAGGTGAGTATAACTTGCAAGATCGGATCTAGAACATAGATATAATGATAAATTCATAAATGATTCATATCTAACATCATGGCACCCGGGCCTAAAGTGACAAGCATTAAGCATGGCAAAGTCATAGCAACATCAATCTATGAACATAGTGGATACTAGGGATCAGGCCCTAACAAAACTAACTAGATGACGAAGAACGAAGATCCCCCTCTCCGGAGCCCCAAATGGACTCCAGATCTGCCCTCCCGAGGAAGAACAGGGCTTAGCGGCGGCTCCGTCTCGTGGATTGCGATAATTCTTTCTCCCTGAATTTTTTTCTGGAAATATGTGATTTTGTAGTATCAAGGGGGTCGTCAGCGGGGCCACCAGGTGGGTACAACCCACCTGGGCGCGCCAGGAGAGGGGGCGCACCCTGGTGGGTTTTGCCCACCCAGGGGCCCCTCTCTGGTGGTTCTTGGCTCCAGTAATTCTTATTATTGATATAAAAAATCCTAAAAAAGTTTCGTTCCATTCCGAGAACTTTTATTTCTGCACAAAAACAACACCATGGTAGTTCTGTTGAAAACAGCGTCAGTCCGGGGTTAGTTTCATTCAAATCATGCAAATTAGAGTCCAAAAGAAGAGGAGAAGTGTGAGAAAAAGTAGATACATTGGAGACGTATCAGTCATCGTAAGAGAAAACAAGTATTTCACCACCATGTCTATACCCAACGTGGAGCACTCTTGTGAACGTTAACGTCGTCGCCAAAAATGAGCCATGGGTACACGCTAAGCACGTGACACAATGCTTCTTCATAACCGACCCGGGCAATGCCAGCCGTGTTGTCGTGAGGAGATTCAAAAGGAGCATCGTCGGAATGGATGGAGTCGCCAATGAGGAAGACTACGACCAATATGGCAACCCGATGAGGGAAGATGATGATGACGATGAAGCATACGTGAAAAGAAGAATCAAGACTACATTACCTAAGAAAGATCGTACTCCATGGCTCCGGAAAAGTCACAAGGAGGGGCTCAACTACTTGGCAACGAATACGAAAGGGAAGAAGCTCAATGTGAAACGTCGTCGATGCAGCTGATTACAAACCTATATATGTATCTATTTTGTGTATGCACTTAAGTAACCGTTATCGGTCAACTTATATGTTACCACCACATGCATGGTTCCGGTGATATTCGTGTAGTGGGGGAGAGGGAGACGCCGTCGTCGGGAGAAAAACAAAAAAAGAACAAAAACAAAAGGGAGAAAGCAGTACAAAAGAAAAAAAGGAAAGTAAACAGAAAAGAAAAGGAAAATAATAAAAGAAAAGAAAACTAAAAACTAGAAAAGGAAAAGAATAAAAAGAAAAGAATAAAAATTGGAACAGTTAGCAATAGCGCTGGATCCTAAACAAGTGCTACTCCTATGTGCCATTAGTAGTAGTGCTGCATTACCACCTAGCGCTATAGCTAAGTTATCTATAGCGCTGGATCCTAACCCAGCGCTACTACTATTTTGAGTTAACCACTGCGAGGGCTCAAATTTTGCCAAGTCCCAATCCCACTCTCCCCAACCTCTTCCCCCACTCTGTCGCCGCCGCCATCGCCCTGCCCGCCCTCGCACCGTCTGTCGTCCCCGACCGCCGCCCGTCGCCCCTGGCCGCCGTCGACCTCGTCGCCCGCCCTCGACCTCACTGGCGTCTCCCCTGCCCGCCCTCGACCACAAGGCCGCCCCCGCCTCTCCCCTACCCGCGTGCCCTTGACCTCGCCGCCGCAGCCGTTCGCCGCCATCGCCCGAGCCCAAGCTCCCTCATCGTAAGCCTCTCCACTCCCCTGCCCTCCTCTCCCTCTCCTCTCCCCTGCCCTCCTCTCCCTCTCCTCTCCCCTGCCCTCCTCTCTCTCTGTTTAGGGAAAATTTAGCAAATTTTAGGGCAAGTTAGCAAATTTAGCAAAAAAATAGCGAAGTTAGCAAAGTTATCAACTTTTCTTAGCAAATTAGGGCAGTATCTGATTAACAATTTTTTGTTTTTTTTGTTTTTAGCAAGTTAGAAAATTTTTGTAGCAAGTTAACAAAAAATTAGGTATAAAAAAGTAGCAAATTTTTTTAAAAAAACAGTAGCAATTTAAAAAACAGTAGCAAAAATTAGGTATAAAAACAATAGCAAATTTAGCAAAGTTAGCCAAATTTTGAGCAAGTTAGCAAAAACAGTGGAGAGAGAGAGAGATAGAGCAAGTTTGTGCTAGGAGTTAGCTATGTATGAACCCTAGGAGCAAGTTTGAGCGAGTTTGTAGCTATTTTTGTCATTTTTATGTATTTAAGTACAAGCATGCTTTTGCTTGAATGATATATGTTAGTGATGTTATATGCTGGTTTTTTGCAATGTTGGTTGAATGTCGAAAAATATCCGAGTGGCCTATGTTTTGCCGGAATGTTGATTCATTTCCGTTCCAGCAAATTTCAGGTGGTCCATATGTTCACCTTTTAGAAAATGTCATGCCGAAAATTTCCGTGATTTTCGGCATGACTTGTGCTAGAAGCTAGGACATATGGAGTACCCGGGATTTGCCGAAAGTGGAATGAATCAACATTCCGACCAAATATAGGCCCCTTTTTTCTCTTCATTATATCTTTTGTTTCAATTATTGAATAGGAAACATGTCTACCGACGCCGAAGTCGTGGGTGGTTCTACTCGCCTCGTAGACCCCATTGAGGCAGCAAATCACTATTTCAATTACCTGGACGAATACTAGATGGGGTTGCATGGTGGCGGCAGTGGCACCAACCCCGACACCAGCACTAGCACCGGCACCGGCACCACCCCCGAGACTGGCAACGATGCTGTCGTAGCCGGTAAAGCAACGAAGAAGAAGAGGACACGAAGACCAAACGAGCTTGGCATCGGACAAATTCTGGTCACGGAGATGCACCCCAAGAGTTAGAGCCAACGACGCCGGAGGAAGTGCGCTCGTGCTGGGGCAATCAACTTGGATGCACCCTCAGGGAAACTGCCAACATCAACGACGAGAGGTTGAAGCTCATACCACATACGGAGCACATGCTCCTAAAGAATTTGCACAATAGGTTCTCGTTCCCCGGCTGGGATGAAGTCAAATATAAAGATCCGTGGAAAGACGTCGCCATGACAAAGATAAACGACAAGGCGATGGTGACGTTCACCAATGACTTGTCCGCCTAGAAAGTTTGGGTGAAAAAAGCGATTGCGAAGAATGAGCCGTGGTCCAAGATTCATGTTGATAATCCGTCAATAACGGAAGAGGACTATGCAAAATTCAAGGAGAATTGCGGTAAAGAAAGTGTCAAGGCAAAGTCAGAGAAAATGAAGGCGCTCCCGGCCAGGAACACGCCTCCCCACCGCCTCGGAAGCCGTGGTTACGAGGGCAAGAGGCACATATGGGCCAAGGAGGATGCTGAACGTGAAAGTCACGGAATCCCAGACCCCTTGGCGGAGTTCACTGACCCGCTGGAGCATGACTGGATCAGGGCCCGGTACAAGTGGGACAAAGTCAAAAAGATCTTTTACACGGACCCGAACATGAGGGAGGTCATGAGACTTCTGGTAATTGTTATATTACCACATTATCATATTAGCTTCCAATCAATTCGACTGCAAGTTTTGTCACATTAGTAAACCATCCACGTTCCTTTTGCAGAAAGAGCAGCACCAAAAGGCAGCCAAAAGCGATGAGTCGTCACAGTTGTCGGCGAGGCCCAAGTGGGACACCCCATTCAACCGGGCCCTATACATACTGAAAAAGGTCCCGGTGGACAAGCCGCCGTCCTATGGATGTGTGCATGGCGTCGGAGATGGCACCTCGTGGAAGACGTGCTACCACGAGGAGACAGAGGAAACAAGGAAGAGACGGTTGGTCATCACTCAGTAGAGCATCGACAAGAAGGTCGCGATTGCGGTCAATAAGACCAAAGCTGAGATCAAAGAAGAGTTGCTTGGGGTAGTCAATGTAGTGGTCAGCTTGATTCCTGCAATTTTCGATTGGTCGAAGAGCAATCCAAATGCACGACCAGAGGAATTTCCCCTTCCCAGCTTTGTCGGGAGCAATTCGGCGAACACCACAGCACCAACACCTGCCCAAGCAACCGCACAAGGTCTCGTTCCTGTTCATAGCAGCCCGACCTCCATCTCTGGCATGCTCGGCGGGCCTTCGTCGCTGGCTGAGCTCGACGCCCTCATGGTAATTACGTGTCATACCCTTTTCACCAGCATATCTATAGTCTTCCGTTTCAGTTGCCTTTCGGATGTTTGACGTCGCAAACATGTCTCCTTCGTAGGCTGACGACACCCCGTGCACCCTACTGTACAATCATGAAGCCGAAGGACCGCATGTTCCACAACCGAGAGATGCCCGATGGCATCTTCAAGGTTAACGTGGCCAGTGTCTTAGCAGGCTTCGAGGATTTGCCTCCTCCGGTACCAGTCGATGATGAAGAGACCCCTAAGATGATTGGCGCATACAAGAGCTAGTTCTTGCCTTGGCCGAAGTCTCTTCTTTGTCTCGAGGCGCCCAGTATCACGCCAACGCCACCTTCTCAAGAAGGTATGAACACCACCCCACCTACCAAATTACCTGCACCAGTCGTGGCGGGTGATAGCGCACGACAGGAGGGAGCGCCTCCATTAGTGCCAGATCATGTCACGCCGCTGTCGAAGAAGCAAATGTTGATGATGACATGGAGGATGATGATGATGACCTAGACAAGCATTTCAATACCACCTATGATGATGGAGGATTGATGTCTCAGGACAACGAAGACTTAGGCTATGAGCGTGGAGATGATGACTTGATGATGTCTGATTTGCCGGAGCCAGAACATCCTAAGGCAGAATGCAAAATGTCTCTCTTCAAGTGATCCTTTAGGAGATGCCTCCAGATGCCGCCTGTCGGTGTCAAAACCGGCGGATCTCGGGTAGGGGGTCCCGAACTGTGCGTCTAGGCCAGATGGTAACAGGAGGCAAGGAACACGATGTTTTACCCAGGTTCGGGCCCTCTTGATGGAGGTAAAACCCTATGTCCTGCTTGATTAATATTGATGATATGGGTAGTACAAGAGTAGGTCTACCACGAGATCAAGGAGGCTAAACCCTAAAAGCTAGCCTATGGTATGATTGTTCTATGATGTCTATCGACTAGCCTGGCCCTGTTTTATATAATGCACCAGAGACCTAGGTTAACAAGAGTCCTAGACGAATACGCCAGTGGCGAGAAGTCCTTGTCTTGATCGCCAAGTCTTGTGGAATATTCCTTGTATGCGGCAGCTGTCCGAACTGGCCCATGAGTATACGGCCACGGGGGTCCTCGGCCCAATCTATTAGATCGGGAGATGACGTGTTGAGTACCCCCTAGTCTAGGACACCGTCAGTAGCCCCCTGAACCGTTCTTCAAGTTAGGGACGCTCCTCGATTCTTCCGAACTGTTCTTCATCTTCGGTCGTCGGTCTTGAAAACTGGTTCAACAAATCTTCTCATCTTCGATCTTGAGGATCGCCGAAATGCATTCGACGAGTTTATACGCCGGGTATCCGAGGAGCCCCTTTAAGTTTCCGGCCTTTATCAATGCCTTATTATTTTTATGCCACACCTCGGGTTTGAAGTTGTTCCCGGGAGGCAGTGTCCTCTTGCGTTCGAGCTCTAACGCCGGACTGTATTCGAGGTATCTTTTGCAGCCGAGCACCAATGCCGGACCGCTTCCCAGCTCTAACGCCGGAATGTATCCAAGCTCCAACGCCGGACTATGTATCCGAGCTCCAACGCCGGACTGTATCCGAGCTCCAACGCCGGACTATATCCGAGGTGTCATATCACCTTTATTCAAAAAAGTTTGAAGGAGTTTAACCGAGCTTAATGCCGGAAATGCCCTCTATGGAGCCAGCCGCTAGCGCCCGAGCTTTATGCCGGACTGCTTCCGAGGTGGTGCACCATCCCGAATGTGGGCCGATTTTTGTGAATATTTTTTATTGGTGCAATTTATTCTCTGCCGAGATATATAGCCAGTAGCCCTCAAGGTGCGTATCGGTGTAAAACCCGAGATGCACCTGAAGGATGACATAAGAGCGCTGATCCTAGTAGCCGCTGAGACTCAGGTTGATTTGCAAAATCGGCCTGAGGATTAAGTCCAAACTCGGCAGAATACTTCGGGACACTAAAAGCGGTGTGCTCAGTCCTCGAGACTCAGGTTGGGTGCGGCCGACCAACCTGAGGATAAAAATCTCCTCGGAAACTATATTGCACATAAAATTTTCTGCATTGGACAAGCAATGCAGTAGCCCCCGAGACAATGGTCGGGTGGCAACACCAGATCAAGGGATCGATGTGCCCCTTTAATATTTGTAAATAATAAGCCCGAAGCCCAGTAGCCCCCGAGCCTTAATGCAGGCACGGGTGGCTGAATTAAGGATCAATATCCATAGTAAAATCACAAATTATGTGTAATGACTCTATGTATCCAAGTACTTTACGTCATTAATGCTCAGATCCGCATTGTACAAAACTTTGTTGACCGATCATCGGCTTCCACCTCCTCGGCCAGTAGTCGAGGAGTGTTTGTCCTACTTTATAAAACCTTTATGAGGGAAAAGATTTACAACAAACAAGGCAATATGGCCATACGGTTTTATAAACAAAGGTACGCAGAGAGTTATATTACTGTTTAACAGAAGAAATGTCTTCCAAAGAAAATAGTACCGCTATCAGTTCCTTTCTTTGGGTTGTCATGCTAAGCATGATCATTAAACCTCAGCTCTAATGTAAGAGCAAAATATCGAGGATTTAGTTTGGGAGGCCAGTTAATAGCCCCCGGTAGTGTTCGGCGACAGTCGGGGTCAAGCCGTAAACACTTCGGCCAATGTTATGAACGGCCCGTCATTTAACATAGTCATCGGATCGCTGACCAGTTTACGCTTATTGTGACAGTCAGTTTTCGGCTTTCTCCACTGAGGTGCTTAACCATGTGAGCCGGAAGCACAATTGCAGTGGTTCTCCCTTTGCACGCCTAGCCGAACAAAACGAAACATATGAAGCAAGTGCAGGACCCAGACACAATTCGAAACCGATGCATATATAGCAATATCTGAGAATGTTTTTGCCGAATCCCTAAAGGTGTCCGGCGTTGCACTGCGAGACTAATTCTGGAAAAGCACAAATAGTTAAAAAGTGCCAAAAAGCTTGGAAAACCAAGAAACGTCAGTAAAAACATGACGTCCGAACAAGATCAAGTGTTCGGTGCCAATCCGAAAATTGGTCTTAGAAAAAAGAAGTGCTTCTGTCGTGCTTTAACATGATACATCCTATCTCAAGACTTCGAGCGGGTCAACCTACGGCTTCAACCTCCTATCCCGAGGGCGGAGTACTTCTCATTAGGCTAGTTTAGCAAACTAAACTCTAGCGGCTTTGAGAGAGAAATTAGGCTCCCCGGCTAGTGACCGCACACTCGCGTCGAAAAAAGGAGTGATAAATAATAATAATAAAACTTTGCAACGACTAAGAAGAAGAACACTTATTATAAAACGGCTCAAATAAACTTAAGAGCCCCCAAGTGACTTGGGTAGAAGAATGATTGCATTAACGAAGTACTTCTATCATATCTATGTTCAACCGAACTTTAAACGCGTCTTAACCGACCGTCGGCTTCTCCCTCTTCGGTCAAGGACCGAAAAGTGTTATGTACTCCATCGGTCGAGAATATCGACGGTGTTTCCAATAACCAGGCAATCAGGCCATAAGGCTGTAACAGACAAAGCGCGCTCAGGGAACTTATGCTATATTACTGTGAAGTGTAAGAAGCATCTTCGAAGAAAATAGTACCCCCGCCGATACCTTTCTTCGGTGCTCATTGTTATTATGAGACTTGTGCAATAGATTTTTTGTACTCATGAGTTCCGTTGTGTGCCGACCATCATTGAAAACTGTAAGAGCGCTAGCTTTCGGCTTCACCCAGTCTGAGGTCCAGCTCGGGTGACCCGATCGTGACAATCGCAGAGGTGCTCCCTTTACTCCCTAGCCGAACAATCGGGAACGTAGGGGTAAACACAGGAGCGAGGCGACCCAGCTTGCAAATCGCTTAAGTCAACATGGTGCATATTGTGGCGTAATACACGAACAAGGAACGAAGCCGTACAAGTATAATCATATGCAACAAAAAAGCTTCATCAAGGAAGCCCCCAAGTAAACGGGGTATTTGAATTTATGCGTCACAAACAAAGTTTGGACAAGGAAATTTTTTACAAGCAACTTTTTTCCAAAAAAGTATAATGCTTGGTCGAACCGAACACAAGTTAGAAATTAAAGCTTTGAGCATGAAAGCAACTTAGCTGGTTAATGTGTCCGGTATTGATGACGCGGTCCGAGCTTGATGCGGGGCAA
Organism: Triticum urartu; assembly: GCF_056163025.1. NCBI lineage: Eukaryota > Viridiplantae > Streptophyta > Magnoliopsida > Poales > Poaceae > Triticum > Triticum urartu. Next base: position 693,239,022 of record NC_141875.1, on the reverse strand, counting down.
GGTTCCATCCCCCAAGCCGGTCCCGAGGTGGCGGAGCGGAGAGCTCGACACGCCGAAGTGGTGACATAGCACGGTCAATGCAGACCGGCAGAGTGATGCCGAAGTCCCCGGATCATTTTCCTGTGCATAAAAAGTAGTGCAAACCGGAGATAATAGTAATAATAATAAAAAAAAATTGGTGCATGATAAATAATTTATGCAAAGTGAGTAATAAAAGAAATATGGCCTGGCGTCGAAGTCAATGTCGATGCAGGGCGTCGGCGTGATGCGGTAAAGGTGTGGCAAAGCCTGAATTCACAGGTCGGTCCGAGTTCCGGATGCGGCATTCGCCGGACTATGTACGGAAACTGATCGAACCACCAGGCGACCGTCGTTAATGCGGCCATCATTTGATAGACCTGTGTATAGATGATGGACAAACCAGAGTAATAATTCCTTGGGAAAAATAAATCCAAACAAGCAAAAAAATACTAGGATTGATAGCACCTGGTTTATTTGTTGTAGCAATCCGAAGAAAGGTGATTCCCAAAATTAGGACTCGATCCACACACCCATTGCCTGAATGGCGATAAAGCGACGGTATGGCGATGCTGGCAAAGGTTGGCTCACCGAGGCAAAGCCCTCGGTCCAGCTAACATGACGGAGTTGGTCGGCTAGTGACGCCGAAGTCTCCGGAGTAGGTTGATGAAGAGATGGTGAAGCCTCCGGTCCAGCCGAGATGTCGAAGCCTCGATGTCAGCCGATGAGTCGAAGTAGGTCGGCGTGACGGACACCAGCTTGAAGAAGCAATAGTGCGGCCCTGCCGATGCAGGTCGTGACGTGGTCGATGTCGGCTTGATGAAGTGACCGTGCAGCGATGCCGGTATGCCCGCTCCGTGTAATCCGTGGGGCGGCGATGTTTGTGATGATTTATCCTTCGCGATGGCGAACTCTTGTTCGGCTTGCCGAGATGATGATCCGAAGAAATTGAGCTCGGCTCAATAAAGTGACAGCGTGTCTAGCGTAGGTCGGCAGCCGTAGAGCAACGTTATCAGGCTGGTTTGACACCAGCGTGATGGTGAAGATCATATTGAAAAAATCTTCAAAATTAGCGGGATGCGTTTGGGAACAAAACACAATACCCCATACAAAACTTCCTTCAAAAAGGATGTCCGAAATCCCGTTCATAAAAAAGATGAATTCGGGTCGGATTCGTTGTCGCGCAGAAAAGAGATCCAAAAGTGATGCATTAATCGGAAGGTTCCCGGAGTTTGGACGGTCGGATCGAGCTGAAATTTTGAGGGGTGGTAGATATAGTAATTCCGCAGCCGATCAAAGGTTGGATCTTCCAAAGGACGACCGAGCTAGAATCTGGACATCACGCCCTAAACTCGTCCAGATTCCCGTCCAGATTTGACACGGCTCATAATTGCCAGAGATTCCTCCATCGGAACTCGATGAAATTTTGCATGGTCTTTGAAGACTCAATTCCGCACAATTCCACCAAAGGGATCGTCCAAGCGATGCACTAAGAGGTGGTGGCAGCGGATACAAGTTCGCTGTTTGGAAAAACATCACAGTCGCTTAAGGGCAATGTTGACGTTGAGCCCCCGAGCTCCAAGGATGATTCCTCCATGATCTTGATAGAGATCGGAGTTGATGTTTGATGAAGGCCCTTGTCCGAACATGGTGATCCGAACACGGGGCACAATTCTTGGTCGAACCAAGGTGACCAGTCGAGCTGGTGACGAAGATGCCGAAGTCGCAGTTGATCTGCAGGCGAGCCATCGATCCTTTTGTCGATCACACAGCGGAACTCTCAATGAAAGCACCAATGTCAGTGTCAAAACCGACGGATCTCTGGTAGGGGGTCCCGAACTGTGCGTCTAGGCCGGATGGTAACAGGAGGCAAGGAACACGATGTTTTACCCAGGTTCGGGCCCTCTTGATAGAGGTAAAACCCTACGTCCTGCTTGATTAATATTGATGATATGGGTACTAAAAGAGTAGATCTACCACGAGATCAAGGAGGCTAAACCCTAAAAGCTAGCCTATGGTATGATTGTTGTATGATGTCTATCGACTAGCCTGGCCCTGGTTTATATAATGCACTAGAGGCCTAGGTTAACAAGAGTCCTAGCCGAATATGCCGGTGGGGAGAAGTCCTTGTGTTGATCGCCAAGTCTTGTGGAATATTCCTTGTATGCGACAGCTGTCCGAACTGGCCCATGAGTATACGGCCACGGGGGTCCTCGGCCCAATCTATCAGATTGGGAGATGACGTGTTGAGTACCCCCTAGTCCAGGACACCGTCACCGCCTGTACCCAGCAACCCCCCGAGGGTTGTCCACTGATTAGCCCGACGACACTAGGGGTGGTGGTTAGGGAAGGTATGGTGGGCTCACTACTGCCACCCGCCAAGAAGCAAAGGAGGAGACCGGACAAGAAAGGCCCTAAAGGCGCCATAGCTGCTTCAAGCAGCCAGCCGCCTCTGAAGCCCCGGGTGGTAGACAGAATACCTTTCGAAGGTGCGTTGCCTTTCCATGTCGCTGGCGAGTCGATCCTACCCGCCAAAGCGCTAGAGCACATACTGAACAATGATCTAAGGAGACTCCATGAAGATGTGCTAGCCAGAGAGAAAAGCCTTCTGATCGCGGAAAAACCAGGATGCCCGCTTTAAGCGGCTAAGGTGCCGTCTAGGAAGTTGTACATCAAGAACTGGCCTGCGAATCAGTTCATCATGCGATTCTACTACATCTACGACATGTTCCACATGACCAAGCTAGATTTCCAGTTCATCCGCATGTATGCGCTGTATCTCAACTACTTCATCAGGATGTAGAACATAAAATATATTTGTGTCGCGGACCCGTACTATATGCGTGAGAGCTTCTTAGCAGTTTGCAAAGAGCACCATGACTATGCGAGCAAGTACCTCGGCGGATTCATGATCGCTAATAAGGACAAGGAAGTGATTCTCTTGCCTTACCATCCCACGTAAGTCATCGGCACATATCCTTTCGTAAGTGTTAATCATTCCTTTGTAAGCATGGAGGCTAATTTGAGGTGTACTTAATTTGCACAGTGGGGGGGTCCTACCACTTGAGCACTTGCGTTGGTTTTCCCTTGAAGAGGAAAGGGTGGTGCAGCAAAGTAGCGTAAGTATTTCCCTCAGTTTTTGAGAACCAAGGTATCAGTCCAGTAGGAGGCTAAGTGCGAGTCCCTCGCACCGGCACAAAGCAAATAAATCCTCGCAACCAACGCGATAAGGGGTTGTCAATCCCTACATGGTCACTTACGAGAGTGAGATCTGATAGATATGATAAGATAATATTTTTCATATTTTTGTGATAAAGATGCAAAGTAAAATAAAAGCAATGAAAATAACTAAGTATTGGAAGATTAATATGATGAAGATAGACCCAGGGGCCATAGGTTTCACTAGTGGCTTCTCTCAAGAGCATAGGTATTTTACGGTGGGTGAACAAATTACTATTGTGCAATTGACAGAATTGAGCATAGTTATGAAAATATCTAGGTATGATCATGTATATAGGAATCGCGTCCAAGACAAGTAGACCGACTCCTGCCTGCATCTAGTACTATTACTCCACACATCGACCGCTATCTAGCATGCATCTAGAGTATTAAGTTCATAAGAACAGAGTAACGACTTAAGCAAGATGACATGATGTAGAGGGATAAATTCATGCAATATGATAAAAAAACCCATCTTGTTATCCTCGATGGCCCACGAGGGTGGAGGGCGCGCCTGGGGGGTAGGCACGCCCCCCTACCTCGTGGCCTCCCTGTTGGTTGCTTGACGTAGGGTCCAAGTCTCCTGGATCATGTTCGGTGAGAAAATCACGTTCCTGAAGGATTCATTCCGTTTGGACTCCGTTTGATATTCCTTATCTTCGAATCCCTAAAGTAGGCAAAAAAACGGCAATTCTGGGCTGGGCCTCCGGTTAATAGGTTAGTCCCAAAAATAATATAAAAGTGTATAATAAAGCCCAATAATGTCCAAGACAGTAGATAATATAGCATGGAGCAATCAAAAATTATAGATACGTTGGAGATGTATCAGGGGGCGCCGTCCTCGTCGTTCTGTCCCCGGAATACTCCCATGCTATGTACTTGGACTTAGCGAAGAACCTCAGGAAAAAGGATTACAAGCACATAAAGAGTGTTCTCGATAATGCCCTGTTAACCTTCAGCCTATCTAGTGGATATATCAAGGTGAAAAAGTACAGGAATTGCGGGCTGGCTTTCGGTCATAAGACCGACTTTTGCTGCATCCAGTAACCACACACCAGTATGGCTGATGGATTCTACCTCATGCATCACCTGCTTGAGTACAGAAGGGATAATCAACGCCTTCACATGTCACCTACTACCAACGATGCCGAGATTGTCAACTGGGCCACAAGCATAGGAAGGACACCAAATCATCGAATCAGAGCTGAGTTTTATCACGTACGGTGTGAACTTGCCCAAGTGATCATGAAGCAGGTCCTCGAACCAATAGGGATGTTCTACCATGGGCCAATCACGCGAGAAGATGTCCAAGCACTGCACTCGCTCAACATCTGGACCTGAAGCCTTTCAAGAAGCTTGGGTGCTTCCTCCCTGACTATGAAGATCGGACCGCCGACATGGAGGACTGATTGTCGATGACAATGTGTCAGTACTGTCTTTCTATGGCAAAACTTCAAATTTATGCACGGCGAAACTATGTGACGTAACTAAACCGTGGTCCTGAACTAGCGTAGATCGCTCTAGTTAATTAGTTTGGGTATGAGGAACTTTGTCATTTATGTTTACTATTGGTTGCTTGTATTTTGCTAATTATGCCTCTTTGTTTTCTTAAGTACATTATGTTGCATATTATCGTTCAATTCATCAACTCATGATGCAGGTACATAGATCGAAGATGGCGAAGAACTACTATGCCGTGTACGTTGGGAGGGTTCCAGGAGTCTACGGCCACTAGCCAGCCGCTCAGGCCCAGGTGCATAGGTACCCAGGTGCTAGCCACAGAGGGTTCGACACCAGAGCCGAAGCGGAGAGTAGTTACTTGAGGTGGACACTCCAGCATGAGCAGGGGCGGGACTGTCGGTACTACATAGTCGCGCTCTTGCTCATGCTGAACGCTCTTCTCTTCTACATCATGGTTTAGATAGAGATGATGAAACTTGTGTGTGTGTGTGTGCCATGACCATGCAGTTGCACTTATTCGAGACGTGACATGATCGCACTTGTGTATCGCTATTTTTGAGATGTGATGATATTTGTGTTGAATGATGATGATTATGGTATGACGAGACTACTGTATGCCTATGATATGTGAGAATAGTGTATGTTTAGTATGATGTGATGAAACTATTGTATAGAGCCTGTATAAATACATCACAAATACGTAGAGGGGTGCAAATCTATGAAAGCAAGAGTATTAGCAGTAGCGCTGGAAAGCACCTACTAGAAGCGCTAGCTTAGCAGCAGCGCTTCATCTGAACAAGCGCTACAAATAGTTATCAGTAGCGTTGTTCGGGGAAGCGCTACTGCTAACAATACTTACCAGTAGCGTTGTCCGTACCAGCGCTACTGCTACAAACTTAGTTGTAGCATGGTAGCGCACAAACTTAGTTGTAGCATGGTAGCAGTAGCGCTGGACCCAGCGCTACTGCTATGCATATTTCAAGTGCTACTACTAGGGTTTTCCCTAGTAGTGAATGACGCATGTTACACCCATTTCCCACCCACCGCCCTCAATTTTCACCCAGTTTCCTGCCGGAGCATGCCCTTTCATGGGTAGATAAAGCAATACACCCCCTCAGGGTGCCACTAGTCACCCATTTTGGTCGTCACCACCACATCTTTTACTCACTTGTCCACCTTTTACTCAATTTTCAACCTTACATGTCTTCGGCCAACATGATTCGATGTTGGAAACAAGATCGATGGTGGATGGGCCAAAAAATCGACGTCCTTTTCAGGCAGCTCCAAGATCTTACTTGATATCGAGATCTGAAGATTTGGCATCTGCTACTCCTGGATCTGGCAAGGTGCCAAACCAGAGAAGATCATCCCTCCTCAGCAGTCTGGGGTGTACTCCATTTTGTTGAATCTTATTACCCGGACTAGAGAAAAGGCCTCGGCCTGGCCGAGGTGACCACTTGAGTTGGAGACAAGGGTGACGCTGCAGAAGACGAACAATTGGCCCTGCACGAAGATCGCAGCGGAACCGATCTGACCATTCATGTGCACTCCCCACATGCCACGACATTCACCTAGCAGGACCTACAAGGGCCACCACTGTCAGAGCTAAATCTGGCAGACTCCTCGGTAGGGTATCCTTAGTATGGTATTTGTCAAGATGGTAACAGAAATAAGGGTTTTTACAAGTTCAGGCTCTCACATTGGACATAATACCCTACATCCTTCTTTTGTTTTATTGCGCTGGGGTATATACAAAGTACAAAGTATCGAGAGATTGTCAGATGATCTACGAGAAACCCAACCCTCAGCATATATAGCATACCTAGAGTCCTCGAGTTTCCACAACTAGGTCGGCTACGTCTAAGGAGGTAGAACTCCCCAAGACTTTGTCTTCTTGTCTTGTATATCAAGCCTTTGAGGAATCACCAAGTATATCGTCATGGCCTGCCCAAAGTGGCCCAGGATGGAACCGACAAAGCGGTACTCAGACAAGCCCACCAGACCGGGAACTGATGCCATCAGAGGCCCCTTAGACAGGACATCATCACTCAGTAGTGCATGTTACTAGTTTGATATGGAATTACTCTATCAACTTGGATATATTTTTCAAGTATATACCAGCATCTTGGATGTAATGTTTATTTACTAATAATGCATGGGTGAATATACATAATTATTATGAGGATAGGATTCTCCATCCCTCACGGCATGGGTGGTCGTCTGATCTAGCCTACCTACATAATGGTGTTAAGTGTTGATTATAGAATATGCTATAAAAAACTACATCAGTTATTATAGGTTGATATGATCTCTGTTACTTTGTTCCTCCAATTATTTTGAAGATGAAAATCATATGTGAGCCCTCTTTTTTCCTTGTAAAATCACTTAGCAGACTTTATTAAGCTAAAAAGATATGTGTTTTGTGCAAAGCTATTTGGGTGAGTTTTATTTTTGAATTGTGCTAGTTTATTGATGGATATTTTTTTAATTTAGAATTTTGGTGTTAATCTATCTGATAAAAAATAGTTTCACCAGTGTACACGTTGGGTGTCATGCGCTATACATTGCCGGTAGTCGGTAGAGGCCACATGCCAAGTTTTCCTAGGGAATAGGTCGCCTTGCAAGATTCAAAAGGTATTTGCGCGCCAAGATAAATAATAATTGCCATTATGGCCTTTGAGAAGAACTTGGTGAATGTTATTAAAGTAGAAACTCGATTTCTGCTAAAATACGATACATATTCAATTCCACCTCAATGAATGTAAAGATCTTCTTGGAGGGAATTAAATGTTTATGTTGTTAGTACGATTTGAAAAATTAATGAGCATATATATCTCTTATAAGTGGATATATATATATATATATATATCTGTGTGTGTGTGTGTGTGTATGTGTGTATATATGTGTATAGTTACTGGGGTGTGTGTATATATATGTGTGTAAATATATGCTATACTAAGTGTGAGTGTAGAATAGCTTATTCTACACCCCAGTAACGATACATACAAAATGTAGTAACGCAATATATAAAATATAGTGATTTTTCTAAAAATATAGTAAAATACAAACTTGGATAGTAAAACTAATATTTTTAAAATTACTATAGATTTATCTCTATACATAGTCTGCATCTTTCGATGCTTTCGCAAAAATATATCGGCAAAGCTTTAGTTGTCAACCTGAGCTAGAGCACCAACAATGGCGAGGCATACTACCCTCCTCCTAGTGGCAATAGTAGCCATACTCGTCACTGCCACCGCCGCCACCCTGGTCAAGGCCCCAGCCCCCGCAGACAAGCCGATGGCGTACGAAATGCTAGGGCGATATGGCTTCCCACCGGGCATCCTCCCGGAGGGAGTGCATGACTACGAACTCCGACTGGACGGCTCCTTTGAGGTACACTTCTCCGATGAATGCAAATTACGTATCGACAGCCAGTACGACGTCCACTACAACACTCGGGTCACCGGGAACATAAAAAATGACACGATCAGCGGCCTCAAAGGCATTGAGGTGAAGGTCTTTATTGCGTGGGTCAGCATAAAGGAGGTCGGCCGCGATGGGGATGAGCTTAGGCTGCACGCCGGGATGATATCCAAGTCATTCCCGGTCGACGCTTTCTCCTCTAGCCCGAAGTGTAACTGAGGCTCGACTGCAAGATCGACACAAGTGTCGCCACCCGAGTCTTCCTCTTCGATCATGTTGCTTAATGTTCCCTTCTTTCTTCGTAGGATTGATGATGCATGCGGCTGTCGCTGCTTGTTTTGCAACCCCATGCCATCTTGCCAATTCATGTAGTCCCATTGTTGTATGGGTTGAGACCAAGTGATATTAAATGGTGCCTTTTGTTCGTGATTGCAAAATTCATTTGTGAGATTTCAATTAACGAGGTGCTGGACGGTGAATGCGTTATCTGATCAAAGAAGGTATAATGGTATTGTGGCACAAATGGAAACTTCACTTAATTAGCTCTCGGCATCATCTTAGATATAATTGGAATTTATTTCGATCTTGAAGATAGCTTTACGGCATTTCCCATGTGGTATCTTTTCTGCGATAAAACTTTTGATCTATTAGTGCTGCCATGTCAGCATTGGAGTGAGCCAAAGGGGCGCCGTCGTCATCGTCCCTTCCTCACCGGAGTCAGGCCAAACATGTTTTATTAGACAGTCGGAAAGTCATGGTATTAAGGCCCCACAGGATCAACGCACCAGAACAGTAAACATCGCCTATGAAAAGAACTATAGATTGAAAGGATCCAACATAAAGACACACGAACGAAGATGAACACAGACTGGATCCATGTAGATCCACCAAACACTAGCACCGATTGAAACTCATGAGATCTGCCAGAAACACACCACCACATGCCCTTTGATGATGCTAGATGCATCTGCCAAAATGGGCGCTAGGCAGGGACAAACTTATTCCATCTTCAGAGTGACACCGTCATGGTCTTTCTGAGCAAGACACAAACCTAAGCAAACTCACAAAAACACCAGATGGGGCAAGATCCCTCCCGCCGGCAAGGGCCAGGGTCCACCACTCCTTCATAAAGATATTGATAGATACTTGCATATAGAAATTGACAAACACATGTTGGTGTGTGACCTTGAAAAAATAAACATAGAATATTCTACACACTCCCTCTATTTTAAATTAATTAAAAATGTAAATTCATCCTAATTGAAAAAAAATGACCAAAAATTGTATCATCATCTACAACATGATATTCTAAATACATGTCCGTATTGCATATATTTGATGGTGCATATTTTAGCACATGTTTCTGTAGATTTTGTCAAAAGTTTAACTTGGAATATATCTAGATCTTTAATTAATTTGAAATTGGGTAAGTAATATTTAATGCTTGCATGCAGTGGCGGAGTTTTGGGATTTTTTTTCTTTAGAAGACTGTGGTAATGGGCTGATTCAATTTCATTCCTAAATATGTTGGCCAATTGGCAAGCGGTACATTTGTTCTTATTGGCTGGTGGGGCAGGTGGGCAGCCAAGACTTCTAGAATGTCTGCCACAGCTTGCATGCCTCAAAAAAATGAGTTGATGAAATTTAATTCCTCTAGAAAAATTAAATGCAATTGTGAGCCGTGTGAAGAGGGGTAAATATTTCGCATGTAAGGCTGGGTGTGTCAACCTAAACACGCATTTCCCGTTATTACATGGGCCAGCCCACTCGAGACACTGTATTGTTTCCTGCTTCCGTTGTTACGAATGTCTTGGTTTATTTGGGCTTTTCTGTTCTTCTTTCTTTCTCTCTTGCATTTTTATTTTGAATTTTTATTTTCTGTTTATTTTAGTTTTTTCTTAGAAACTTTCCTTTTTCTGTTTTTTTTGCGAGAAGAAGACGATTTCATTGATGCATTGTTCTTACAGAAAAACCCAGGAAACAAAGGAAATTACAACGAAGACCTCCTGAGCTCCAGCTTCGCCGTCGACCAGAACGAGAGAGAAACGCGCCGCTGCCTTTGCTCGTCCACACGCCAAGGATCGACGAAAGCATCCCCAAGGCACCCGGGAAGTTCCTACTCACCGCCCCCGGAGGGGTAACGCCCTGGACCAACGGCTCCGCCCCAATGCACCACGCCGCCGTCTTCAACAGCTTCGAAACCCAGATCTGCCGCACAGGATCTGGTCGGGGAAGACCGCACCGCACGGATCCACCGATCCGCGAGCGGTGAGGAAGCAGGCGCTTGACCACGGAGCTCCGTCGAGCGCCGCCGTCGAAGGGGTCGCGGACCTGCACCAAACACTTCACCGGCGACTCCACCACCTCCATGGCTCCGCCGGCTGCAAACCCTACAGATCCTACACTATATACAACCGCGAAACGGGGATCCCCCGCCCTCCCGCCTCCGGAGCGGCCGGCGGAGGGCGAGAGATCCGGCGAGACTGCGGTGGTGAGGTGGATCGGCGGGGGGATTTCAGAAATCGCCCTCTGTTACTGTGCGGGAGAGGGGAGACGTCCTTGGCTCGTCTGGTGCCGTAGCAAACAACTTTGGGAGAGGGGAGACGTCCTTTTTCTGTTTTTTATTCGTGAATACCTTTTAAATTTTAAATGCTTCAACTAAAATTGGAAATTTTGTTTCTAGTTCATGAACATTAGTTTTAATAAATTATTTAAATTCATGAACTATTTTAAATTACCTAAATTTTGAAATTTTCAATTATTTTCATATTGGTGAGCTTTGTTGAAATACCTTTTCATTAAAAAAATGTGAACATTTTAAAAAAATTAACATGTTAAATTTCTGTAATATTTTACAATTATTGAACACTTTTGTACATTGTTTTTAAAACTCAAGAACATTGTAAAAAATATCGTCACCATTTGTAAAAATTAATGTAGTTGCAAGAAGAAAAAACCAACTGAAAAAATTGTTCAGCCCATCGCTAGCATATAATAAAACTGACCGAACTAACAACCCAAAGTACGTAGAGTGGTAAATGGTCTGGTTCACAACGCCAACATGATTTTCTGTTTGGTCAACGACCCGATCCCTATGTGCGGAACGTGACGTCTCGTGAAATGTTTGACATGTGGCACAACTGAGGACCCATGGTAGTGCAACACTATTTGGCACCTGTACGTGACCACATGTACGATTTTGTGACCATTTTCATCGTCTTAGTTTCAAAGTTCTACTTCCCCTTTAAACTCCTTTACTAGCACGGACAACTATAATGTATGCAGTTTCACAAAAAATAATATAATGATTGTACTCCCTTCATTCCGAAATACTTGTCGCAGGTATGGATGTATCTAAATGTATTTTAGTTCTAGATACATCCATTTCTGCAACGAGTAATTTGGAACGGAGGGAGTAGATATTAGTGTAAACAAAGGAGCCTACTCAAAAAAGGGGGACATGAGGAAAAAATAATGGCAAAGAACTGGCGGTCTTAATGAGATCATCTGATAGCTCTAGCAAAATCAAGTCATATGTACGCCGATCACAATACTAACCGTTGTTTTTTGTTCGAGGCCCAAAATTAAGTCTTGTAGAATTGCCATAACGACCTTGGCCTCCATACTTCTTGCAGGCCGCTTCAAATCGAGCATGCGAGCCTATAAATTTGTTGACTGGAGGGGTTCTGATATGGAGCGGGCACCAAACCCAACCGCTCGCGAAGGAGTGAAGTTTGATGCCATCTTCTTCCTTCTGTATCCAGTCCTGCCAATGATGCATTCATTCGTACGTCTGCCACCTTGACTCCTGGCAATAACACAACAACTTTTGCACTGAGAAGAGCACCCATTAATGACAAATGATGTATGTTGCACCCATTTACCAACCATGACCGGCAATTCTAACCCCATTTCCTCTCGAAGCATTCCCTTTTGCGAGTATATAAACCGGCCCACCCCCTCAGGGCGCCACTACTCACCCAACTTTGTCGTCGACGCCACAACCACCCATATCTGCCATGTCGGGGAAGTGGAGCCCTCCTACAGGATCTTTCCCCTGCGAGACCGAAGAGGACCGTGTCGAGAGAAAGTTTTGTGAGAGGGCCTGGTCGTGGTCTGAGTGGGTCAAGGAGGATTGGCTCGATCAGGCTGAATCAACCCTTGGGATGGAGCGCTTCCCCGCCGCCACCGCTACCTTGCCTTCATGACACTACGGTCTTGGTAGAATGGGAATCCGCACTCGCAGGGATACAATGTTGTAGCTTAGTCCCGCAACAATGACACACATGTGTCCATAGACCGCCTGACTGCGGAAGTGGAAGAACACGAAGACCTCATCTCTGATGTCACTTCCAAATAAATGAAGAGGCCGCCCTAGATATTTACGATTCAATAAATTAGTTGTATTTTGATTTTGTTATTTGAAATCATGCTAGTAAGAATTGTGGAAATCAAGTTCAAAGCAAGCTTGAATTTCAATCAATTGTTGTTGATGAGATGCAGAAGAAAAAGTTCTTATTAGCCCACGACAAATGTGTACCACCAGCAACAAATTTTGGAAGGCTTTGTTTAGAGCATCTACAGCCGGGCCTCTCATACTTGTCTCAAACACCCGGACAACCCGTCCGGTCACTGACCGGTCAAAAAAAATCGACCCAACCAAAACCTCTCAAACCACGGACAAATGCCCGGGCTGACTAGAACCCCTCATATCCGGCCCAACTATAGGGAGGATATGGGGACGCCCGGGCATGCCCGGTGCGCCCGCCTGATAGGCCCGGCACACCAACGACCCCACAGTTGTCCCACAGAAAACCCCAATCCGGTCACCTCGCTCCAAACCCTAGCTCACCCTCTCTTGCTCCGTCCACTCCTCTCCCTTTCCGATTCCGATCCCATCCACTACGATGACCAGCTCCGGTAGCGACTCCGGCTTCGACCTCGACTACAAGGATGAGATGGTCCTCTGCATTGCACTGGAGTGGTCCAAGGTGGAGACTGGCGGAAGCTCTGGATCTGGAGCGTCACCACAGCTCCCGCCCCAGCACAGTGCGGACGCCGGAGCTGGACCCTCCCAGCCCGCACACAGCAACGCCAGGATAGGGTAGTCCGCACAACCCCTGCGCTGTCTCCTACCCCCGTCGGCCGCTCCTCCACGTGGCTAGCGGTGGGTGCTTGTGGCCACGCCGTCGGTCGCACGCGCACTCCGAAATCAAAGGTGTGCACTGCACGCCACGAGGGAGTGCACGGGAGGGACGCAGCAGAGCAGTCCACACACCGTCGCCATGGGATGGAGGCGAACCCTGATGAGGACGTTCGTCTCGTCGCATGGGTGTACCGCCGGTCCCTCGCGACGGAGGAGATGGATGCTCGCCACCTCCGACAGAAGAACGCCAAGGTGCTCCAGCTTGCTATTAAGCAGTCGGAGCGCGAGACGAAGGAGGCAGCGTGGGAAAAGGCTCGGGTCGCCAGGTGGAAGCGGGAGCAGGACAGGGTGGTCCGTCAGACGTAGGGGCTCATCGTCTGCTCCGACTCCGACGACGGCGACAACTGTACCTCCTCGTCGGACGACCAAGACCCTCCACCAGCCGCGGACGACTACAACTGCGCCGGCAACCGGAAGGGCAAAGGCCATGCGAGGAAGTGGTGACCCCCCCCCCCCCTCCTTAATGTTTATATTTTTTTTTAGTTGTAGAAGTTTAAGAACTTGCCCGATGACGAACTATGATCTTTTTAGTGTGGCGGATTTTGTTAATGTACGTTTGCAGTCGAGCTTGTGTTCCTTTGCAGCCGATCGTGTGTGTTGTATAGATATATGGTGACGGATATGAGATATGCGGATGCAGAGTGGAAAATATGAGGCGTGCCCGGTCAGCCCGCGGACGCGCCCGTCCGCTGGCGTTTGAGGGGTCGGATTTGTCCATGGCAGCTGTAGATGCTCTTATAGTGGTTCCGAGTTCGCACGTGGACTCTCGAGCCTTCAGAATTTATAGCGATCACATCCATAATGATTTTGATGATTGAAAATATGATGCATCTGCTAGAGTTGCTCTAAGCTAGCCAAGAAGAAACCAAAAGTATTCAACCAGGCTCGGAAGTAGGCTCCAACTTGTGATTCTTTTAGCCCACATCATTAAAGGTAGGATGGAGATAACTGAAATACAAAAGTTGGAAAATCTATAATATTAATTGATATGGCACATCACGAATGTTAGCTCAAAATGATGGATATGGGAAATGGATAATGAGCCGAAAATGAAAGAAAGTGAAATCTCTCCAATACTTCAAACCAACATGATTGTTCTGGATACATCCATGTTTATTCACTTTCTTTCATTTTCGACCACCTCTTTTCATGTGTAACATAGGTTGCCCATAACACCGGGGGCGCCGTTTTTTTTTGTTGGTTTAGAGGGTGCATACGTGCATGTTTATTCATCACATGATGGCACTGGTTTAGAGATCGATTGGACATAGACTGCTAAACAGAAAATATTTGAAAATAATGTCATGTGTCTCTTTTTTTCTGCTGCAGAAAATTTGGTTGTTCTGATGTCTGGTTCACAAAAGCTACTGTTTAAGGTATGCCGTACTCTCGGAAAAAAATAAAAGGCCTCCACGCCAGCGCAACGCGCGGCTCCAATCTGCCTCGAATGCCCTCGGAGGGCGGACGCGATGCCACAGAGGATGTTGTCGCCAATAAGGAGTTCCGCCCCCCCCCCCCCGGGATCTGAGCCCCCCCCCCCCCCCCCGGTCGGCGTCCTCTGCTGCCTCCGTGTCGGATCTGCGGGCTTCGGCCGTTCCTGCGTCATCCTGCTCCGCTCCGCGGCTGCCGCGCCTGTCCGAGGATCCGGGCGAGATGGTGCCGGATTTGCTGCCCCCCTCTCCGGGCCTTCATGGCGCTCTGGCCCCCGATGCCTGCATTCAAGGCGCCGAGCGCATTCAAGGCAAGGTGTCCTCGCGCCCACCGGCATCTGCGACGACCGACGCCTTCAATGTGGCCTCTCGCCTCCGATCAGCCATTATCATCCCGCCCGGCTGCGACCAGACCATCTTCGTGCCTCTAGGCTGTCCACGCGCACCGGACGACGTCCCATCCTCGCCTCGGGAGGAGGCCGGATTGACTGCTGCGCGCCGCCTGCGCCGTCCACGACGGGACGCGCCTTCAAGCCGGCCTGTTGCATCCCTTGCCCATCCCGCGTCTCGCCACCTCGAGGAGCAGCGTCGGGCGAGTCAGCTCCGCTTCAAGAAGCGCACGGAGGGCCTCCGCTCTCGTTGCCTTGCTCCGCAGCACCATCGCTCCGTTGCTTGCAGAGATCCAATCCGCTGCCTGGCCTGCAAGCTCTCCGGTCATACCGAGCGCAAGTGCCCGCTGCGCTCCAAGCCAAGGCCTCCACCACCCAGGCTCCCCCCCTTCCTCGTAGATCGCCCTCGCTCATCGCCATCTTCGCCGGGCACGAGTTCCTGGGCCGCCGTCGTAGCCGCTCCCCCCGCGCCAGCCCATCGTACTTTACGCCAGCCAGCGATGGCCCGCGCCTCTGCTGGTATTGGGGCGCCGGACGCTCGCCCGGAGGAGGACTCCTGCATCATCCTGTCCTCCTTCGACATGGACAGTGACATGCTCGATTGGAAGCAGACTGCCGCCATCGCCTGGTCAGTCAACTCGCCACGGCGCCTTGAGGCGCTTGATGTCGACCGCGCCATCCGGAAGCAGTTCAGGCTGAGTGAGGGAGTCCTGGATTAGGGGGTGTTCGGGTAGCCGGACTATACCTTCAGCCGAACTCCAGGACTATAAAGATACAAGATTGAAGACTCCGTCCCGTGTCCGGATGGGACTTTCCTTGGCGTGGAAGGCAAGCTTGGCGACGCGGATATTCAAAGATCTCCTACCATTGTAACCGACTTTGTGTAACCCTAACCCTCTCCGGTGTCTATATAAACTGGAGGGTTTTAGTCCGTAGGACAACTTCATCATACAACAATCATACCTTAGGCTAGCTTTTAGGGTTTAGCCTCCTTGATCTCGTGGTAGATCTACTCTTGTACTACCCATATCATCAATATTAATCAAGCAGGACGTAGGGTTTTACCTCCATCAAGAGGGCCCGAACCTGGGTAAAACATTGTGTCCCTTGTCTCCTATTACCATCCGGCCTAGACGCACAGTTCGGGACCCCCTACCCGAGATCCGCCGGTTTTGACACCGACATTGGTGCTTTCATTGAGAGTTCCTCTGTGTCGTCACTTTCAGGCCCGATGGCTTCTTCAATCATCAACCACGATGCAGTCCAGGGTGAGACTTTTCTCCCCGGACAGATCTTCGTCTTCGGCGGCTTCGCACTGCGGGCCAACTCGCTTGGTCACCTTGAGCAGATCGAAAGTTACGCCCCTGGCCATCAGGTTAGGTTTGCAAGCCTAAACTACACGGCTGACATCCGCGGGGACTTGATCTTCGACGGATTCGAGCCACAGCCTAGCGTGCCGCACTGTCTCAATGGGCATGATATAGCTCTGCCGCCGAACAGCGCCTTGGAGGCCGCACACGCATCGGTTCCGACCATTGATTCGGAGCCCACTGCGCCAATCAAGGATCAGCGGTTGGACGCTGCCTCAGGGGCTGCGATCTCAGAGGCGATCGAGCCGAACTCCAGCCCCGCACTCCGCATGGCCCGTGACTCCGAGGAGCCGGATTCCTCTCCGAACTCCGAGCCCCCCGCGCCCCCGCCGATCGAATCCGATTGGGCGCCGATAATGGAGTTCACCGCCGCGGACATCTTTCAGCACTCGCCCTTCGGCGACATCCTGAATTCTCTAAAGTCTCTCTCTTTATCAGGAGAGCCCTGACCGGACTACGGTCAGCAAGGTTGGGATACGGACGATGAAGAAATTCAAAACCCACCCACCACCCACTTCGTAGCCACTGTCGACGACTTAACCGACATGCTTGACTTCGACTCCGAAGACATCGACGGCATGGACGACGATGCAGGAGACGAACAAGAACCAGCACCTGTAGGGCGTTGGAAGGCCACCTCGTCATATGACATATATATGGTGGACACTCCAAAGGATGGAGATGGTGATGGAACAGCGGTGGACGATACCTCTAAGAAACAGCCCAAGCGCCGGCATCAGCGGCGCCGCTCTAAATCCCGCCAAAGCAAAAATGATGATTCCGGCACGGGAGATAATACTACTCCGGATAGCGCCGAAGAACACCCCCTCCAGCAAAATTCAGCACAGGAGAACAGAGAAGCCAGCCCTCACGAGAGGGCGGCAGACCAAGAGGTTGAGGACGATAATTATACGCCTCCCTACGAAGACGAGGCAAGCCTCGACGACGACGAGTTCGTCGTGCCAGAGGATCTTGCCGAACAAGAGCGTTTTAAACGCAGGCTCATGGCCATGGCAAGCAGCCTCAAGAAAAAGCGGCAACAGCATAGAGCTGATTAGGATTTGCTAGCTGACAGATGGACTGAAGTCCTTGCGGCCGAAGAGTACGAACTCGAACGCCCCTCCAAAAGTTACCCAAAGCGCAAGCTGCTACCCCGACTAGAAGAGGAAGCACCTACATCACCAGCGCATGACATGGCCGACCGGCCACCTCGTGGCCGCGACAGAGAGGCCTCTTGGCCCGCCACTCAAGCCATGCCCCGGCACCGCGTCAAGCATACTAAGGCACGGGAAAATGCGCCCGACCTGCTCGACATCCTGGAGGACAAGGCAAGGCAAACAAGATCGATCTACGGATCGCGCAGGCGCCCCACGGCACGTGACGGTGATCGTCACTCCGGACGCAATGAATCCGGCCGGGCCGAACTCAACAGACAAAGCTCCTTCGAGCTGCATCATGATATAGCCCAATACAGAGGCGCCGCACACCCACTATGCTTCACAGATGAAGTAATGGATCATAAAATCCCCGAGGGCTTCAAACCCGTAAACATCGAATCGTACGATGGCACAACAGATCCTGCCGTATGGATCGAGGATTATCTCCTTCATATCCACATGGCCCGCGGCGATGATCTACACGCCATCAAATACCTGCCACTCAAACTTAAGGGACCAGCCCGGCATTGGCTTAACAGCTTGCCAGCAAACTCAATCGGTTCTTGGGAGGACCTGGAAGCCGCATTCCTTGACAACTTTCAGGGCACTTATGTGCGACCACCGGACGCCGATGACCTAAGCCACATAATTCAGCAGCCAGAAGAATCGTCCAGGCAATTCTGGACACGGTTCCTAACAAAGAAAAACCAGATAGTCGACTGTCCGGACGCAGAGGCCTTAGAGGCCTTCAAGCATAATATCCGTGACGAGTGGCTGGCCCGGCACCTGGGATAGGAAAAGCCGAAATCTATGGCAGCCCTCACGACACTCATGACCCGCTTTTGCGCGGGAGAAGACAGCTGGCTAGCTCGCAGTAACAACTTAACCAAGAACACTGGTAATTCGAATACCAAGGACAAAAGTGACAGGTCGCGTCGGAACAAGCAAAAGCGTCGCGTTAACAGCGACAGCAACGAGGATACGGCAGTTAATGCCGGATTCCGAGGCTACAAATCCGGTCAACGGAAAAAACCATTCAAAAGAAAAACTCAGGGCCCGTCCAGTTTGGACCGAATACTCGACCGCTTGTGCCAGAAACATGGCACCCCCGAAAAGCCAGCCAATCACACCAACAGGGATTGTTGGGTGTTCAAGCAGGCAGGCAAGTTAAGAGCCGAAAACAAAGACAAGGGGCTGCATAGCGACGACGAGGAGGAGCCCAGGCCGCCGAACAACAGTGGACAGAAGGGATTTCCCCCGCAAGTGCAGACGGTGAACATGATATACACAACCCACATCCCCAAGATGGAGCGGAAGCGTGCGCTACAGGACGTATATGCGATGGAGCCGGTCGCCCCAAAGTTCAACCCATGGTCCTCCTACCCGATCACCTTTGATCGAAGGGACCACCCCACTAGCATCCATCACGGCGGCTTCGCCGCATTGGTTCTAGACCCAATCATTGACGGATTTCATCTCACAAGAGTCCTCATGGACGGCGGCAGCAGCCTGAACCTGCTTTACCAGGATACAGGGCGAAAGATGGGCATAGATCCCTCGAGGATCAAGCCCACCAAAACGACCTTTAAAGGCGTCATACCAGGTGTAGAAGCCAACTGTACAGGCTCAGTTACACTGGAAGTGGTCTTCGGATCTCCGGATAACTTCCGAAGCGAGGAGTTAATCTTCGACATAGTCCCGTTCTGTAGTGGCTATCACGCACTGCTCGGGCGAACCACATTCGCAAAATTCAACGCGGTACCGCACTATGCATACCTCAATCTCAAGATGCCAGGCCCTAGAGGAGTAATCACGGTCAATGGGAACACTGAACGCTCCCTCCGAACAGAGGAGCACACGGCAATGCTCGCAGCAGAAGTACAAAGCAGCCTCTCTAGGCAGTTCTCCAGTTCGGCCTTCAAAAAGCCGGACACTGTCAAGCGCGCCCGGAGTACCCTACAACAAGACCGCCTGGCACGTTCCGAGCTAGCGTAGCAATGCGGCCCCAACCCTAGCCCTCGCGATATAGCGAAACCAGTGCTTCGCGTACATAACTACGCTCTTGAAATACCATGGGCACAGGGGAAGGGGCACTATCCCGGCATGCCCCAAATACGGCTTAAACCGCACCAGGGGCTGCCGGATTCCTTCTTTTTTTTCTTACTCTCAGGACTCCATACTTCGGACGACCCGTTCGGCAATTCAACTGCCGCACAAACGATGCAAGATCCAGGGAAGCAGACAAGCCACGCCGCATTATGGAACTTCAAGGTGGTCTCTATTGCGAGCAGTATACCTGTTTTTTAATACAATTCCGCGGCCAGCCCCTGGCCAGGACATGTTAAATAGTCCAATTTATTTTGCTTATCGCACTATTTCTATCGTTCCGCTTTCATAGCAGCCTTTCTATAAACAATGCATAGCTTTTTTGTCTATTTTTTGCATTACTCTCTTTTTATATATATGTTTATTAATAACATGTTGCATCCGTACACTGTGGTACGACAAAATACGCCAGGGGCTTCAGTACCCATCAATATGGCGTGAGAAGTCTGTCCACTTTCACAAGTACGGCACACCGAACTTATAGCATTATATGCATCGGCTCCGAATCATGATTTGTGTCAATAGTTGGGTTTGCCCGGCTCCTATGTTTTGGTGCCTTACGTTCCACTATATCGGCTAAGGTAGCACTAGGAGAACCACTGCGATTGTGCCCCAGTTGAGCTGGGCCGAGCACCTCAGTGGAGAAAGCTAAAACTGACTGTCATGATGAGGCGAGAGACTGGTCGCTGTTCGAGAGGTTTTTCGAGTCCTTAAAGGCTTATGCCGCTTCGAGCGAGGAACCGGCTTTGTCCAGCCAAGGCGTGGATAGCGCCCCGAACTCGGTCTTCCGAATACTAGGGGCTTCGCCGAAATTTAAAATTATAGAGTTCTATGGCTAAGTGAGAGTGTTCAAGCATTATAGTCCGATTGCCTTGTTCGTTGTGCTGACCGCCTCCCTCGACGGACCCAATCATGGGAAAAAGAGCGCTCAGGTTTATCCCGAACACCCCAGCACTAGTGGCATGGGGGCAGAAGCCGACGACTGGCCATCTCTCAATTTTTTGATAAACGGCCGCACAGAAAGTAATATTTTAAATTCAAGCATTGCTTAGCGCATATGAACAAGTTTTCAGTGCACAGGATAACACGAGCGAGTTCATTCAAAAATTACATCCTTGGTACATTCATCCGCCACAAGGCGGGCACCAGCAAGAACATCCTTGTAATAGTTCTCGGGCTTGCGATGCTCCTTCCCCTGCGGCGGCCCGTCCTTCACAAGCTTCTCACCGTCCAGCTTACCCCAGTGCACCTTTGCACGGGCAAGGGCCCTACGGGCACCTTCAATGCAGACGGAGCGCTTGATGACCTCAAGCCTTGGACAAGCCTCCACCAGCCGCCGCACCAGTCTGAAGTAGCTCCCAGGCAGGGCCTCTCCAGGCCACAGCCGAACTATGAAGCCCTTCAGGGCCTGTTCGGCCTCCTTGTGGAGCTCGACCAGCTGCTTCAGCTGGTCGCTCAAGGGCACAGGGTGTCCGGCCTCAGCGTACTGAGACCAGAACACCTTCTCCGTCGAGCTGCCTTCCTCGGCTCGGTAGAATGTGGTGGCATCGGACACGCTGCGGGGAAGATCTGCGAATGCCCCTGGAGAGCTCCGGATTCGGGTAAGTAACAAGTAGTTTACTTTTATATGTCTGCTTTGCATATAGAATGCCTTACCCGCCGCTATCTTTTTCACCGCATCCAATTCCTGGAGGGCATTCTGGGCTTCGGCCTGGGCAGATTTGGCAGTTTTAAGGGCCGCAGCAAGCTCGGACGCTCGCGTCTTCGAGTCGAACTCCAAACTCTCATGTTTTTGAATGAGAACCTGAAGCTCTTGCCGCACCTCGCCGACCTGCGCCTCAAATTTCTCCCGCTCGGCGCGCTCCGTGCCACTTTCTTCTCGGCCTCGGACAGCGCCTGCTTGAGGGTCGCCACCTCAGTTGTGGCCCCTACAATAAGCAGTATACTCCTGTCATTTATTGCAACTGCGCCTTCTTGTAGGCATTTTTCCTATAAGGTATCTCTTACCTTCTTTCTCCTCGAGCTGCCGTTTGGCAAGGCCGAGCTCTTGCTCGGTCCGCTCGAGGCCCTGCTTCAGGGCACCCACCTCCGCAGTCAGTGCGACGGTGGCCAGCAGCGAAGCCTGCATACGTATATTGACTCCTTTTTAGTTAGACTCCTGCGATATTTAATAGATCCTCTATTCGGCTTTTCTTTCAGAACGCCAAACAGAGCATCAGGGGCTACTGTCTATACGGTAATATTTTTACATATTTTTACTTACCTCGAAGCCTGTTAGAAGGCTAGCAAGCTTCATTTAGTCCGTTTATGGCGGACCGAACCTTCTGGACCACCGTACTCATGATGGCACGGTGCTCCTCGTCGATGGAGGCGCCCTTAAGCTCCTCCAGCAGATTGTCCTGCGCCTCCGGTTGGACGGAGGACGCCGGCTCAGTAGGCTTGCTCCTCTTGGCAGGAGTTCGCCTACCGCGGTCCGGAACCGTTGATGATTCCGGCGCAATGTCTGGCTTAAAGCCGGACTTGGGGCCCAGGGGGTCTTGTCCCCTTCACTCCTGGAGTCCGGGAGGTCGCCTCGCGGCTCCTCCCGGACCACCTCCTCTCGCCCCGGAGCTGGTTGCGACGCCACTTCGGCGTCATCCGCAGCACAGGGGGAAGCAGCGGCCGGAACTGAATTCACATCCGATGAATCCAGGGAGCCACTCGACGACTCGTCGAGCCCGTCCTTGGGCGGACTGCATGTTCATATCTAACATTAGGGAAAGCTGTGTAACAAAAGGAATATCATGAGTTACTCTGGTATCCGAACACTTACGATCTCGCCGGACGCTTGGCCCTGTCCGGCCACTCCCCTTCGTCCTCATCGGCGTCGGGGACATAGTCCGGCGGAGGGGTTTTCCTCTTCTTGGACCCTTCGGCCTCCCCTACTGGGGCGTCCTCCCTCTTCTTTCCTCCCCAAGCTGGAGGGGGAGAGGTTTCTTCTTCCTCCTCCTCGCCTTCACGGGAGGAGTGCGCCTCGGACTCGTCGGATGACGAGTCCGACACCACCATATGCCGGGAACTCTTTCGAGTCCCCGTGGCCTTCTTCTTCTTGGCCTTCTTCTCTGGCACCACATAAGGTGCCGGAACCAGCAGCTACTCTAGGAGAGCAGGGGCTGGGTCTTCGGGAAAGGGAGCCGGACAGTTAATCTGTCCATACTTCTCTCGCCAATCCTGTCAAAGGTGAGGGAGTTTAGATCCCGCATAGAGTCAAACTATGAAAAAACATAACATCCTATAAAAGATGGAAATATCTTACCTCGCCAGCAGGACGCTGCAAGCTGAATCCGCGGTCTTCAGAGGAGGATGTGGGAGCCTCGGCGCCTTTGGTTAGCCCCCTCCAGACATCTTCGTACGTCATGTCGAAGAGCCTGCTCAGAGTGCGGTGCTGCGCCGGGTTGAACTCCCACAAATTGAAGTCCCGTTCTTGACACGGAAGGATCCGGCGGACGAGCATGACCTGGATTACGTTGACAAGCTTGAGTTGCTTGTTCACCAGGGACTGGATGCATTTTTGCAGTCCGGTCAACTCTTCTTCGTCGCCCCACGACAAGCTCATCTCCTTCCAGGACGTGAGCCGCGTAGGGGGTCCGGATCGGAATTCAGGGGCTGCGATCCACTTCGGATCGCGTGCCTCGGTGATGTAAAACCACCCTAACTGCCACCCCTTCAAGGTCTCCACAAAGGAGCCCTCGAGCCATAGGACATCGGCAATTTTGCCCGCCATGGCACCTCCGCACTCCGCCTGGTTGCCGCGCACCACCTTTGGCTTGACGTTGAAGGTCTTGAGCCAGAGGCCGAAATGGGGGCGAATGCAGAGGAAATCCTCGCACACGACGATAAATGCCGAGATATTGAGGATGAAGTTCGGGGCCAGATCGTGGAAATATAGGCCATAGTAGAACATGAGCCCGCAGATAAATGGGTGGAGAGGATAACCCAGTCCGCGGAGGAAGTGGGGAAGAAATACTACCCTCTCATGGGGCCTTGGGGTGGGGAGAAGCTGCCCCTCCTCGGGAAGCCGGTGCACGATGTCTTTGGACAAGTATCCGGCCTTCCTTAACATTTTGACATGGCCCTCTGTGACGGAGGAGACCATCCACTTGCCTCCCGCTCCGGACATTGTTGGAGAGGGTTGAGGTAGGAGGTGCGGGCTTGGGCGCTGGAGCTCGGGTGCGCAGAAGATGGATAGGCAAAGGAGGAAGAAGGCGTAGGTAAAAAGGTGGATCCTTATCCCCTTATATGGGCGGATGCGACTATGCGTCCCCACCAGCCTAGTAAAACTCGCTTGCCTCCCAAGAGCCGTGATAAGTGGCACGGTTGGGTTACCCATGTCCGTATTAACGAGAATCCCGTAAACAAAGGGGACACGATCTCTGCTTTGACAAGACGTGCCAAGGAAACCGCCTCGCAAAACACGCTGAGGTGGAGAAGTGAAGACGATTTGAATAAAGGCTTAGCCGTAGTGTGATGTCACGCTGCGGAATACGTCAGCGGATTAGATTGGTGTTAATATTATTCTCTCTATGGCAATACGTGGAAAATTATTTTGCAGAGCCGGACACCACTCTTGGTGTTTACAAAACTTTTATGAAGAATTTGGAGGAGGAACCCGCCTTGCAATGCCGAAGACAATCTGCGCGCCGGACTCGTCGTCATTGAAGCCTGGTTCAGGGGCTACTGAGGGAGTCCTGGATTAGGGGGTGTTCGGGTAGCCGGACTATACCTTCAGCCGAACTCCAGGACTATGAAGATACAAGATTGAAGACTCCGTCCCGTGTCTGGATGGGACTTTCCTTGGCGTGGAAGGCAAGCTTGGCGACGCGGATATTCAAAGATCTCCTACCATTGTAACCGACTTTGTGTAACCCTAACCCTCTCCGGTGTCTATATAAACCGGAGGGTTTTAGTCCGTAGGACAACTTCATCATACAACAATCATACCTTAGGCTAGCTTTTAGGGTTTAGCCTCCTTGATCTAGTGGTAGATCTACTCTTGTACTACCCATATCATCAATATTAATCAAGCAGGACGTAGGGTTTTACCTCCATCAAGAGGGCCCGAACCTGGGTAAAACATTATGTCCCTTGTCTCCTGTTACCATCCGGCCTAGACGCACAGTTCGGTACCCCCAACCCGAGATCCGCCGGTTTTGACACCGACACTGAGCCACGCGGACGTGGCCGTTACTCCGTACCACCCCGTCGAGTTCCTCGTCAAGTTCAACCACAAGGCGCATTGTGACGAGGCCCTCGCCGTGGGGCGGGTGCGCGCCGGCGGTGGCATCGTCCACATCCGCCCATGGCGGCCGCTGGAGCGGGCGCTTGGTGCGACGCTCAACTACCGGGTGCGCCTCTGCCTCGAGAATGTGCCGGACTACGCCTGGACCCCGTTCGTCACCGAACGCATCATCGGCCGATGTTGCTCCCTCGACCGTCTTGAAGACAACTCCGCGCTCAGGACCAACTCGGAGACGCTCGACCTTTGGGCGTGGACGGCAGACCCAAACCTGATCCCGAAGATCATTTGGCTCACTTTCACCACGAGGCCGTCCGACGGTCTTCAAGTCTTCGCCAACGAGGCCAGGCCGTCCGGTTGCAAGAGAGGCGCCACCTTCACTACAACAAAAATGCCACGCAGAGACGCTAAATGTAGGCGTTAAAGACGCACTAAATCATCTCTAGCTGATTTTAGAGTCGCTCATTAAAGCGTCCTAGGAGCGTCTCCTCACGCACCATCTCAAAGACAATTGAGACGTGGAGGAAGCGTGTCTACACAGAAATGAGACGTTTAAGAGCATCCTTACAAAGCGTGTCAACATGGATATGAAACGTTTTAAGAGCGTCCTAAAAACGTGTGTCAACGTGGATACGAGGTGTTTTGAGAGAATCTTTATGCCCCTAGGGATGCTTTGATAAATTCATGCTAGATGCAACTTCATATATCCTCTTTCTATTGTGTAATTTTTTAATCAACTGCGCTTAATAGAATTACTTGCTCCTATGAAATACTTGGATTCTCATTTACATATCAGAAAATATTCAAAAATTGTATGGCATGGCACAAAATAATAACATTGTATCACTGAGAGTAGTAGTAGCTTACAAACTTAATTGTAGACACATCACCTATGAACAATTACATGTCACAAAGTAGGTGAAACATATCTATATGATTTTTTGTTTCTACATGCTGATAATGGAACAATGGTTCCTTGCTTTCTCTGCTTCTCTAGTTCATCCTTGTGGCAACTGCCTTCAAAATCCGCACATAGAAGTTTTTCTGCCAAGAAAGCCCAATGAGATATACATAAATTTACTGGAACTTCTATCAGTAAGTTTTCATTTGCTGAACATACAGCCATAAGAATAGAGAAGAACGGTATTACATATACCACATGAGTAAACATGCACTTCAGAATTTCAATCTAGCCGTGTAGATTTCATGTGCCCATATGAAATATAGATACATAGGCTGCGTTCGGTTTCTCTCCACTCCTTTAACTCCGCTCCCGGAGGGGAACACACTTTAGCCTAAATTGCCGGAGTTGCCAAAACCCAGCTCCCCAACTCCGCGGAGTGGGGAAGTTCCGAACAGGGCCATAATGTATTAAGAAGAAAATGATTATGTCATCGATAGATTGGCCAAGGTGAGAATGCTTGAAGTGTATTTGTTAGAAAAATAACAATTAACTAAGTAAGTATTACCATACGAAGCACATATATTGTAAAGAAATAACAGCAGCTTAACATACAGGGACTGAATTCTAATGGTTGTTGACACTGGTAATCTCTAAGCCTTAATACTAGCTCTACTTATTAAGGGGGCGGGTTACCATAAAAAATACTGAATTCTCATGGTAGTTCATATTAATTATTTTCAGTCTAACACAATATCTACGTATTTAAGCGAGCATGATACCATTTAGCTGCTCTAGACATAGTGCAACACACGTGATTAAATCTTATCAAACATGATAATATATCCATCCACGGTGCTCTTTATCAGATAACAGGAGAAAAGTTTCTGCAGGTGAGAAACTGCATGTATGTGTTGATCTCTCCGTTTAGAGTAGAAGCCATATTAATTCTAAGAAATGTTAGAACGTGGGTGCAAAGCTCTTAATTTTAGTTATGGGAGGGGAGGAGGGTGAAGGTGATTTGATAGTTGATACACGAGCATTATTAACTGCATGAAAAAGAAAATGTGTTAAGAACACTGACCATCTTATTCTATCAGGATATTCTCAGAGGCTTTTTATCAAGAACCTGCATACGTGAGTGCCAATAATTTGGGAGCAAACAACGAAGAAAGCTATGTGTAAGGTCGACTTTAAATTGTAGTAGTCTAAATGTTTAATCAGTAAACAGACGAGAGTTCAGAAAAAAAAACCCGGCAAAGCAGCGTTGTCCTATCTTAATAGGATAATCTAAATTACAATGTCAAGATTCTCCTCCACACTTAAGTACGCATCATGGGAGCAGCTCCAATTCTTACTTGGAACGAATTGATAGAAAAACTAAAATAAAAAAGTAGATCGACTCACATATAAATGAACTTGCCGCCTTGCTGCTGGTCGACAGTGGCAAGCACGAGGTCAGCCTACCTGATGGAAACGAGCTTCACATGGCGGAGGACACTTGGAGGATTTTTTGGTTGCAAGACGTCGGGTTCTTAGAGACAGAGGATGCCGGCGAGCAAATGGAGGGCCGGGTGGGAGTCGTCACAGGAGTAACATTGATGCAGTGGGCGACCAAGTAAAATAGCAACATACCGAAAGGTGGATCTCAATCTTAGTATGAACGACAAGGACAGCGAACATACAAATAAAAGAGTGCCTAACTGATCAATACTTTTTGTCCTCCTCGTCGATCTTGTTCATCTTCTACCATGTTTCCTGTCGGGTCGTATGTCACTACGATCTCAGCAGGAGAAGGTGCGATGTCCAGTTCGGATCTGTTGCCCACTCCGCCACCTGTCATCTTCCCTTTCAGCCGGAGTGCACCGTGTGCCGGAGCTGCAGGTCGAGGCGGCCGGAGTGGGGCTGGGCCGCCGCCTGGAGGCCGGCGTCCCCGGGCCTGCTGTTGGATGCCGACGGACGAGGGGGGTGGACCTGCTACAGCGAGTCTGAGCCTCTGAGGTGAGGAGGAGCAGGATCTTGGCAGAGGCGGCGGTGTGGCATGGCGGTGCTAGGTTTAGGCTAGAGATCGCACCCTTTTACATGGTAGTTACTATTTTCTTGGGACATCTCGCACGATGGGGGATTATGGTGATGGTGGTGGAGCAAGATATTCTGAACCACCGGGATCTTTTTTTTAATTGGAATCAAGGGACGATGTCCTTTGCGCCTCATAAATCGTCCCTATGCACAAAGTGATTTTGAATAATGAGATGTATATACAAGCATCAACACGAAAACGTCCTTACATGCCTATTTTGTTGTAGTGCTTCCGCGTGCTGGTCCATCTGGATGCGGTGGAAGACCATGCCAACGCCCCACTGGATTGCTACGTCACCGACAGCCGCGCCGCCCCGTTCAGCCCGCCTCGGTCGGACCTGGTATGGAACCGGGGCTCTGTCGACAGCGTTCCCCCGCCGCTCGGGGCGACGCTGGCTGCACCCGGTATGATCATCCCCTCCCGGGCTGCTGCGCCTCACCGCCGTGGGCAGGGGACCGACGACCACCCACGCCAGCTGCATTGGCGCCGCGACGACGGAGACGACTCCGACGACGACTGGCAAGGGGGCGGTGGAAGAGATGTGCGCGGGCGCGATGGCCGTGCCCGGAAGACCCGCATGGAGGTGCATAGAGAGCGCACCCGTTCCCCCCGTTGCCGGGACGGGGCGGCCGGACGACACGGACGACGCCGGGCGGGGTCTCCTGCTGCTGCGGCGCCGGTCTCCCCGGCGTCGGGGTTGGGCTTGGGTGCCTTCTGTCAGCTTCGCCCGGCGGCCTCCGACGGCGGGCTGCAGTTCGGAGGGCAGGCTCGGGCGCTCCGGGACGAGATGGCCTTGGCGCTCGAGGCGGCACTAGCTCCGCTGCGCTCCGAGTTCTCTGCCATGCGTCACACGCTCGTCGGGCTCGTCGACAAGGCGGAGGTGCTCTTCTCCAAGTTGAGCTCGCCCGCGCGCGCCATCAGCCCGCCCCCTCGCGGTGCATGGAGGCGTTGAGGCAGACAAGGATGCGGTTCTTCCCCTTGCTGTTGGCCTAGCGGGGTTGGCGCTCGACTCACCTCGGCTCGGCTCGGGCGAGGCCACGAATGAAGCCTGGTCCGTCCAGACCACAGACACGCCTCAGCACGCCCCTCCCATCACCGGGCCGGTTCCCACGACTGCTGCGCCTCCTCCTGCTTTTGTTGAGCCACTGTTGTCTCCTCCGATGGACACCGCCTCGCCCCCGCCTGTGTCTGCTGATGGCCTGGAGCTCTAGGATCCTGCCATGGCTCCCTTGGAGGAGGCTGTCTGCGCATCGGCCGCCGCTGCTGATTTGCTACCTGCTGTTGACCTGAAGCCCGTTGCTGCTGTTGTGCTAGCCGATGAGCTCGTGGCTGCTGTTGTGTTAACTGAAGATGGCCTGGTGCCCGCTGATGTTGTTGTGCTATCTGAAGATGGCCTGGAGCCCGTGCATGGAGTTGGTCTATGGCCCGTGCATGTCAATGTGATGCCATGTGATGGCTTGGTGCATGCAAAGGTGCTGCCAACTGCCGCCTTGGCGGTTGGGTTGCTCTCTGGTGGGCCGGCGGAGGCTAGTCAGGTTACCAGCAACGAGCCGTCTGCTGCAGTTGTTCTGCTGCCCGACGACACCCACGCTGTGTTGCTCGCTAACGACCCCACTTCGCTGGCCGTCGTGGCGGCACCTGAAGACGGGCAATTTCCTTCAGCTGCCCTGGACACGTTCCTCGATTCCGTCGCCATCTGCGCCGACGCTCCGCTTATGCCCACCCCGGCTCCACGCAAGGCCAAGGCTGCTGTCTCGGTTACTCGTCGCAGCGCCCGCCTAGACAAGAAGAAGGCTCTGCTCCCGCCGGGCGCCGGCTCGGACGCGGTCCAAGAGATCATTGCCAGGGTCTGTGGCGTCCTTGATCCATCCGTTGGCTATGACGACAAGGCCAAGCAAGCGTACCTTGACTTGTTTGCCACTCCGCTAGCCGCTCCTGTGGTCCAGGCGATTGCGGGGCTTGTTTCGCATGCCAAGAACCTCATACAAAAGAAGTTAAAGAAGGGCAAGAATGCAACCGTGGAATCTCAAGTTACTGATGTGTAGGTGTCCTAGTAGTTCTAGTGGCCCTTGCGCCCGACGCTCGGCCAGGGAGGTCTCCCGTCCCAAGATATATCGCCTTCTGCTTTCTATTTTCCGTTTTAGTCTCCAGACGCTGCGCATCGCCGCGGCTCGAGGTCGCCTATCGTCTCACCCCTGGGGTGCTTCATGTTCGTCTGCTATCTTCTACAACATGTGTGTTTGCGTCAACCATCCATCTACCGGCTTCTCGGCTGTGAGAAGCCGCTCCTGCCGTGTTCACTCAAAGTTTCCTTAATGGCACAACCTAATGTCAACATCATCTATTGGAACGTTCGAGGCCTAAACTCGCGTGCACACCGGGATGCCGTTCGGGACATCGTCCGGGACTCTCATGCCTCCATTGTCTGCCTCCAAGAGACGAAACTCCAGGCTGTTGATGACGCCATCATCCGCGAGATGCTCGGCCCGAATTTCGTCGCGAACTACTATATCCTCCGGGCCAACGGCACCCGCGGGGGCTTGATTCTGGCCGCGTCGGATCGCTTCTTCACCCTATCCGGCTTCCATGCGACTCCGGGCTCCATCTCCGCCACCGTCACCATGCTCAACAAGCGCACTTCATGGACAATCACGGGTGTCTATGGCCCGCAGGGCGAGCAAGACAAGTTGGCCTTCACTGAGGAGCTTAGGACTCTCAAGACCGTGGCCAGAAGCGAGTGGCTCCTCCTAGGGGATTTCAACCTCATCACTAAAGCGGCGGATAAGAGCAACGCCAACATCAATCGACGCCTTGTGGGAAAGTTCCGTGGGGCTCTTGATTTCTTGCAGCTAAAGGAGCTTCACCTAGGCGGGCGCCGTTTCACCTGGTCAAATGCACAGGCCAACCCGGTCCTTACCAAGATTGACCACGTGTTCCACTCCGACGATTGGGACATGCTCTTCCCCAATGCGCACCTTCAGGCCATCACCACAACTTGCTCGCATCATGCTCCGTTATATCTTCAGGGGTGCGTCGACAACTCAAGAAAGCCCTCCTTTAAATTTGAGGAATTCTGGCTTCGTCTCCTGGGCTTCAATGACACCGTTTCCTTGGCTTGGAGCAAACATGTCCAGGCCCGGGATGCCATCCGCAAGATTCATATCAAGCTCTGTCGGACTGCGAAGGCCCTGCGTAACTGGCAAAAGGAAAAAGTCGGGATGCTCGGCTCCCAGATCGCGGTAGCCAAGGAGATCATCTGGCGCCTGGATGTTGCTGAGGAGGGAAGACCGCTCTTAGACTTAGAGTGGGAATTGCGTAAACAACTTAAGGCCTCGTACCTGGGCCTCCTCACCATTCAGAAAATCAAGCTGAGACAGCGTTCTTGACTCAACTGGATCCGCCTGGGGGATGCCACCACAAAGCTTTTCCATGCTCGAGCGAACGGAAGAAGGCGTAAGAACTTCATTCATACATTCACCATCACCTCGGGGCTGGCAATTACCAGACAGGACAAGGAACGGGCCCTTCTGGACCACTTTCAGGCTAACATCGGCACGCCTGCCATGCGCACCAAGTCCATTGTCTGGGAGAACATCGGGATGCAGCGCCACGACCTTTCGGCTTTGGATGCTCCATTCGACAAGGCGGAGATTAAGGAGGCGGTATTCTCCTTACCTTCGGTCAAGGCCCCGGGCCCGGATGGTTTCATCGGCGCCTTCTTCAAATCTTGGTGGGAGATCATCAAAGGGGATGTCGTGACTGCGATGATGCAGGTCGCGAACCTGAGAGGTGACTGCGCTGGCCTGATCAATTCTGCCAACATTATTCTGCTCCCGAAAAAAGCCGGCGCATCCTCCATTGGCGACTACCGCCCAATCAATTTGATACACAGCATCCCCAAGATCTTCTCCAAGCTATTGGCTAACCGTCTAGCCCCTTTGCTTCCGTCGCTGGTTTCCAAGTGCCAGAGTGCCTTTGTGCAGAAATGGTGCATCCACGATAATTTCCTTCACGTGCAAAACTTGATCAAAGAATTGCATAGCTCTTCAACGCCGGGCCTTTTCCTCAAGCTCGACATTTCCAAGGCTTTCGACTCTGTGGGTTAGGCCTACCTCCTGGAGGTGCTGCAACAATTGGGATTTGGACATCGCTGGCGGGACTGGATCTGCATGACCCTCGCTTCATCTTCCTCAAGGGTGTTGTTAAATGGGGAGCCGGGAACCCATTCATGCACGGAAAAGGCCTTCGTCAGGGTGACCCTGTCTCGCCTATGCTCTTCATTCTGGCCATTGATCCTCTGCAGCTTATGTTCCGGGCGGCTTCCCAAGCCGGGATCCTCAAGCCCATTAGGGCGCGGACGGCCTCCTACAGGGTTTCTCTCTATGCAGACGATGCTGGCATTTTCGCCAACCCGATCAAAGAAGAGATCGACGCAATCGCTAGGATCCTTGCTTGTTTTGGGGATGCATCGGGCCTCATCACAAATGTCAGCAAAACTGAGGTGTTCCCCATTCGCTGCCAGGACGTCGATCTCCCGGCAATCCTCTCGGCCTTCCTGGCCAAGCTGGCCTCGTTCCCCGGCCGACACCTTGGTCTCCCACTGCATACCAGGCGGCTCAGAAGGGTTGACCTCCAACCTCTTCTAAACAAGGCCATGGGCAGGTTGCCGGGCTGGAAGGGGAAGAACCTGGCGCGACCGGGCAGGGTCTCCCTTGCAATGTCCGTGCTATGCGCCATCGCAAATCATCACCTCACGGCTTTCGCGCTTCCCGCTTGGGCAATCCAGAAGCTCAGTAAGATCACTCGCAACTTCATCTGGTGTGGGGAAGACTCAGAAAACGCATCTAGCGGACACTCTTTGGTCAACTGGAAGACTGTCTGTCGGCCTAAGCCCATAGGGGGCCTGGGAATCACGGACCTCGAGAGATTTGGTAGGGCGCTCCGACTTCGCTGGCCTTGGCTTATGTGGACTGATCCTGGCCACCAATGGGTGGGCTTTGCGGTGCCCTGCGATGACACGGATATGGCGCTCTTCAGGGCTTCTACCACCATCTCCTTGGGCAATGGGAGAAAATCCTTATTCTGGCATGACGACTAGACAGGACGGGGCCCCTTGTCCCGGGCCTTCCCAGAGCTGTACAAAATTG
Source organism: Triticum urartu (assembly GCF_056163025.1). NCBI lineage: Eukaryota > Viridiplantae > Streptophyta > Magnoliopsida > Poales > Poaceae > Triticum > Triticum urartu. The sequence goes on along the minus strand of NC_141875.1, from coordinate 693,205,837 downwards.
CCACCAGGAAGAGGAGAACTGTGATGAAGGAGCTCTAGGAGGAGAACTGGATCAGATCGGTGGCCCGTCTTTCGTCGCCTACCCACCTATAGGAATTCATTGCCCTCGCATCAGTTATCTCCCAGGTTGTGTTGAACCCGGACCAGGAGGACTCCATCACTTGGCGGTGGACCCCCAATGGCATATACTCTGCTGCTTCGGCCTACGCGGCCCAGTTCTCTGCATCCTACCCCAGGTTCTCCCAGCCAAGATTTCGGAGGCACACGCTGAGCCAAAATGCAAGTTCTTCGCCTGGCTTGTGCTCCACGGAAAAATCCTCACGGCCGACATGCTTGCCGTTCGTGGATGGCCGCACGACCCTCACTGCCCCCTTTGCCTGGGGGCACCGGAGACGGCCACTCATCTCTGCAAGGACTGCCCGTTTGCCGCCGCAGTTTGGTCTCACGTCCAGGTGTGGACAGGAGAGGACTTTGGGGCAACGCCCATGTTGCCCCCTTCGATGGGGATTTCGGACTGGTGGGATTCGTTCACTACCAATTTGCCCAAGGATGACAGAAGAAGGCGGAGCGGGCGTTTCCTTTACACCATCTGGAACATCTGGAAGGAGCGAAACCGACGCATCTTCAATGAAACTCGCCTCACGCACCTTGAGGTAGCAGCTATTTCCTTCGACGACATCAAGCAAAGGACTTTGGCCTTTGGCCATGCACAGGTGGCAACCGGTATCGGTTGATTAGTGCCATCGTGTTGTTTTTTTCTAGGGGGTTTTGTCCGGTTCCTCTCAAAAAAACGGATCTCTGTTGTATATAAACTATCTTCTTCTTCTTATATGAAAAGGCAGTGCTCCTGCCGGTTCCTCAAAAAAAAAGGAGTTCCGCTCGGATTGTGATGGGTCACTTTGTGGGTCGACGACACTGGGTCGTCGTGATGGACGGTGCCGCTGCCCGACGAGACGCCGCCGAGCCGAATGTCCTGCCACGAACCGAAGCACAGGGAAGGCGAGGTGCACGAGTTTTGCTAGCCACGAACTTTCATAAAACATGATATTGTTTTGCTATTTCATAAAAGTGTTTTTGATGGTTGCGCTAATTTCAAAACTTATTTCACTCGTTTAAAAAGAACTAATTTCACTTCTCTTAAGCATTGATTTCACTGATTCTAAAACAGATATTTCACTCATTTTCAAATGAAGAATTTATGCTAATCAAAAGTGAAATCAGTTGTGTCAAATGAGTGAAAATTATTTCACTTATTTTAGAAAACTGATTTCACTCATTTGATACAATTGATTTCACTAATTTGACACACTGATTTCAGTCGTTTCAACTAAAAGAAAAACATGTTTCATAAAACTAACTTCACTATTTTTGAATAACTCATTTTACTTGTTTCCAAAAACTGATTTCACTCAATTAAAAAATTATCAATTCAGAAAATCATCTCGGTTCATAAAACAGATTTCGCTCGTTTCAAAAATTATATTTCACTCACTCAAACAATCATTTAACTCAGCACAAATATCAGTTTCAAACATTTAAAAAACCTATTTCACTTCTTTCGGAAAAAAATTGAAATGTATTTCACTCAGCACAAATATCAGTTTCAAACATTGAAAAGGATGTTTCACACCAAAAAAATATATTTCATTTTTTCAAATAGCTTATTTCACTCATTTCAGAAAATACATTACAGTCGGGCAATTGAAATATTATATTTCACTTGTTCCAAAAAACTGATTACACTCATTAAAAAATAGATTTCACTAGTTTCAGAAAAACACATTACAGTCACTCCTTTGGAGAAACAGTTTAACAAGCTGGAATATGAAACTCACAAAGAAAACTATATTCAGAAAAGTGGTTTCAATCATATCAATAACTGATATCAAATTTTAGAAAATTGTAATTTGAAATTAGTGAAATTAATATTTTGATATGATTGAAATAATAAAAATTAACCCTCCAAAAAAGAAATAGTAAACTAGTTTAAATATATTCAAGATTGGTCTTCTTCTAAAGATATTATGCCCAGGAATTTGAATATTTGAAATTTTTAAATAATAGAACATTACTGTAAAAAATATTGGCCTTCCAAAAATGTAAACAAAAATAAAATGCATGGATTTGTTTGAGAGAGAGAGAGAGGAGAGATGCCCCATGCATGCGTACATCTCACTGTAAAAAGTACTGCATTTCCTGCCATGGGACCTATTGATCTGACATAGATTTACCTATATACAAAAGATTACCTGACACAATACATGATTATATATATGAGTGGGGCCTACTTAGACACAGATCATAAAGCAGTTGAACGGTGGATGCTATACCGGTACATCCCGGCTCCGGTAAAAAGGTGTTTGCGAGGAAGGCCCCCACGCCATGGAGGTCGTAGTCGACATCGGTGACATCGAACGGTCGGAGGCTGACTTTGTCCGCGCTCTCCGATGTTCTGGTTTGCTGGATCTCAGGTTCTCTTGCATATTTGCGTAAGTCCATAGTCTCCAGCTCTCTTTTCACTCCTCGCTTCCATCCATGGGCACCACCAGATTTCGGGCCTCTAGTTTGTGTTTTTCAATTGCGCCAGGGATCCGCGTTGCAACTGCTATTGGCAAATCTCCAGTCTCGGCTGATTGGTGCAGTCCTTCAGTTTGTGCTCGTGCCAGAATCGTGGTGTTTCGACGGCTGCTACCGGCAAAATCTCCAGTGCCGACTAATTAGTGCAGCCCACGGCGTGTCTAGCTTCCTGGAGGTTCACGCGCTTACAGCAGTGCCATTAGATTAATTTATATGATAATCCCCATGGTTTTGTAGGTTCATACGCAAGGTGTCGCAGTTGGTAGATCTGTGGATATGTCAACGTTCAGTGACTATGATAAACTCATAGTTGAGTTAGACAAGATGCTAGAGTTTGACAGTGAATTAATGTCTTCAGACTGAGGCAGATTGTGTATACTGATAATTAGGGTGACATGATGCTGGTGGGAGCTGATCCGTGGGAGTAAGCCATCTACCTTGGTGCTTGCTTTGATATGTATCAAGCAAAAATCCCATTCCTGTTAATTACTACTTCCTTTGTAAACTTCTATAGGACGTTTTAGCTTACACTATATTGTGAGCAGAGAATTCTACAGCATAGTGAGGATTTTCATTTACACCAAGAAGAAGATCCAGGAGATGAGACGTAGAAGGAAATCTGGCAAGACCAACGTCGACAATGGTGGCACTTTCGTGTATAATTCTATTCCCTTCAAATCGCAGTGTGCATTCTTGACTGACAGTTTGGCTATATGTTTCCCTGAAGAAAAGGACTATACGATTGTGTGAATCGAGTTGCTGGTCATTGCTGTAGATTAAAATTTCTTACATCAAGATTCTTTGCCTGATGCTAGAGAAAAAATATATGTACTGTAACACGATTCGTGACCAAATATGTCTCTCTCATTGTAATAAATTTACTCTGCTATACTTCATTATCAAGCTCATATATTGCATGAGACCTACTGATGCCACCTGCTGTTGCCACGTCAATTTCATATAGACTGACAAGCTTATCATGCATAACAGGTAGATGTTGAAAAAGCAATGACAGAAAACAGCACCTTTGCTTCTCAAGCTCATAGAAGACTTATTTTAATGACTAGCTTGATTCAGTGTCTCCTTCCTGTTCTGCCAACAAGACTTCTTGCACTAAAAGTAACTGATTCTGTGAAACCATTGTGTACGGCATTTGTAAACAGGTGCTTAGTGGTATGTTTGACCCACCTCATGTATATCTTTTGTCAGTGACACTAATGACTTCTTGCAAAGTGAAGACAACCATATTTTGGTTTTAATGTTCCCTATATAACATACCAGCCACCTCCTATACTTTTTGGTGCATTGGGGGTGGGTTATGCAGAAATCTAGCGGAAGAAATCTTAGTTCAGTCAGAGTTCTATATCCCTGCCATAAATAACAATTTATTTCTCCTGGTTTCTACGAAGCGTTAGCATGACTCCCATCTTGCATTGACCATGTAAATCTTCAGCTCGTGATTTTTGTCTAGGCCACTGACTGAAACAAACACCTCTAGAAAGGATGACCATAAAACTTATTCAAGGTTCTGGAGACCTTTGACACAATATGAAATTTCTGTTACAAATCCAAGCAATTTTTTTAGAAATGAAGGAGGACCCCCGACCTCTGCATCTGGACGATGCATGCAGTCACTTTATTAATTATTCACATAAGACCTTACAAAGTCATATAACAGTAAGACTAAAGCCACCGTCTAGCAGTACTGCCGTCTAGGCAACATCTGTCGCTACTCCTATCCAGTTGATATAGGGATGCTGATAGTCTGGGCCTAATACCAAACAGACCTCGCAGCCAAACCTAACATCTAAGACTTAAGGTCCAAGCAGGACGCCTGCCGGGTATGAGTCACCCACCAGTCCGGTGCATTCCTCAACCAGGACGCCTGCCGGGTATGAGGCCGCCGCAGCCACCTGCCACCAATCCATTTTTAGTGTTGTACTGCTGCATCTACCTTGCCCGGTCTAGCTGCCATCGACGCCATCACGACGCCAGACAACGCCAGCATCCTATGCTCGTCCATCATCACACGCCCACCGGCGAGACCTCGTTGCTCCATGTCATTGAGACCCGCCGTTGTCGACGTGCCAGATGCCACGCCGCTCCTCCGACGCGAAACACCACCTGCTGCCTCTGGTCCCATCCCCTCCGCATGCAGTTCCTCAAACCGAGCACCCAAACGCCCTAGACGGCGCCTCCAAGAAGAGCACGACACACCCAGTGCCGCCGCCGCCAAATCTAAGGAGATTTAGGGTTTTCACCAAGCAATACCTCTACATAATCCTAAGTCCCAAAATTGCATTTTATGTAGGTTATTACTATTAAAAAATTCATGTTTTTACGCCCACCCTCATGTGTTTCAGAATTGGAGAAGTCACCCACTCACTGCAGAGACTTACGGCGAGGCCGGATGGGCCGTGGCCTGCCCAGGCACTGAAGCAAAAAATGTTATATATGAAGCCCATCCAACAACAATGCATTGATTTTTAGTTTGATAGCACATTTTGCAGTCTAAAAGCTTCTTGGTTCCGTGGTCCTGAAACGGGCCGGGAGAAGGAAGTGGAACAAGAGGAGGCCGAGGGAGAGGCCGTGTAGGAAGAGGACGAGGCCGTGCAAACCCAAGTGATCCGTTTCATGAACACAATTATGAGTTCTCAGCTCAGGAGAAGGATACAGCCATGGATGATGGAGCAAATAACAGGAAGAGGGGATCGTCTACGCCGGGCGTTCCAATATCCAACCAGCAACATCCAACAGCCATAGCACAAGGGAGGCAGCCGTTGATGCTACTTCCTGCAGAGTTGCCGTCTAGTCCCCCGCCGAAGCATGATCCAAAGAGAAACAAACCAAGCCCACCGACCCCGAACAAGGATGTTGCTTCTGCAAAACCTACTGATGCGCATTTGGCGGGCCCCCATGAGGGGTCGCGCCTAGCGCAATGAGTATACTTAGCTGGAACTGTCGCGCGGCTGGCAAACCCGTGACGGTTCGAGAGCTTCGTGAGCTCACGAAGCAACATGCCCCCTCAATGCTTTGTATTGTAGAAACTCAAATTGAGGGAAGTAGAGTCAAAAATCTAGCTGGTTCTCTAGGGTTTGACAAGAGCTATGCTGTTAGTAGTGTAGGAAGGAGTGGAGGTATTGGAATTTTTTGGAATGATTCAATAAAAATTGAAATAATTGGTTATTCTGAGTATCATATTGATGTGGTAGTGGACGACTTGGTTGAAACAAGAAACAGAGTGACTTTTGTCTATGGGGAGGCCCAAGTTTCAGAGAGATATAAAACATGGAACATGTTAAGAGGTATAGCAAGCACTAGCACTCTTCCCTGGGCAGCCATAGGAGATTTTGATGAGGTGCTACGCCAGGACGAGCATGATGGAGTTGGCGAACGAAGCCAAGCCCAAATGGATGCGTTTAGGGATGCGATTGACACATGCAGCCTCCTGGATATTGGATATACGGGGAAGCCTTGGACTTTTGAACGGAAAGTGGCTGGTGGTTCTTTCACACGGGTAAGGCTGGATAGATGTTTAGCTACACCGGAGTGGTGCGGTGTTTTCCCTGAGGCTGTGCTGGAACACCATGCGGCAGCTTCATCCGATCACGAGCCGATCTTGCTTAGGTTTGGAACCGACGGGCATGCATGCAACAGGGCCCCACGCTCTTTTAAATATGAAGTCATGTGGGAGCGGCACCCGGAACTGATGAATGTAGTGGGAGAAGGATGGTTAAAGAATCCGGCGGACACGGTGACCGAGTTGCAGGCAAAGCTACAGAACCTGTCCACTGATTTGACTGTGTGGGACCGGACCCAGTTTGGGAATGTTCGCGCTGAGATCCAGAAGCTGAAAAGCGAACTTCAATCATTGCGTGCGATCCCAGGAAGATATGCGCCGACGCATGCTGAGGTAAAAATAGCAGACAGGCTAGTAGAGCATTTTCACAGAGAGGAAATATTGTGGAGGCAAAGAACAAGATTAGAGTGGCTTGCTCATGGTGATAAAAATACATATTTCTTCCACCTTAGAGCAAGCCGACGTCGAAGGAAAAATCAGATAAAATCATTGCAATTACCTGATGGAACAATAACAGAAAATACAGCGGAACTTGACGAGATGACAACCAGTTTTTACTCTGACTTGTACACTTCCGAAGGAGTACAAAACATGGAAGAGGTTTTAAACACAGTCCCTCGCCGAGTGACACAGGAAATGAATGATAGTTTAAATGCACCGTACATACAGGAGGAAGTGAAGAAAGGATTGTTTCAGATGTTTCCCGTTAAAGCACCAGGCCCAGACGGTTTCCCTGCTTATTTCTTCCAACGGCACTGGGATGTGTGTGGAGAGGAAGTCACCAAAGTTGTTCTGAGAATAGTGAACGGTACAGAATCGGCTGAGTGTATTAACAACACCTTGCTGGTGTTGATCCCAAAGGTAAAAAATCCCACATTACTGTCTCAGTTCAGACCAATCAGTCTTTGCAATGTTCTTTACAAGATAGCCTCGAAGGTGATATCTAACCGTCTGAAACTAGTCCTTCCTGAGATCATATCGAGCGAGCAATCCGCTTTTGTTCCAGGTAGACTGATCACAGATAATATTATCGCTGCTTATGAGTGTTTGCATTTTATGAAAAGGAACAAGGCAAAGAAAAACCAACATTGCGCTTTAAAGCTTGACATGATAAAAGCTTACAATAGAGTAGAATGGGATTATCTGAAGGCAATTATGATCAAGTTGGGCTTCATGGAAAGGTGGGTTAGAATTGTGATGAATCTTATAAACTCTGTCACCTTTTCGGTTTTGTTCAATGGAAAGAAATTAAAGGAGTTCAAGCCATCAAGGGGTATTCGCCAAGGGGACCCAATCTCTCCATATTTGTTCTTGATAGCAGCAGAGGGCCTTTCGTGCCTATTAAAATCCAAAGATGAGTCATCTAATTTGGGTGGATTGCAAGTGGCTCCTACGGCGCCACGAGTAAACCATCTTCTATTCGCTGATGACAGCCTGCTGTTTTTTAAGGCTAATAGTATGGGAGCATTGGAGGTGCACCAGGTTCTGGATACCTATTGTCAGGCAACTGGGCAAAGGATAAACTATGATAAATCATCTATCATTTTCAGCAAAGGAGTTCCGGAGAGTGTAAGGGATGAGATCAAGGGACTACTTCATGTGCCCAATGAGACACTAAATGAGAAATATCTGGGTATGCCTTCGGATGTTGGATCATCAAAAAATGGCGCGTTTAAATATTTGAAGGACCGCTTGTGGAGCAGAATCAAGGGATGGATTGAGAGAACAATGTCTTCGGCGGGGAAAGAAGTTCTGGTCAAAGCAGTAGCCCAAGCTATACCTGTCTTTTCTATGTCCTGTTTCAAACTGCCCAGAGGACTTTGTGAAAGTCTTAACATGATGATTAGAAAGTTCTGGTGGGGTAGCAAGAATGGTCAACGAAAACCGTACTGGGTGTCTTGGAAGGATATGACTCAGCCAAAAGCAATGGGTGGCCTGGGGTTTAAGGATTTTGAGTTGTTTAATTTGTCTTTGCTTGCTAAACAAGCATGGAGGATCTTGCAGAACCCTGATACACTAAGTGCGTGCATTCTAAAGAGTGTATATTTCCCGACATTTACAATTCTTAAAGCAAGTCTGGGATCACATCCGAGCCAGGTGTGGAGAGCAATCCTAGAAGGCCGTGATGTCCTAAACCTGGGCCTTATTCGAAGGATTGGTAATGGGACAGAAACGAGTATCTGGGAGGAAAACTGGATTCCTAGAGATGAAATGATGAGGCCGTACGGCTGCCTGATACAAAACCCACTGTCACTAGTGTCGGAACTCATAGATGCTACGTCTGCAAGGTGGAATGTTCAGCGCCTTCAAGAAGTTTTTCTCCACATTGACGTTCAGCCAATCTTGAGCATCCCAATTTGTACGAGAAATATACAAGATAGTTGGGCATGGAATTTTGAGAAGAAGGGTATGTTCACTGTCAGGTCCGCATATAACATGTTGATCTCGATCAGGAAGAGGAGGGAAGCATGGTTGGAAGGAAACACAGGATCGTCAACAACGAGCAAAGAGAGTGGGGATTGGAAGAAACTTTGGCACACTCCGGTACCAGGGAAGGTTCGGATGTTCCTGTGGCGACTTGCAAAACAATCATTGCCGACGAATGACGTTCGGGCCCATCGCAACATGGCGTAGTCGAGTGTCTGTGGGATGTGCGGAGTACAGGATTCATGGCGCCAGTCGTTGCTGGAATGCACAACGTCACGGTGCACTTGGGCGTTGTCTGAAGAAGAAATCGGGCAGAAAATCACGGGCACGACCGAACCATCAGCGAAACAGTGGCTATTCACAATGATGAATCTATTATCTGATGCGCAATTTGTGAAGATGGCTGTAACGCTCTGGGCGATTTGGTCAGCAAGGAGGAACGCGATCCACGAAGGGATATTTCAAAGTCCGCATGCTACTCATTTTTTCGTTGAGAGGTTCATCTCTGAACTGGATATGATCAAGGGCCCTACATCAACTCAACCCAGTACGCGTAGAAGAACGGTGGGAAGCTCGCGACCTAAGGCGCCGCCGCCGGGCTTTGCAAAAATCATGTAGATGCTGCTGTTGCTCGATCCAGGGGAACGGCAGCGGCGATATGCAGAGATGATCAAGGACAGTATTAGGGTAGTTCTTCTCTGCTAATTTATGGCATGCAGGATCCGGCCACACTAGAGATCATTGCGTGTCGGGAGGCATTGGCGCTGGCTGAGGACCTGGGAGTTCAGAATATTGTCATCTCGTCAGATGCAAAACAAGCAGTACAAGATCTGAACAAAGCAAGCAGAGGCCGGGATGGGGCTATCATCGAGGAGATACACGCTAGAGCTTCTAATTTTACTTGCTCTTTTATGTTTGAAAGTCGGTCAGTCAATGTAGAGGCACACAAACTTGCTAGATTTTCTCTTTCTCTTGATCAGGGGCGTTATCTTTGGCTTGTCCAACCCCATGATTCGAATTGTATCCCACACGTTGTGGTTTATGATCAATAAAGCTTTTGCTTTACCGCTCAAAAAAAAAAATTGCAGTCTTTGCCTACCTTGTTTTATGGTAGCTCTGCCACTGCACCCACTTTCCAAGATTTTGCGACGGAGCTACACGACATTAAGCAGTGGTACATGCTCCATCATTCTATAAGGTTGAGCAAATACACGAGAGTACATGTGGGAGACAATTCGGGTTGTAATAGGCATCGCTGCAGTTTAACCATCTGGAAGCATGCCGGAGATTCTTCCATGCAAGTTTGGCGCTGAAACGTATCCGGTGTCGCTTACTAAGTAGTTGCTCGCTTGCCCCGAAGAAAATGCTGAATTACTCGGTAACTTGAGGAGGATACATAGCCATTCTGATGACTACGAGACTCACGATTACATGATTAGAATAGCATATAGTCTATCCGAATTCGGACTGAGATTAGACTACCCTGCAAAAAATGAGATATCGGACTGAGATTGATAGGACCTGAACAGTTTGTGGAGTCTGAGCTTTATTGGTAGTCTATTGCCTGCGCGCTGCAGGCAATACCTTTTCTTTTATAGTATCAAAATTTTGGATTATTGTTTATGTAAAGCATTTTCATGCATTATTCAATATATTAATGCATTCTTTTATATGATAATATTATTTGATTTTAGTGAGCTAGGAACATGGAAAGAATTATTTGTTCTCCTGTTGTAACGCACAAAAAATGCTGACGCTGTAAAGGTTCTTGAGCAGAGGTATTAGCAGTTGGATGCTCCGTGCTGCCACTTCGGTTAACTGCTTGCTATTGGATGGAATACTGTAAGATTGAGAGGGAATTACAGTGAAAGATGAAGATAAGGTCTCTTTTGCTAGGTGAGTAATAACTATACAGGGAATATCACCATCTTTTTCATATTTCTAAGCACATACTCCCTCTGTAAAGTAATATAAGATCTTTTAGATTAGCAATGATCACTAATCTAAAAGATCTTATATTAGTTTACGGAGGGATTATTTATTTAATTTGTCTCCATTGCCATGCATGAAATTTTTCGATAGTGCATATAATAAGTGTAGATGAGACGGGGGTGGCATTCACCATCATCGCAAGTTTGTGAAATTAAGTCGGTGCAGGCAGAACCTCGCGAAGTGGAATGCTAGAGGGTGATGAACAAGCTCATCACCTTGAGATTGATCATGTTCTCCGTCTCCGTGAATAGGTGGCCCTACTGATCAACAGCAACGAAGAGGGCACGTGGCAACATGGATGGATCACTAGCAGTGTGAATTTGTTTCTTCCATTGCTCACTAGCAGTGTGGATTTGTTTTTCCCGGTCGCAACGCACGGGCATTTTTGCTAGTAATTATTATGAGGATAGGATTCTCCATCCCTCGACGCATGGGTGGTCGTCCGATTTGGCCTACCTACAGAATGGTTTTGAGTGTTGATTATAGAATATGCTATCAAAAACTACATCAATTATTATAGGTTGATATGATCTCTATTAATTTGTTCCTCCAATTATTTTGTAGTTGAAAATCGTTTGTGCGCCCTCTTTTTTCCTTGTAAAATCACTTAACAGACTTTATTAAGCTAAAAAGATTTGTGTTCTATTCAAAGCAATTTGGGTTTTATTTTTGAATTGTGGTAGTTTATTGATGGATATTTTTAAATTTAGAATTTAGGTGTTGATCTATCTGTTAAAAAGTAGCTTGACCAGTGTACACGTTGGGTGTCATGGCCTATACATTGCCGGTAGAGGTGTTGAGTGTCGCCTTGAATGGTTTAAAAGGTATTGCGGGCCGAGATAAATAATAATGGACCTCGGCGCCTTTGAGAAGAACTTGGTGAATGTTATTAAAGTAGAAAATTAATTTCCGCTAAAATAAGAGACATATTTAATTCCACCTCAATGAATGTACAGTAAAGATTATTTTTTGAGGGAATTAAATGTTTATTTTGCTGCTATGATTTGAAAAATTAATGAGCATATATATCTTATATTTATCTAATTTATATGAGAATATTTTTAGTAGGGGTATATTTCCAATTAACTTTGGTGAGTACTGAATACACATTTATTGTATACCAAATATTTATAAATTTATCTCTCTATATATAGCCTGCATCTTTTTGTGCTGACACACAAATATATTTGCAAAGCTTTAGTTGTCAGCCTGAGCTAGAGCACCAACAATGGCGAAGCACACTACCCTCCTCCTCGTGGCAATAGTAGACATCCTTCTCACTGCCACCGCCGCCACCATGGCCAAGGCCCTAGCCCCCGCAGCCAAGCCGACGGCGTACGAAATGCTAGGGCGATATGGCTTCCCACAGGGCATCCTCCCGCAGGGAGTGCATGCCTACAAGCTCCGACCGGATGGCTCCTTTGAGGTACACTTCTCCGATGAATGCAAATTGTGTGTCGACGGCCAGTACAACATCCACTATAGCACTCGGGTCGCCGGGAACATAAAAATGACACGATCAGCACTCTTGAAGGCATTAAGGTGAAGGTCTTTGTTGCGTGGGTCAGCATAAAGGAGGTTGGCCGTGATGGGGATGAGCTTAGGCTGCACGCCGGGATGATATCCAAGTCATTCCCGGTAGATGTTTTCTCCTCTAGCCCTAAGTGTAACTGAGACTCGACTGCAAGATCGACACAAGTGTCGCCACACTAGTAGAAAAAGGGTCAAACGTGAAGCACATTAGTGCCGGTTTGAATTAGAACCGGCACTAATGTGTACATTAGTGCCGGTTCGTGGCGGCGATCAATAGTACCGGTTCATGGCGAACCTTTAGTACCGGTTCATGCCACGAACCGGTACTAAAGAGGCTGCATCAGCCTGCGGTCAGGCTATGGCCCCACCATCACCATTTAGTGCCGGTTCTTACCACGAACCGGTACTAATGAGTTTATGGCAAGCTGTTTTTAGTCCCACCTCGCCAAGAGAGAGGCAGTATGAGCGGTTTATAAGCCATGAGTGCACAGACAATGATGAAGAGTTGCAATGCCCACCTACATGTTGATTAGCTTCAAGCCTTGCGGAATAGCAGAGATTGCACTGAGCTATGTGCAGTGCAGTCTACACTATTCCGAATGGCTTGAAGCAAATTAACCACCATTGCACCTCTTTTTTATTTTTAATAACTTATTTAAACTCCGGACTTCTTTTGTGTTCAGTATGCAGCATTTAAAGCGACGTCATCAATTTCCAACATGTTCTGACATCATTTGTTGTTTTTCGGTCATTTACCTAATTGTTTAGAGAGCTAAATGACCGTGAAATTGAAAATCACTACAAAATGAATCCTGAAAATGTTGAAACTTGGCATGGTATCATCATATCACTCGCATAGCATGTGCGAAAGAGTAGAGAGGGTCACGGCAAAAACTGGACGCACTTCGTGTACAAACTGGACAAACTCTTTCCGAGTATCAGGGTTTCGGAGTCCGGAGTGGGTACTAATGTGCATCCCACCAATCAGGAAGAATCACACAGATCGTGTGTTTCTTTCTAACTCTTGCGAGTCGTTGGATCAAGGGTGTGTTTCTTCCTAGCTCATGTGAGTCGTTGGATCGAAACTACCACAATCACTTTGTGAGCCAGACGACCCTATATATAGCTAGCCCACCTCTCGTCTTCCCTGCATAAGTCTTTCAGTTCATCGACTACATACATCTACCAGTTCATCGACTGCATACATCTACCAGTTCATCGACTGAATACAAATCATTCAGATTCGCCATCATACGTCCAACCATGCATTTGATATGCATATATATGCATCACGAGCCACGGTTGGGCTGTATGATGGCGATACCGATTGGTTTGTTCTAGATCCGACATAAAAGGTTTGATACAACTTCTTTTTTGTGACATAAGAGCTATCTCTCCTCCTACCTATTTTAGTTACACAACTACCTATTTGTGCCAAATTTTCACTTTTGCTGTTGCTCTTGCATCATAAGCATCCATGTTAACTGGACTTACAAGTAATACAATTTAACCAAACTATCTTGTGATCTTCGCCAAGAGAGAGGCAGTATGAGCGGTTTATAACCCGTGAGTGCACAGACAATGACGAAGAGTTGTAATGCTCACCTACATGTTGATTAGCTTTAAGCCTTGCGGAATAGCATAGATTGCACTGAGCTATGTGTAGTGCAGTCTACACTATTCCGAATGGCTTGAAGCAAATTAACCAGCATTGCACCTCTTTTTTATTTTTAATAACTTATTTAAACTCCGGACTTCTTTTGTGTTCAGTATGCAGCATTTAAAGCGGCGTCATCAATTTCGAACATGTTCTGACATCATTTGTTGTTTTTCGGTCATTTACCTAATTGTTTAGAGAGCTAAATGACCGTGAAATTGAAAATCACTACAAAATGAATCCTGAAAATGTTGAAACTTGGCATGGTATCATCATATCACCCGCATAGCATGCGCGAAAGAGTAGAGAGGGTCATGGCAAAAACTGAACGCACTTCGTGTACAAATTGGACAAACTCTTTCCGGGTATCAGGGTTTCGGACTATACAAAAATAAATAATGCAGAAAATAAAAAAACCATACAAAAATATTACTCAAAAATAAATAGAAGAGAACAAATAATGCAAAAAAGAAAAAACTATATAAAAACTACTCAAAAATAAATAAAAGAAAATAAGTAATGCAGAAAAGAAAAAACTATATAGCAAAATTGTTGGCACACTGCCCTGTGGGTCTACCAGACCTAGGGTGTGCAAATGCAGGCCCAGGAGGGCCAGCAGACCCATAGGGCAGCGTGCCTAATTAATTAGGCCCAGAAGCCTGCTATATAGAGGAGTTCGAAGAGGTAGCCGCGGTTGGGTTTATAAATCAGTGCGGCTGCCCTTCGCCGGGCGAGGTGGGACTAAACTTTGGGGTGGCAGCGCAAGGCCTTTAGTACCGGTTGGTGGCTCCAACCGGTACTAAAGGCCCTCCCTTTAGTACCGGTTGGAACCACCAACCGGTACTAAAGGTCTGCTCTTCCCGCCTCTTTGCCTGGCCAAAGTAGGCCTTTAGTACCGGTTGGTGGCTCCAACCGGTACTAAAGGCTCACCCTATATATACAGCACTTACGAAATTTCAGTTACATCTCCCCACTTCTTTCGTCAACCTCTCGCGCGCCGCTCCCGGCGTCGCCGCCCGTCGCCCGTCGCCCGTCGTCGTCGTCCCCGCCGCCGCCCCGAACGCCGCGCGCCGCTCCCGTCGTCGCCGCCCGTCGCCCGTCGTCGTCGTCGTCCCCGCCGCCGCCCCGAACGCCGCGCGCCGCCGTCCGTCGTCGTCCCGCGCCGCCGTCCGTACGTATCTCGCTCTCTCCTCGCGCGTACCCGGCCGCCGCGCCGCGCGCCGTCCGCCCCGAACGCTGCGCGCCACCGTCCGTCCCCGCCGCCGCCCCGAACGCCGGCGCCCCCACCCCGTACGCCGGCGCCCCCGCTCGTACGTACGGGGCGGCGCGCATGCACACACACACATGCATATACCACACACGCATACACACACATACACACATACGCACACACATATACGTATACACACACATACACACACATTTTTTTTCTTATTTTCTGTTTTTCAGAAAAGTTAATTAGATGATCGAATGTTAGATTAATGTCGAATGTTAGATGAATTAGCTAGATAGAAAAATTGTCGAACTAGAGATTAGAACTAGTTGAATAATTAATATAACTAGTTTATTTTTAGTAAGAAAATTTAGGTATATGAGATTAGAACTAGTTGAATAATTAATATAACTAGTTTATTTTTAGTAAGAAAATTTAGGTATATGAGATTTGAACTAGTTGAATAATTAATATAACTAGTTTATTTTTAGTAAGAAAATTTAGGTATATGAGATTTGAACTAGTTCAATAATTAATATAACTAGTTTATTTTTAGTAAGAAAAATTTAGGTATATGAGATTTGAACTAGTTCAATAATTAATATAACTAGTTTATTTTTAGTAAGAAAAATTTAGGTATATGAGATTTGAACTAGTTCAATAATTAATATAACTAGTTTATTTTTAGTAAGAAAAATTTAGGTATCTGAGATTTGATGATCTAATTAAAATATTATTTATTAATGAGTTTTTCTGTTTATTTAATTTTTTATATATTTTGATTTTATATAAATGTTAGATTAATGTCGAATGTTAGATGAATTAGATACAAAAGTTAAATATATAGTAATGTCAATTGAATATATAGTTAGATATATTAATGTCAAATGTTAGGTGAATATATATTTGGCTAGATATAGGTGTTTAATGTTTCACCTATATGAACATAGGAAATGTCATCTGACGACGAAAAAGATTTTATTTTGTGCGAACACTGTGAAGACCAACGCGGCCTGTGCGACCAAAATTTCCTTGTTGATGGTAGGCGCTTCAGCATCAAGCTGGATGAGACATTCGAAGTTGATACAGTAAGTCACTTTGTCAATTATCAGTTGAATGCAAAACTTATGCTTCATTTGCTTCAACTTATAATTTTAAATTTTCACTATTCTACTATAGCGCATCCCCTGCCATGCAAGAATTTTTGTCTTGGATAAGATAGGTTTTAGTGCTATAGATGATATGGAGGTAAAGAGAGTTTACTTGAAGACGGAGCATGGGTATACTTTCAACGTCAAATTATATAATGGAGACACATACACCCATTTTGAATGCAAAACTTGGCAAGCACTATGCAAGGCTTATGCATTTGAGCCTGATATGGTTATCACCTTTGATATTCGTCCGGAAGATGATATTGAAGGTAATATAGACATCTGAGTCGATGTGCAAACGCCTCCAGTTCTACCATTTGGTGAGTTTTTCTCAACCATGCATGCATATGTTTATGTCTTTCATATAGTTTATTCAAAAATAGTTGACAACTAATTTGTATTGTCAACTTATTTCGGTTCAAGCAAACATGTCCGGCGCTTGGTAGACAGGACCTACTACTGCCCCGGGGCTCAACTAAACTACGAGGAGATAAGTCATTATGTTTCATGGCTTGAGGATCTTAATACTGTCAAGACAAATTTTTTTCCTAAACTTAGAAATGTTAGTACTCAAAACGTGCGACCAATGGTGATCGTATTGAACTACGGTCACATCTATAATCAAAAGATGGTAAGATTTTAAATATTTGTCCTTAATTAGTGCATCTTTTGCATACATTATTTTTGAAGCTAAACTTTCATTGCTTAGTTTATTAATTACTATACGATGTTGTTCAACATGGACTTCCGATGACAGTTGTGCCTCAGTGGATCGAGACAAAAGGTCGCATGTCAATGGTTAGCTTACGACCAAGATTTCCTACATTGCACATGAGTGCATTCAGGATTTCTGAAAGCGAAGAATGCTTAATAGTGAAAGATTGGAGCAAAATTGTTAACGATCGCAGAGAAGTACTAGGGGGCAGTAAGGTGAAGCGCAACCCAAGATTAGAAGACAGATTCATCTGCATGCTCCAGTATGATGAATCAGGAGAGCTATACATGTTCTATGCTATTCTACCTGAGAGGGAGCAGCAGGATCAGTAGCTACTAGTTCATGCTCTTAATTAGTACTTGTCTCATGTCCGTGTCCTGAACTTCGATCTTGGTGACGATTATGTTGAACTTGATGATATCTTTGCTTCTGTTACAAAGTGAATGTTTCCCCTTTAAGCTAGCCAGCGTTGATGATGATTAGATAGCTAGCGCGGTAATGACTATGATGATTAAATAGTGGTAATTAGACGACTATGATGATTTTTAGCTAGCTAGAGTTTATTTATTTATTAATATGCGATGATGATGATGATGATGATGACGACTACAACTCACTATAACGTAAAACAATCCTAAATTAAATTGATAACACAAATTTAATTGAAAAATACAAAATAAAACAAAAACACACAACCATTTAGTACCGGTTGGTTACGAACCGGTACTAAAGGGCTCCCGGCCCCCGGAGCCGGCTCGTGCCACGTGGTTCCCATTTAGCACCGGTTCGTGCTGAACCGGTACTAAAGGGGGGGGCCTTTAGTGCCGAAACGTTAGTGCCAGTTCCATAATCGGCACTAAAGGCCCTTACAAACCGGTGCTAATGGCCCGTTTTCTACTAGTGCCATCCCAGTCTGCCTCTTCGATCACGTCGCTTGACGTTTCCTTCTTTCTTCGTAGAATTGATTATGCACGTTGGTGCTTGTTTTGCAACCCCTTACCATCTTACCAATTCATGTACTCCCATTTTAGTAGTATGGGCTGAGATTGAATGATATAAAAAAGTGCCTTTTGTTCGTGATTGCAAAATTTATTTGTGAGATTTCAATTAACGAGGTGCTGGACGGTGAATGCGTTATCTAATTAGAGAAGGCATAATGGTATTGTGGCACAAAAGGAAACTTTCACTTAATTAGCTCTCAACGTCGTCTTAGATATAATTAGAATTTTTTTATCTTAAAGATAGCTTACCACATTTCCCATCTGGTATCTTTTTTTGCGAGGAAACTTTTGATCATTTAATCAAGCCACGTCAGCATTGGAGCGAGCCAAAGACGCGCCTCGTCATCGCCCCTCCCTCACCGGAGTCAGGCCAAACTTGTTGTATTAGATAGTCAGAAACTCATCATGCTAAGGCCCCACAAGATCAGTGCACCAGGACAGTAAACCTTGCCTATGAAGAAAAATATAGATCGAAAGGATCCAACATGAAGACACACGACAAAGATGAACACAGACTGGATCCATGTAGATCCACCAAACACTAGCACCGGCTGAATCTCATGAGTCTGCCACACACCACCACATGCCCTTCGATGATGCTAGATGCATCACCAAGACGGGCGCTAGGCGGGGTGAACCTTATTCCATCTTTAGAGTGATACCATCGCATGGTCTTCCTGAGCAAGACACAAACCCTACACAAACTCACAGAAACAACTGATGGAGGCAAGATCCCTCCCGCCGGCAAGGGTCAGGGTCCACCACTCCTTCATAAAGATATTGATAGATACTTGCATATAGATATTGACAAACACATGTTGGTGTGTTACCTTGAAAAAATAAATGTAGCAATGTAATATTCTACACACTCCCTCTATTTTAAATTAATTAAAATTTTAAATCCGTCCTAATTGAAAAAAAATGACCAAAAATTTTATCAACATCTACAACATGAATTTCTAAATATATGTACATACTGTATATATATTTGATGGTGTATATTTTAGCACAAGTTTCTGTAGACTTTGTAAAAAGTTTAACTTGGAATATATCTAGATCTTTAATTAATTTGAAATTGGGTAAGTAATATTTAATGGTTACGTGCAGTGGTGGAGCTTGGCGAATTTTTTTTCTTTAAAAATCGGTGTGGTAATGGGCTGATTCAATTTCATTTCTTATGTGCTGGTGGGGTAGCCAAGATTTTTCTAGAATGTCCGCCACAGCTTGCATGCCTCAAAGAAATAAGTTGATTAAATTTAATTCCTCTAAAAAATTAAATGCAATTGAGAGCCGTGCGGAGAGGGGTAAATATTCCGCGTGTAAGGCTGGGTGTGTCAACCTAAACACGCATGTTACTAAAAAAAAACCTAAAAACGCATTTCCGGTGATTATATGGGCTATGCCACTCGAGTCACTGTATTGTTTCCTGCTTCTGTTGTTACGAATATCCTGATTTACTTGGGCTTTTCCGTTCTTCTTTCTTTTTCTCTTGCATTTCATTTTTGAATTTTTTTTCTGTTTATTTTAATTTTTTATTAGAAAATTTACCTTTTCTATTTTTTATTCGTCAACACCTTTTAAATTTTAAATGCTTCAACTAAAATTGGAGATTTTCTTTTTAGTTCATTAACATTAGTTTTTATTTAAAAAATCCTGAACTAATTTAAATTGAAACGTTTTGAAATTTGCAAATATTTTCTTATTTGCAAGCTTTTGTGAAATTGATTTTCATTACAAAAAGAAATGTGAACTTTTTAAAAATTCTTTAACATGTTAAATTTCTGTAATATTTTAAAATATTTTACAATTATTGAACATTTGTGTTCATTTTTTTAAAACTCAAGAACATTGTATAAAATATCGTCACCATTTATAAAAATTAATGTAGTTGCAAGAAGAAAAAAAACAACTGAAAAAACTGTTCAGTCCATCGCTAGCATATAATAAAACTGACCGAAGAAACAACCAAAAGTACGTAGAATGGTAAATGGTCAATGACCCGATTTTGTGTTTGGTCAATGACCCGATTCCTATGTGCGGAACATGAAGTCTTGTGAAATGTTTGATATCTGGCACAACTAAGGACCTATGGTAGTGCAACACTATTTGGCACCTGTACGTGACTACATGTACGATTTTGTGACCATTTTCATTGTCTTAGTTTCAAAGTTCTACTTCCCCGTTGAACTCCTTTACTAGCGGCCGTAGCGGGGACAACTATAATGTATGCAGTTTCACAACCAAATAGAATATAATGCTTGTAGATATTAGTGTAAACAAAGGAGCCTACTCAGAAAAGGGGGACATGAGAAGAAATAATGGCAAAGAACTGGCGGTCTTAATGAGATCATCTGATAGCTCTACCAAAGTCAAGTCACATGTACGCCGATCACCATACTAACCGTAGTTTTTTGTTCAAGGCCCAAAATTAGGTCTTGTAGAGTCGCCATAACGACCT
This sequence comes from Triticum urartu, assembly GCF_056163025.1. Lineage (NCBI taxonomy): Eukaryota > Viridiplantae > Streptophyta > Magnoliopsida > Poales > Poaceae > Triticum > Triticum urartu. Next base: position 693,185,531 of record NC_141875.1, on the reverse strand, counting down.
TGGCCTCCATACTTCTTGCAGGCAGCTTCAAATTGATCATGCGAGCCTATAAATTTGTAGGCCGGAGGGGTTTTGATATGGAGCGGGCACCAAACCAAATCGCTCGCCAAGGAGTGAAGTTTGATGCCATCTTCTTCCTTCTATATACAGTCCCGCCAATGATGCAGTCATCCGTATGTCCGCCACCTTGACTCCTGGCAATAGCGCAACCACTTTTGCATCGAGAAGAGCACCCATTAATGACAAATGACGTGTGTCGCACCCATTTACCTACCACGACCGTCAATTCTAACCACGTTTCCCGTCGAAGCATTCCCTTTTGCAGGTATATAAACCGGCCCGCCTCCTCGGGGCGCCACTACTCACCCATCTTTGTTGTCGGCACCACAACCACCCACATCTGCCATGTCGGGGCAGTGGAGCCCTCCTATCCCCCTGCGAGACAAAAGAGGACCGTGCCGAGAGAAATTCTGTGAAAGGGCCTCATCGTGGTCTCCGTGGTTCAAGGAGGATTGGCTCGATCAGGCTGAATCAACCCTTGGGATGGAGCACTTCCCCGCCACCCAGCACTACCTTGCGTTCATGTCAACTACTGCCTTGGCAGCGTTGTAGCTTAGTCCCGCAATGAAGACACACATGTGCTCATAGACCTCCTGATTGCGGAAGTGGAAGAACCTGAAGAATCTCGTCTCTGAGGTCACTTCCAAATATAGGAAGAGGCCGTAATAGATATTTATGATTCAATAAATTAGTTATATTTTGATTTCGTTAGCGGAAATCGTGCTAGTAAGCATTGTGGAAATCAAGTTCAAAACCAGCTTGAGTTTTCATCAATTTTTGTTGATGAGATGGGGAAGAAAAAGTTCTTATTAGCCCATGAAAAATGGGTCCCATCAGCAACAAATTTTGGAAGGCTTTGTTTAGAGCATCTACAGCCGGGCCTCTCATACCCGTCTCAAACGCCCGGGCAGGTCATCCGGTCACTGAATGGTCAAAAAAATCGACCCAGCCGGACCTCTCAAACCACGGACAAACGCCTAGGCTGGCTGGTGCAGGAAATATGCCCTAGAGACAATAATAAAGTTATTATTTATTTCCTTATATCATGATAAATGTTTATTATTTATGCTAGAATTGTATTACCCGGAAACATAATACATGTGTGAATATATAGACAAACAGATTGTCACTAGTATGCCTCTACTTGACTAGCTCGTTGATCAAAGATGGTTATGTTTCCTAACCATAGACATGAGTTGTCATTTGATTAACGGGGTCACATCATTAGGAGAACGATATGATTGACATGACCCATTCCGTTAGCTTAGCACCCGATTGTTTAGTATGTTGCTATTGCTTTCTTCATGACTTATACATGTTCCTATGACTATGAGATTATGCAACTCCCGTTTACCGGAGGAACACTTTGTGTGCTACCAAACGTCACAACGTAACTGGGTGATTACAAAGGTGCTCTACAGGTGTCTCCGAAGGTACTTGTTGGGTTGGCATATTTCGAGATTAGGATTTGTCACTCCGATTGTCGGAGAGGTATCTCTGGGCCCTCTCGGTAATGCACATCACTTAAGCCTTGCAAGCATTGCAACTAATGAGTTAGTTGCGGGATGATGTATTACGGAACGAGTAAAGAGACTTGCTGGTAACGAGATTGAACTAGGTATTGAGATATCAACGATCGAATCTCGGGCAAGTAACATACCGATGACAAAGGGAACAACGTATGTTGTCATGCGGTTTGACCGATAAAGATCTTCTTAGAATATGTGGGAGCCCATATGAACATCCAGGTTCCGCTACTGGTTATTGACCGGAGACATGTCTCGGTCATGTCTACATAGTTCTCGAACCCATAGGGTCCGCACGCTTAAAGTTTCGATGACGGTTATATTATGAGTTTATATGTTTTGATGTACCGAAGGTTGTTTGGAGTCCTGGATGTGATCCCGGACATGACGAGGAGTCTCAAAATAGTCGAGACATGAAGATTGATATATTGGAAGCCTATGTTTGGATATCGGAAGTGTTCCGGGTGAAATCGGGATTTTACCGGAGTACCGGGAGGTTACCGGAACCCCCCGGGGACTTAATGGGCCTTAGTGGGCCTAGGTGGAAGAGAGGAGAGGTGGCTAGGGCTGGGCCGCGGGCCCCTCCCCCCCAGTCCGAATAGGACAAGGAGAGGGGGGCGGCGCCCCCCCTTCCTTCTTCTCCTCCACTCCTTCCCCCTCCCAAGTCCTAATCCAACTAGGAAAGGGGGGGAGTCCTACTCCCGGTGGGAGTAGGACTCCTCCTGGAGCGCCTCCTCCCTGGCCGGCCGCACCCCCCTTGCTTCTTTATATACAGGGGTAGGGGGCACCCCATAGACACAACAATTGATCGTTTGATCTTTTAGCCGTGTGCGGTTCCCCACTCCACCATAGTCCACCTCGATATTGCTGTAGCGGTGATTATGCGAAGCCCTGCGCCGGTAGAACATCAACATCGTCACCACCCCGTCGTGCTGACGAAACTCTCCCTCAACACTCGGCTGGATCGGAGTTCGAGGGACGTCATTGGGCTGAACGTGTGCTGAACTCGGAGGTGTTGTACGTTCGGTACTTGATCGGTCAGATCGTGAAGACGTACGACTACATCAACCGCGTTGTGCTAACGCTTCCGCTTTCGGTCTACGAGGGTACGTGGACAACACTCTCTCCTCTCGTTGCTGTGCATCACCATGATCTTGCGTGTGCATAGGAATTTTTTTGAAATTACTACGTTCCCCAACAGTGGCATCTGAGCCTGGTTTTATGCGTAGATGTCATATGCACGAGTAGAACACAAGTGAGTTGTGGGCGATATAAGTCATACTGCTTACCAGCATGTCATACTTTGGTTTGGTGGTACTGTTGGATGAAGCGGCCCGGACCGACATTACGCGTACGCTTACGCGAGACTGGTTCTACCGACGTGCTTTGCACACAGGTGGTTGGCGGGTGTCAGTTTCTCCAACTTTAGTTGAACCGAGTGTGGCTACGCCCGGTCCTTGCGAAGGTTAAAACAATACCAACTTCACAAACTATCATTGTGGTTTTGATGCGTAGGTAAGACGTGTTCTTGCTAAGCCCGTAGCATCCACGTAAAACTTGCAACAACAAAGTAGAGGACGTCTAACTTGTTTTTGCAGGGCGTGTTGTGATGTGATATGGTCAAGACATGATGCTAAATTTTATTGTATGAGATGATCATGTTTTGTAACCGAGTTATCGGCAACTGGCAGGAGCCATATGGTTGTCGCTTTATTGTATGCAATGCAATCGCCCTGTAATGCTTTACTTTATCACTAAGCGGTAGCGATAGTCGTGGAAGCATAAGATTGGCGAGACGACAAAACGATGCTACGATGAAGATCAAGGTGTCGCGCCGGTGACAATGGTGATCATGACGGTGCTTCAGAGATGGAGATCACAAGCACAATATAATGATGGCCATACCATATCACTTATATTGATTGCATGTGATGTTTATCTTTTATGCATCTTATCTTGCTTTGATTGACAGTAGCATTATAAGATGATCTCTCACTAAATTTCAAGATAAAAAGTGTTCTCCCTGAGTATGCACCGTTGCCAAAGTTCGTCGTGCCCAGACACCACGTGATGATCGGGTGTGATAAGCTTTACGTCCATGTACAACGGGTGCAAGCCAGTTTTGCACACGCAGAATATTCATGTTAAACTTGACGAGCCTAGCATATGCAGATATGGCCTCGGAACACTGAGACCGAAAGGTCGAGCGTGAATCATATAGTAGATATGATGAACATAGTGATGTTCACCATTGAAAACTACTCCATTTCACGTGATGATCGGTTATGGTTTAGTTGATTTGGATCACGTGATCACTTAGAAGATTAGAGGGATGTCTTTCTAAGTGGGAGTTCTTAAGTAATATGATTAATTGAACTTAAATTTATCATGAACTTAGTACCTAATAGTATCTTGCTTGTCTATGTTTGATTGTAGATAGATGGCCCGTGCTGTTGTTCCGTTGAATTTTAATGTGTTGCTTGAGAAAGCAAATTTGAAAGATGATGGTAGCAATTACACGGATTGGGTCCGTAACTTGAGGATTATGCTCATTGCTGCTCCGAGGAATTACGTCCTGGAAGCACCGCTGAGTGCCAGGCCTGCTGCTGATGCAACTAACGACGTTAAGAATGTATGGCAGAGCAAGCTGATGACTACTCGATAGTTCAGTGTGACATGCTTTACGGCTTAGAACCGGGACTTCAACAATGTTTTGAACGTCATGGAGCATATGAGATGTTCCAAGAATTAAAATTAATATTTCAAGCAAATGCCCGGATTGAGAGATATGAAGTCTCCAATAAAATTCTACAGCTGCAAGATGGAGGAGAATAGTTCTGTCAGTGACCATATACACAGAATGTCTGGGTACCATAATCACTTGACTCGGCTGGGAGTTAATCTTCCGATTGATAGTGTCATTGACAGAGTTCTGCAATCACTGCCACCAAGCTACAAGAGCTTCGTGATGAACTATAATATGCAAGGGATGGATAAGACAATTCCCGAGCTCTTCGTAATGCTAAAGGCTACGGAAGTAGAAATCAAAAAGGAGCATCAAGTGTTGATGGTCAGTAAGACCACCAGTTTCAAGAAGGGCAAAGGGAAGAAGAAGGGGAACTTCAAGAAGAACAGCAAGCAAGTTCCTGCTCAGGAGAAGAAACCCAAGTCTGGACCTAAGCCTGAGACTGAGTGCTTCTACTGCAAGCAGACTGGTCACTGGAAGCGGAACTACCCCAAGTATTCGGCGGATAAGAAGGATGGCAAGGTGAACAAAGGTATATGTGATATACATGTTATTGATGTGTACCTTACTAGAGCTCGTAGTAGCACCTGGGTATTTGATACTAGTTCTGTTGCTAATATTTGCAACTCGAAACAGGGACTATGGATTAAGCGAACACTGGAAAAGGATGAGGTGACGATGCGCGTGGGAAATGGTTCCAAAGTCGATGTGATCGCAGTCGGCACGCTACCTCTACATCTACCTTCGGGATTAGTATTTGGCCTAAATAATTGTTATATGGTGCCAGCGTTGAGCATGAACATTATATCTGGATCTTGTTTAATGCGAGACGGTTATTCATTTAAATCAGAGAATAATGGTTGTTATATTTATATGAGTAATATCTTTTATGGTCATGCACCCTTGAAGAGTTGTTATTTTTGATGAATCTCGATAGTAGTGATACACATATTCATAATGTTGAAGCCAAAAGATGCAGAGTTCCTAATGATAGTGCAACTTATTTGTGGCACTGCCGTTTAGGTCATATCGGTGTAAAGCGCATGAAGAAACTCCACACTGATGGACTTTTGGAGCCACTTGATTATGAATCACTTGGTACTTGCGAACTGTGCCTCATGGGCAAGATGACTAAAACGCCATTCTCCGGAACTATGGAGAGAGCAACAGATTTGTTGGAAATCATACATACAGATGTATGTGGTCCGATGAATGTTGAGGCTCGTGGTGGATATCGTTATTTTCTCACCTTCACAGATAATTTAAGCAGATATGGGTATATCTACTTGATGAAGCATAAGTCTGAAACATTTGAAAAGTTCAAAGAAATTCAGAGTGAAGTTGAAAATCATCGTAACAAGAAAATAAAGTTTCTACGATCTGATCGTGGAGGAAAATATTTGAGTTACGAGTTTGGTCTACATTTGAAACAATGCGGAATAGTTTCGCAACTCACGCCACCTGGAACACCACAACGTAATGGTGTGTCCGAACTTCGTAATCGTACTTTACTAGATATGGTGCAATCTATGATGTCTCTTATAGATTTACTGCTATCATTTTGGGGATATGCTTTAGAGACGGCTGCATTCACGTTAAATAGGGCACCATCGAAATCCGTTGAGATGACGCCTTATGAACTGTGGTTTGGCAAGAAACCAAAGTTGTCGTTTCTGAAAGTTTGGGGCTGCGATGCTTATGTGAAAAAGCTTCAACCTAATAAGCTCGAACCCAAATCGGAGAAATGTGTCTTCATAGGATACCCAAGGGAGACTATTGAGTACACCTTCTATCATAGATCCGAAGGCAAGACATTCGTTGCTAAGAATGGATCCTTTCTAGAGAAGGAGTTTCTCTCGAAAGAAGTGAGTGGGAGGAAAGTGGAACTTGATGAGGTAACTGTACCTGCTCCTCTATTGGAAAGTAGTTCATCACAGAAACCGGTTTCTGTGACGCCTACACCAACTAGTGAGGAAGTTAATGATGATGATCCTGGAACTTCAGATCAAGTTACTACTGAACCTCGTAGGTCAACCAGATTAAGATCCGCACCAGAGTGGTACGGTAATCCTGTTCTGGAAGTCATGCTACTAGATCATGATGAACCTACGAACTATGAAAAAGCGATGGTGAGCCCAGATTCCGCAAAATGGGTTGAGGCCATGAAATCTGAGATGGGATCCATGTATGAGAACAAACTGTGGACTTTGGTTGGCTTGCCCGATGATCGGCAAGCAATTGAGAATAAATGGATCTTCAAGAAGAAGACTGACTATGACGCCCGGGTAATTAAGCTACAGTGATCCTCTGCTAATGGTGCCACGTCACCTCGTTTATAGTTGCTAATCTCGAGTTAGTTCGAAACCGATTCAAATTCAAATTCAAAAATAGGCAAACAATAAAAGTTTTCAAATATTAAAACTAAAATGTTCGGAGTCAACCAAATATTGCATAGATAATTATGGTGGAGAAACCACACTTTTATAAAATGTTTAAATACTTTTAAATGAATAAAAGAGTAGCAAAAACAATTATTTTAATGCTTTAAAAATAATAAACATTTTCAAAACTAAATTGTTATAAGTATTAAACTATTGTGGCAGTGGCATAATTTGTAAAATCCTATTTAGGTGCCACTTTGGTAATTTACTAAAACTAAAATAAAAGGAAACTAAAAGAAAGCAAAGTATAAAAAAACAGAAAACAAAACTAACAAAAAAAGGGAAATAGAAGAACCCCCCCCCCCCCACTGGGCCACGGCCCAGCTGGCCTCTGGACCCACTAGGCCGGTCCAGTCGGCCCAGCCGCCATCCGACCTAACCCTAGACGACCGACGCCCCCACTCCCCTCGTTCCCCACTCCCCCCTCTCATTTCCCCGCACGCCTCCCTCTTCTTCCTCGATCTGGATTGGGGGCAACGACCCCGACCCCGATCCCGCATCGCCCCGCTCGTCCCTCGACACCGCCGCTCGCCCTGCACCCGCCCGATACCGTCCGTCGTCACCCGGAGCCTGCGTCGACCGCGCCAATCCGCCTCCTCGCCGGAGATGGACGGATCCCGGAGGCCCCGTCGCGGATCCGGCCTCCCCTCGCCTTGCTCCGCCACTCGTCCCCGTCGACCTCCCCGACCTCCACCAAGCCCGTTGCCCCGTCCCTACTCCGCCCCGTGAGCTTCCCCCTCTCCTCCCCTGTCTTCCACGCGCACGCTGCCGCGCACCGCGACTCCCGCCCGCTGCCATCGACCGCAGCGCTGCTGCCGCTGCCCCCCACGGCCTCGCCCCGGCGCGCGCCTCCTCCCCTGCTGCTGCAGCTGCTTGCCCGCGCCGTCGCCTGGGCCGTGCCGCCACCGCCACCGCCGCGCCGCGCCGCGCGTGCCCTGCAGCGCCCCCCGCCACCGTTGTTGCTTCGCTGCGCCGACCGCCCCCTCCTCGCCGGCCCCGCTGCTCGCCCGCCTGCGCCGCCGCGCGCCTCCAGCAGCCCCCGTGCTAAGCCCGCCGCCCTGACCTCTGGCCTCGCCCCGCCGCTCCCTGCGGGCGAGCGCTCGCACAGGCGCCCGTAGCGCCCGCTAACCCGCAACGGCCCCCAGGGCCAATGACACATGGGGCCCAGCCCCAGAACGTTTAATAATAATAAAAAAGATTTAAAAAAACTAAATAAAAATAAAAACATTAATTAATTAATTAATTAACTGAATTAATCCTAATTAGATTAGCCTAATTAACTCGTTTCACCTAATTAACTTTGATTAATTAATTAAAAGTGAATGACATGCGGGACCCACACGTCAGTTGACCCAGTCAACGCCCTGTTGACTGCTGGCGTCATGCTGACGTCAGCATGCACTATTCTGGATAATGTTGTTTTAAAATAATTAATTAAATTCCAAAAATTAGTAAAATCTTTAGAAAATCATATCTTTTAATCCGTAACTCGGATTAAATTATTTTCAACATGAAAGTTGCTCAGAACGACGAGACGAATCCGAATACGCAGCCCGTTCGCCCGCCACGCATCCCTAGCATAGCGAACATGCAACTTTCCCCCTTCGTTTCATCTGTCCGAAAACGCGAAACACCGGGGATACTTTCCCGGATGTTTCCCCGCTTCACCGGTATCACCTCATACCGCGATAGGGCACCCCTAGCACCGATACTTGTCATGTCATGCATCGCTATGCATCTGTTTGCTTAAATATTTATTGCTAGACACCGAGACCGACGCCGCTGCTACCCAGTACGACTACGGTGTTGACGACCCCTCTCTCTTGCCAGAGCAACCAGGCAAGCCCCCCCTTTGATCACCAGATATCGCCTACTCTTCTCTATACTGGTTGCATTAGAGTAGTGTAGCATGTTACTGCTTTCCGTTATTCCTATCCTGATGCATAGCCTGTCCTTGCTACTACTGTTGTTACCATTACCTGCTATCCTACTGCTTAGTATAGGATGCTAGTGTTCCATCAGTGGCTCTACACTCTTGTCCGTCTGCCATGCTATACTACTGGGCCGTGATCACTTCGGGAGGTGATCACGGGCATATACTATATACTTTACACAGTTACATTACTTATGATACTGTTCGGAGATGGGGGCTGAAGGGGCAGGTGGCTCCATCCCGGTAGAGGTGGGCCTGGGTTCCCGACGGCCCCCGACTGTTACTTTGAAGCGGAGCGACAGGGCAGGTTGAGACCACCTAGGAGAGAGGTGGGCCTGGCCTTGGTCGGCGTCCGTGGTTATTTCAGAATAACACGTTTAACGAGATCTTGGTATTTGATCTGAGTCTGGCTACTGGCCTATACGCACTAACCATCTACGCGGGGACAGTTATGGGCACTCGACGTTGTGGTATCAGCCGAAGCCTTCATGACGTCAGCGACTGAGTGGCGCACGCCGGATTGGACCGTAAGCCTGCTCTTGTATTAAGGGGGCTAGTTCTGCTTCCGGCCGCATTCGCAACGTGCAGGTGTGCAAAGGGCGATGGGCCCAGACCCCTGCGCCATAGGATTTAGACCGGCGTGCTGACCTCTCTGTTGTGCCTAGGTAGGGCTGCGATGTGTTGATCTTCCGAGGCTGGGCATGACCCAAAAAAGTGTGTCCGGCCAAATGGGATCGAGCGTGTTGGGTTATGTGGTGAACCCCTGCAGGGAAGTTAATATATTTGAATAGCCGTGATCTTCGGTAACAGGACGACTTGGAGTTGTACCTTGACCTTATGACAAATAGAACCGGATACTTAATAAAACACACCCTTCCAAGTGCCATATACAACCGGTGATCGCTCTCTCACAGGGCGATGAGGGGAGGATCATCGGTTAGGGTTATGCTATGCGATGCTACTTGGAGGACTTCAGTCTACTCTCTTCTACATGCTGCAAGATGGAGGTGGCCAGAAGCGTAGTCTTCGACAGGATTAACTATCCCCCTCTTATTCTGGCTTTCTGCAGTTCAGTCCACTGATATGGCCCTTTACACATTTACCCATGCATATGTAGTGTAGCTCCTTGCTTGCGAGTACTTTGGATGAGTACTCAAGATTGCTTTCTCCTTCCTTTCCCTCTATCCCTTCTACCTGGTTGTCGCAACCAGATGTTGGAGACCAGGAGAACTTGTTTAACTTATGTCTGTACTCAGATATTGTTGCTTCCGCTGACTCGTCTATGATCGAGCTCTTGTATTCGAGCCCTCGAGGCCCCTGGCTTGTAATACGATGCTTGTATGACTTATTTTATTTGTAGAGTTGTGTTGTGATATCTTCCCGTGAGTCCCTGATCTTGATCGTACACGTTTGCGTGTATGATTAGTGTATGATTGAATCGGGGGCGTCACAAGTTGGTATCAGAGCCGACTGCCTGTAGGAATCCCCCTTCCACGCTCCTTGGCCGAAGTTGAGTCTAGACATTACAAAAACTTTTACTAACATGGCTGTGCGGCCCATGGGACCACGTCGCCATTGGGTGGTATTAGGATCTTTTATTCCTCGTCTATACTCTGGGACTCTGATCTCTCTTCTATTCGGGTTAAATGATTTTGCTAAAATCTAACTTTAGGTTCTCGAAAATACTTCCTCCCGAAGAGCCCCATTCAGGCCAGATAATCGCCTGCTGCACCAGAAGATTTCGTAGTTACTCTCTGCTACTCTTTCGAGACTTTGTGCCCATCGCCTTTGCAAATTCCCTACCAGTGTTATATCATTATGGATAACTACATCCACTTGCCCTTTCAAATCCCATTGACTTGTTATTACAAGATACACCGAAAATTCTCTGTATTGTTTCGAGAATATTTTGTGCCTACTGACTTGCAGTTCCTCGCCACCTGAATACCCCTACGGATAATATCTCGCCCTTATAGAGTATCTACTCATCCCTAGTTGTTCATGTGTTTCACAATGGTCATCGAAATACTATTCGATCCTCCAAAAAAAATCCTTGGTAGCTTATTGCTCTGCAATACTTGTCTGCTTGCATGATGGGTGCTTTCCATATGTCTGGCAATATTCGTTAGTATCCTTAGGCACCGTCATTTTGATCCCTTTGATTCAACATGAGTGCGAATGCACGCAATCATCAGTTGATCCTTTTAAATTATCTTTCCGGCTCAGACGTCATTTTGAACATGGGCTGGTTCTCAACAAATCCAATTGCCGTCGATTGTACCCCTAAGGCTATTCAACTTATCCATCCCTAATCAGAACATTGCTTTTGATCCCTTGATTTGAAAATCATAATTCCTTTGCACTTGAGCTCTGGATTAGTCAGTTGTTTCCATAATCCAATGCCTTTGCATTCTTTCTTCTTCTGGTAGAGTACCGATACTCACATCAGCTCCATTGTGTATCGTCAGATCCATTGTTTGATTTCATCCGACATCGTCCTTAATGTTCAATAACCTTGTGAGCCTTTCCACAGGTATATAATGCCTTTGGTAAACTGTATCCTCTGCCTTGTCATCCATGCTCTACTTTTGAGCTTGTGTTATTTACTCCTGAAGTTTGTGATATATGTTCCTAAGATACCCGATGGTTTGAACTAATGCCTTCCCTAATCTGTGCAAACCTGGAAGATTTCACGGGTCATACTTATCTGGTATTGCACCAGGTAAAACTTTCAACAACTAATGTCATTTTCAAAATACAGGAGGTGCATGAAAGGTTATGCGTTGAACAAGTGGGAGTCGACCTTGAACCCTGTGTTCATGCCCATGGACACGATGTATACCTGATCATGGAAGCTTCTCTTAAAATAATTATCCCCTTGTTACAAGATCATCTTGTATCCTTGGATGTGGTTTCGACCAAAATTTCTTCCTTTGATCCATTTCTTGGACAAGTTAAAGTACTTGTCTTCTGCAGTTCATTATACCTGTCCAATCCTTACTATGATCCACCTTCGAGTATTACCCTCTGGTGTCTCGAGAATAACACGGAACTACATAACTTCTTATGAGTTCGTCATCAACTATTATTCTTGTCGATTCCATTTTTCCGACGGGTTCTGAGTTGTTAGAACCCCTCAAGGACACCGACAAGTGAATCAATTCCGCACTCTGACTCAATAAGTTAATCTCCGTTGCTTATGAGTTTAATAATCCTTCAAGTCACTCCTAGCCTGATCGGCTATATCATTACCATGTTAATTTTTAACTGTGCTACCCGGTCCTTCTTCCTGTAGCACAATTATTTGACAATGAGCTAAGCTTACGTCGATCACAACAAGCTTGATTTCGAGTTGTGCCGTACCCATGGTTCCAATAACCTTTCGCTTCATCATTCCTTTGAATTGATGTCGTCGCTGGTTGATTACATCTTCATGAAACCTCTCCACAAAAGTGTCGTGATCATCATCAACATTCTGAGTGTTTCCAGGATATCAATTGAATTCTTGATGAGAAATAGCATCCTTTGCCCTCGATGATTTGGGTTATCATCGACAACATTATTGCATTCCCTCCAACACAAAACTTGTTCCTGATTTGTGTTGTACCTTGAGTTCCTTGCTATCCGACTTATGATATGTTCTACCGCGGAGTATTACCATATTTAATGTCAAGAAGGTTGTGAGGATTGCTCCAGCTCTTAAGAATTCTTGCTATAATGATACTTCTCACCATCACCATTCTTTCTTGGTCCTCGTGTTGATTCCAACCGGGGTACCCACAAGTGAACAGTGGGGTATGGATTCTGCACTTCTAGCAACCTTATTGCTTTGAAGTTAATGATCGAAATTTCATTCTTAGACTATCGGTTGCTGAACCACCGTTCTAACATTGATCATTCTACATAACCCCATAATTCAGGTGCACCTTTCAACAAATGTTTAATTGTGTATGTTTTCCTCAAGCATACCTCCTTATGTCATCTGATCTGAGAAATGTTATCTCCTTATTCACATAGTTGCGGAAATCCATCCTTTTGGAAATCTCGAGGAATTGACGCTAAGTCCATCAGCCACCTCCTCGTCCTCTCATTGGTTAAATGATGAACTCTTGTTTTGGAACTCGCTTCCATAGTTCATTTCCAAGGATCTTACATTATCATCTAGTCAATGTGTGTTACACCTTTTCTTCTCAGGCACCCCGAGTCTGAGGTATCCTAACACCGACCAGATCTGAATCCCGGTCAGATATGATGGTTGGAATATATTTCCAAGGGTAATAACAATGTTCTTTTATGACCCGGTAAGGTGATGTCTTGCCCAGTACACCTGGCCGGAGGACCTATTGTTAATGTTTCCTTTTTAACAAGGTTATCCATTCTTCCCTGAGGAAATTGTAAGACTTATTCTACAAGTTATTCCTGATGGATCCTTTGTGTTTCCAAAGTCTGATCTTCACCTGATGACCATGTCAATGCTATCTCGAAGCATGCCAATGGTACTCCGATTTTCAACAGGAACATTTGAAGCACGATGCTAAATTTTATTTATCATTTATCCTAACACCGTTGTATGGGTAATATCATGACATTCCTCCCCCCTTACCTAAAAGGTTTTCTACTTTATATCCTGTCTTGGATATCATCCTCTGCTTGACTTTGGGGAGGATATACCCCTGATATATGTGTTTAAACACATTTTCCATTCCATTGTTCTGATTAATTTGATAGTCATATTATCCTTTCCATTGTTTGGTTTAACCTTTCTTGAGGTTTATATGATCTAAGCAGTAATATTTTCCTGCTTACGAAAACACCTCGGTGTACCACCTTATCAGTCAGACCCTGTTACTATTGTTGATGACATTTCGGTAGCCACCGATGGACGGGAATCTTGCCTATTGGTCCGCCTCGTTCAACGAGCAGGAAAATGGTTCTCTTCGTCCCTCGCCCTTGGTACCAACGTTGTTGCCGACCTAGCTGACATGGTACTCCCTGACATGCCTTGCTATCATGACCGTGCAAGATGTCACTGCTCCTATTAAAAAAAGAACCACATGGTGGGCCCATAACCCACAGTTTCACAAGATCGAAACCTGACTCTCCTATACACCCTGTTGCCAAAGTTATTCCTAGAGCTTGACTTCGTATGTAATTTGCGAGCCACCTTCCTAGTGATCAATTCTGGTATCGGACACAATACTTATTCCCGTTGCTCTGAACCCCATTCACACTCTGTTTCAGGCAATGAACGATTGCCTATCCGCTTGAAACTTCTTATTGCACCGTCTTACTTTGCTCTCGATGTGTTTCATTTGTTCAACTCGAGAGATACTCATATGTTCATACTTGGGAAACCCCCAGAAGATTTTCCCTTGTAACATCCTATCGTTGTAGAGCTGCCCCTTACCTATTCGTAAGTACGATGGAGATCCCGAAGAAAGGATGACAAATTGATCATGGTGACTTGAAGCAGTGAAATGAAGACATCAACGAAAGGGATCAACCTCTTCGAAAGGGCAGCCAAGACCGAGAAGACTCGTTAGGTTTTTCGCTACCAACACCTTCGCCCCTTACTCCACCGCTTAAATCTCGGGACGAGATTTCTTGTAGTGGAGGAGAATTGTGACGCCCGGGTAATTAAGCTACAGTGATCCTCTGCTAATGGTGCCACGTCACCTCATTTATAGTTGCTAATCTCGAGTTAGTTCGAAACCGATTCAAATTCAAATTCAAAAATAGGCAAACAATAAAAGTTTTCAAATATTAAAACTAAAATGTTCGGAGTGAACAAAATATTGCATAGATAATTATGGTGGAGAAACCACACTTTTATAAAATGTTTAAATACTCTTAAATGAATAAAAGAGTAGCAAAAACAATTATTTTAATGCTTTAAAAATAATAAACATTTTCAAAACTAAATTGTTATAAGTATTAAACTATTGTGGCAGTGGCATAATTTGTAAAATCCTATTTAGGTGCCACTTTGGTAATTTACTAAAACTAAAATAAAAGGAAACTAAAAGAAAGCAAAGTATAAAAAAACAGAAAACAAAACTAACAAAAAAGGGAAATAGAAGAACCCCCCCCCCCACTGGGCCATGGCCCAGCTGGCCTCTGGACCCACTAGGCCGGTCCAGTCGGCCCAGCCGCCGTCCGACCTAACCCTAGACGACCGACGCCCCCACTCCCCTCGTTCCCCACTCCCCCCTCTCATTTCCCCGCACGCCTCCCTCTGCTTCCTCGATCTGGATCGGGGGCAACGACCCCAACCCCGATCCCGCATCGCCCCGCTCGTCCCTCGACACCGCCGCTCGCCCTGCACCCGCCCGATGCCGTCCGTCGTCGCCCGGAGCCCGCGTCGACCGCGCCAAGCCGCCTCCTCGCCGGAGATGGACGGATCCCGGAGGCCCCGTCGCGGATCCGGCCTCCCCTCGCCTTGCTCCGCCACTCGTCCCCGTCGACCTCCCCGACCTCCACCGAGCCCGTTGCCCCGTCCGTACTCCGCCCCGTGAGCTTCCCCCTCTCCTCCCCTGTCTTCCACGCGCACGCTGCCGCGCACCGTGACTCCCGCCCGCTGCCATCGACCACAGCGCTGCTGCCGCTGCCCCCCACGGCCTCGCCCCGGCACGCGCCTCCTCCCCTGCTGCTGCAGCTGCTTGCCCGCGCCGTCGCCTGGGCCGTGCCGCCACCGCCACTGCCGCACCGCGCCGCGCGTGCCCTGCAGCGCCCCCGCCCACCGTTGTTGCTTCGCTGCGCCGACCGCCCCCTCCTCGCCGGCCCCGCTGCTCGCCCGCCTGCGCCGCCGCGCGCCTCCAGCAGCCCCCGTGCTAAGCCCGCCGCCCTGACCTCTGGCCTCGCCCCGCCACTCCCTGCGGGCGAGCGCTCACACAGGCGCCCGTAGCGCCCGCTAACCCGCAACGGCCCCCAGGGCCAATGACACATGGGGCCCAGCCCCAGAACGTTTAATAATAAAAAAAGATTTAAAAAACTAAATAAAAATAAAACATTATTTAATTAATTAACTTAATTAATCCTAATTAACTTTGATTAATTAACTAACAGTGAATGACATGCGGGACCCACACGTCAGTTGACCCAGTCAACGCCATGTTGACTGCTGGCGTCATGCTGATGACGTCAGCATGCACTATTCTAGATAATGTTGTTTTAAAATAATTAATTAAATTCCAGAAGTTAGTAAAATCTTTAGAAAATCATATCTTTTAATCCGTAACTCGGATTAAATTATTTTCAACATGAAAGTTGCTCAGAACGACAAGACGGATCCGTATACGCAGCCCGTTCGCCCGCCACGCATCCCTAGCATAGCGAACACACAACTTTCCCCCTCCGTTTCATTTGTCCGAAAACGCGAAACACCGGGGATACTTTCCCGGATGTTTCCCCCCTTCACCGGTATCACCTCATACCGCGATAGAGCACCCCTAGCACCGATACTTGTCATGTCATGCATCGCTATGCATCTGTTTTCTTAAATATTTATTGTTTCTCCCCCCTCTTCTCTCGCTAGACACCGAGACCGACGCCGCTGCTACCCAGTACGACTACGGTGTTGACAACCCCTCTCTCTTGCC
This sequence comes from Triticum urartu, assembly GCF_056163025.1. Classification (NCBI taxonomy): domain Eukaryota; kingdom Viridiplantae; phylum Streptophyta; class Magnoliopsida; order Poales; family Poaceae; genus Triticum; species Triticum urartu. The sequence goes on along the minus strand of NC_141875.1, from coordinate 693,169,227 downwards.
AGAGCAACCAGGCAAGCCCCCCCTTTGATCACCAGATATCGCCTACTCTTCTCTATACTGCTTGCATTAGAGTAGTGTAGCATGTTACTGCTTTCCGTTATTCCTATCCTGATGCATAGCCTGTCGTTGCTACTACTGTTGTTACCATTACCTGCTATCCTACTGCTTAGTATAGGATGCTAGTGTTCCATCAGTGGCTCTACACTCTTGTCCGTCTGCCATGCTATACTACTGGGCCCTGATCACTTCGGGAGGTGATCACGGGCATATACTATATACTTTACACAGTTACATTACTTATGATACTATTCGGAGATGGGGGCTGAAGGGGCAGGTGGCTCCATCCCGGTAGAGGTGGGCCTGGGTTCCCGACGGCCCCCGACTGTTACTTTGAGGCGGAGCGACAGGGAAGGTTGAGACCACCTAGGAGAGAGGTGGGCCTGGCCCTGGTCGGCGTCCGTGGTTATTTCAGAATAACACGTTTAACGAGATCTTGGTATTTGATCTGAGTCTGGCTACTGGCCTATACGCACTAACCATCTACGCGGGGACAGTTATGGGCACTCGACGCCGTGGTATCAGCCGAAGCCTTAATGACGTCAGCGACTGAGTGGCGCGCGCCGGATTGGACCGTAAGCCTGCTCTTGTATTAAGGGGGCTAGTTCTGCTTCCAGCCGCGTTCGCAATGTGCAGGTGTGCAAAGGGCGATGGGCCCAGACCCCTGCGCCATAGGATTTAGACCGGCGTGCTGACCTTTCTGTTGTGCCTAGGTAGGGCTGCGACGTGTTGATCTTCCGAGGCCGGGCATGACCCAGAAAAGTGTGTCCGGCCAAATGGGATCGAGCGTGTTGAGTTATGTGGTGCACCCCTGCAGGGAAGTTAATCTATTCGAATAGCCGTGATCTTCGGTAACAGGACGACTTGGAGTTATACCTTGACCTTATGACAACTAGAACCGGATACTTAATAAAACACACCCTTCCACGTGCCAGATACAACAGGTGATCGCTCTCTCACAGGGCGACGAGGGGAGGATCATCGGTTAGGGTTATGCTATGCGATGCTACTTGGAGGACTTCAGTCTATTCTCTTCTACATGCTGCAAGATGGAGGTGGCCAGAAGCGTAGTCTTCGACAGGATTAGCTATCCCCCTCTTATTCTGGCTTTCTGCAGTTCAGTCCACCGATATGGCCCTTTACACATTTACCCATGCATATGTAGTGTAGCTCCTTGCTTGCGAGTACTTTGGATGAGTACTCATGGTTGCTTTCTCCTTCCTTTCCCTCTATCCCTTCTACCTGGTTGTCGCAACCAGATGTTGGAGACTAGGAGCCAGACGCCACCGGAGGTTCATACCGGAGGTGCCTACTACTACGTGCTGCCCGCTGACGACGACCAGGAGTAGTTTAGGAGGATCCCAGGCAGGAGGCCTGCGCCTCTTTCGATCTGTATCCCAGTTTGTGCTAGCCTTCTTAAGGCAAACTTGTTTAACTTATGTCTGTACTCAGATATTGTTGCTTCCGCTGACTCGTCTATGATCGAGCTCTTGTATTCGAGCCCTCGAGGCCCCTGGCTTGTAATATGATGCTTGTATGACTTATTTTATTTGTAGAGTTGTGTTGTGATATCTTCCCGTGAGTCCCTGATCTTGATCGTACATGTTTGCGTGTATGATTAGTGTACGATTGAATCAGGGGCGTCAATCTAATTAGGATTAATTAAGTTAATTAATTAATGTTTTTATTTTTATTTAGTTTTTTTTAAATCTTTTTTTATTAAACGTTCTGGGGCTGGGCCCCATGTGTCATTGGCCCTGGGGGCCGTTGCGGGTTAGCGGGTGCTACGGGCGCCTGTGCGAGCGCTCGCCCGCAGGGAGTGGCGGGGCGAGGCCAGAGGTCAGGGCAGCGGGCTTAGAACGGGGGCTGCTGGAGGCGCGCGGCGGCGCAGGCGGGCGAGCAGCGGGGCCGGCGAGGAGGGGGAGGTCGGCGCAGCGAAGCAACAACGGTGGCGGGGGGCACTGCAGGGCACGCGCGGCGCGGCGCGACGGTGGCGGCACGGCCTAGGCGACGGCGCGGGCAAGCAGCTGCAGCAGCAGGGGAGGAGGCGCGCACCGGGGCGAGGCCGTGGGGGGCAGTGACAGCAGAGCTGCGGTCGATGGCAGCGGGCGGGAGTCGCGGTGCGCGGCAGCATGCGCGTGGAAGACAGGGGAGGAGAGGGGGAAGCTCACGGGGCGGAGTAGGGATGGGGCAACGGGCTCGGTGGAGGTCGGGGAGGTCGACGGGGACGAGTGGCGGAGCAAGGCGAGGGGAGGCCGGATCCGCGACGGGGCCTCCGGGATCCGTCCATCTCCGACGAGGAAGCGGCTTGGCGCGGTCGACGCGGGCTCCGGGCGACGACGGACGGCATCGGGCGGGTGCAGGGCGAGCGGCGGTGTCGAGGGACGAGCGGGGCGATGCGGGATCGGGGTCGGGGTCGTTGCCCCCGATCCAGATCGAGGAAGCAGAGGGAGGCGTGCGGGAAAACGAGAGGGGGGAGTGGGGAACGAGGGGAGTGGGGGCGTCGGTCGTCTAGGGTTAGGTCGGACGGCGGCTAGGCCGACTGGACCGGCCTAGTGGGTCCAGAGGCCAGCTGGGCCGTGGCCCAGTGGGGGGGGGGTTCTTCTATTTCCCTTTTTTTTGTTAGTTTTGTTTTCTGTTTTTTATACTTTGCTTTCTTTTAGTTTCCTTTTATTTTAGTTTTAGTAAATTACCAAAGTGGTACCTAAATAGGATTTTACAAATTATGCCACTGCCACAATAGTTTAATACTTATAACAATTTAGTTTTGAAAATGCTTATTATTTTTAAAGCATTAAAATAATTTTTTTTGCTACTCTTTTATTCATTTAAGAGTATTTAAACATTTTATAAAAGTGTGGTTTCTCCACCATAATTATCTATGGAATATTTGGTTCACTCCGAACATTTTAGTTTTAATATTTGAAAACTTTTATTGTTTGCCTATTTTTGAATTTGAATTTGAATCGGTTTCGAACTAACTCGAGATTAGCAACTATAAACGAGGTGATGTGGCACCATTAGCAGAGGATCACTGTAGCTTAATTACCCGGGCGTCACACTGACGCTGACGGTAATGGTACTGTCTACAAAGCTTGACTTGTTGCAAAAGGATTTCGACAAGTTCAAGGGATTGACTACGATGATACCTTCTCACCCGTAACGATGCTTAAGTCTGTCCGAATCATGTTAGCAAATGCCGCATTTTATGATTATGAAATTTGGCAAATGGATGTCAAAACTGCATTCCTGAATGGATTTCTGGAAGAAGAGTTGTATATGATGCAACCGGAAGGTTTTGTCGATCCAAAGGGAGCTAACAAAGTATGCAAGCTCCAGCGATCCATTTATGGACTGGTGCAAGCCTCTCGGAGTTGGAATAAACGCTTTGATAGTGTGATCAAAGCATTTGGTTTTATATAGACTTTTGGATAAGCCCGTATTTACAAGAAAGTGAGTGGGAGCTCTGTAGCATTTCTAATATTATATGTGGATGACATATTGTTGATTGGAAATGATATAGAATTTCTGGATAGCATAAAGGGATACTTGAATAAGAGTTTTTCAATGAAAGACCTCGGTGAAGCTGCTTACGTATTGGGCATCAAGATCTATAGAGATAGATCAATACGCTTAATTGGACTTTCACAAAGCACATACCTTGACAAAGTTTTGAAGAAGTTCAAAATGTATCAAGCAAAGAAAGGGTTCTTGCCTGTGTTACAAGGTGTGAAGTTGAGTAAGACTCAATGCCCGACCACTGCAGAAGATGTTCCCTATGCTTCAGCCATAGGCTCTATCATGTATGAAATGCTATGTACCAGACCTGATGTGTGCCTTGCTATAAGTCTAGCAGGGAGGTACCGAAGTAATCCAGGAGTGGATCACTGGACAGCGGTCAAGAACATCCTGAAATACCTGAAAAGGACTAAGGATATGTTTCTCGTTTATGTAGGTGACAAAGAGTTCATTGTAAACGGTGACGTTGATGCAAGCTTTGACACTGATCTGGATGATTCTAAATCGCAAACCGGATACGTGTTTACATTGAACGGTGGAGCTGTCAGTTGGTGTAGTTCTAAACAAAGCGTTGTGGCGGGATCTACATGTGAAGCGGAGTACATAGCTGCTTCGGAAGCAGCAAATGAAGGAGTCTGGATGAAGGAGTTCATATCCGATCTAGGTGTCATAACTAGTGCATCGGGTCCAATGAAAATCTTTTGTGACAATACTGGAGCAATTGCCTTGGCGAAGGAATCCAGATTTCAACAGAGAACCAAGCACATCAAGAGACGCTTCAATTCCATCCGGGATTTAGTACAGGTGGGAGACATAGAAATTTGCAAGATACATACGAATATGAATCTTGCAGACCCGTTGACTAAGCCTCTTCCACGAGCAAAACATGATCAGCACCAAGGCTCAATGGGTGTTAGAATCATTACTGTGTAATCTAGATTATTGACTCTAGTGCAAGTGGGAGACTGAAGGAAATATGCCCTAGAGGCAATAATAAAGTTATTATTTATTTTCTTAAATCATGATAAATGTTTATTATTCATGCTAGAATTGTATTAACCGGAAACATAATACATGTGTGAATACATAGACAAACAAATTGTCACTAGTATGCTTCTACTTGACTAGCTCGTTGATCAAAGATGGTTATGTTCCCTAACCATAGACATGAGTTGTCATTTGATTAACGGGGTCACATCATTAGGAGAATGATATGATTGACATGACCCATTCCGTTAGGTAGCACCCGATCGTTTAGTATGTTGCTATTGCTTTCTTCATGACTTATACATGTTCCTATGACTATGAGATTATGCAACTCCCGTTTACCGGAGGAACACTTTGTGTGCTACCAAACGTCACAACGTAACTGGGTGATTATAAAGGTGCTCTACAGGTGTCTCCGAAGGTACTTGTTGGGTTGGCTTATTTTGAGATTAGGATTTGTTACTCCGATTGTCAGAGAGGTATCTCTGGGCCCTCTCGGTAATGCACATCACTTAAGCCTTGCAAGCATTTCAACTAATGAGTTAGTTGCGAGATGACGTATTATGGAACGAGTAAAGATACATGCCGATAATGAGATTGAACTAGGTTTGAGATACCAACGATCGAATCTCGGGCAAGTAACATACCGATGACAAAGGGAACAACGTATGTTGTTATGCGGTTTGACCGATAAAGATCTTCGTAGAATATGTGGGAGCCAATATGAACATCCAGGTTCCGCTACTGGTTATTGACCGGAGACATGTCTCGGTCATGTCTACATAGTTCTCGAACCCGTAGGATCCGCACGCTCAAAGTTTCTATGACGGTTATATTATGAGTTTATATGTTTTGATGTACCGAAGGTTGTTCGGAGTCCCGGATGTGATCCTGGACATGACGAGGAGTCTCGAAATGGTCGAGACATTAAGATTGATATATTGGAATCCTATGTTTGGGTATCGGAAGTGTTCCGGGGAAAGAATAGCTTCGTGTTATTTTACTACGAACTCTTGATTAGATCGATCAGAGAGGATAACTTTGAGATGGTTTCGTACCCTACAATAATCTCTTCATTTGTTCTCCGCTATTAGTGACTTTGGAGTGACTCTTTGTTGCATGTTGAGGGATAGTTATATGATCCAATTATGTTATTATTGTTGAGAGAACTTGCACTTTTGAAAGTATGAACCCTAGGCCTTGTTTCAACGCATTGGAATACCATCTTCGCTCACTTTTATCATTAGTTACCTTGCTGTTTTTATATTTCCAGATTACAAAAACCTATATCTACCATCCATATTGCACTTGTATCACCATCTCTTCGCCGAACTAGTGCACCTATACAATTTACCATTGTATTGGATGTGTTGGGGACACAATAGACTCTTTGTTATTTGGTTGCAGGGTTGTTTGAGAGAGACCATCTTCATCCTACGCCTCCCTCGGATTGATAAACCTTAGGTCATCCACTTGAGGGAAATTTGCTATTGTCCTACAAACCTCTGCACTTGGAGGCCCAACAACGTCTACAAGAAGAAGGTTGTGTAGTAGACATCAAGCTCTTTTCTGGCGCCGTTGCTGGGGAGGTTAGAGCTTGAAGGTATATCTTTAGATCTTGCAATCGAATCTTTTTGTTTCTTGTTTTATCACTAGTTTAGTCTATAAAAGAAAACTAAAAAAATGGAATTGAGGTTGCCTCATATGCTTCATCTTTTTAATATTTTCGTGAAAATGATGGAAAGGAAAATTATGCTCAAGTGCTAGAAGAAGAATGCATTAGAATGTTTGGCACTAAATCTTTGTATCATGAGCATGATTGCAATGTTGTTAGTATGAATTCCTTGAATATCCATGATGCTAATGACATGCAAAGCCACAAGCTTGGGGATGCTATGTTTGATGAAGATGATATTTTTAGTCCCCCAAGTTTTGATGAGAATATTTATTTTGATGATAGCATGCCTCATATTTATGATGATTATATTGATGAAAGTGGGTTTGGAAGAGTGTCAACTTTAGGAAGTAATGATCCCACTATTTTGGAGGGTGTTGAATCTTATTGTGATAATTATGAAAGTGGATTTGGAGAGGTCATGACTTTATTTACTGATGAATCCACTATTTCGGAAAAGGTTCCAATTGATTATGAGAACAAAGTTCCTATCTATGATGATTATTGTGATGACATGTATGCTATAAAGAATAATGATATCCATGAAACTTGTCATCATGATTTTAACTTTCAATTGGATTATGCCTCACATGATAGTTATTTTGTTGAGTTTTCTCCCACTATTATGAATGAGAAGAATTTTGCTTGTGTGGAGAGTAGTAGATTTTCTATGCTTGAGGATCATGAAAATAATGCTTTATGTGCTGGTTATATTGTTGAATTCATTCATGATGCCACTGAAAATTATGATGAGAGAGGAACATATGCTTCTACGTATCTCAATAATATCAAGTTTCCTCTCTATGTGCTTAAAATCCTGAAGTTATGCTTGTTTTGCATTCCTATGCTAGTTGATTCTTGTTCCCACAAGTTGTTTGCTCACAAAATCCCTATGCATGGGAAGTGGGTTATACTTAAATGTGCTAGTCATATTTTTCATTATGCTCTCTTTATGTTTCAATTCTTATCTTTTATGTGAGTGTCATTGAAATCATCATGCCTAGCTAGGGGCGTTAAACGATAGCGCTTGCTGGGAGACAACCCAACAGTTTTACCTACTGTTTTTGTGTGTTCACATGATTCAGCTACTGTAGTAATCATGTTTTATAGCTTTTGTTTGAATAAAGTGCCAAGTAAGACCTTTGGGATGGCTTACGATGATAGTTGATTTGATCCTGCTGAAAAACAAAAACTTTTGCGCCCAAGAGGTTAGTTTTCATTTTTAACAGAAGCGCGATAAAATACTGATTCATTTTGCAAAGGATTAATAAACAAATTGCCTAGGACTTCCTAATTTCTCAGGATTTTTGGAGTTACAGAAGTATTCAAATCGTCCAGATTGCTACAGACTGTTCTGTTTTTGACAGATTCTGTTTTATATGTGTTGTTTGCTTATTTTGATGAATCTATGAGTAGTATCGGAGGGTATGAACCATAGAGAAGTTGGAATACAGTATATATTACACCAATATGAGTTTAGAATGATTTCACAACAGGACCTAAGTGGTGATTTATTTTCTTATACTAACGGAGCTTACGAGTTCTCTGTTAAGTTTTGTGTTGTGAAGTTTTCAAGTTTTGGGTAAAGATTCGATGGACTATGGAATAAGGAGTGGCAAGAGCCTGACCTTGGGGATGCCCAAGGAACCCCAAGGTAATATTAAAGGACAACCAAGAGCCTAAGCTTGGGGATGCCCCAGATGGCATCCCCTCTTTCGTCTTCGTTCATCGGTAACTTTACTTGAGGCTATATTTTTATTCACCACATGATATGTGTTTTGCTTGGAGCATCATTTTATTTTATTTTGTTTTGCTTGCTGTTTGAATAATATACCAAGATCTGAAATTCTTAAATATTAGAGATTCTTCACATAGTTTCATAATTATTCGAGTAATCATTGATCTTCACTTATATCTTTCGGAGTAGTTTGTCGTTTGCTCTAGTGCTTCACATATATCTTTTAGAGAACGACGGTGGTTTTATTTTATAGAAATTATTGATCTCTCATGCTTCACTTATATTATTTTGAGAGTCTTTTAGAACAGAATGGTAATATCCTTTGGTTATAAAATTAGTCCTAATATGATGGGCATCCAAGATGGGTATAATAAAAACTTTCATATAGAGTGCATTGAATACTATGAGAAGTTTGATACTTGATGATTGTTTTGAGATATAAAGATGGTGATATTAGAGTCATGCTAGTTGAATAATTGTGAAATTGATAAATACTTGTGTTGAGGTTTGCAAGTCCCGTAGCATGCACGTATGGTAAACGTTGTGTGACAAATTTGAAGCATGAGGTGTTCTTTGATCGCTTTCCTTATGAGTGGCGGTCGGGGACGAGCGATGGTCTTTTCCTACCAATCTATCCCCCTAGGAGTATGCCCGTAGTGCTTGGTTTTGATGACTTGTAGATTTTTTCAATAAGTATGTGAGTTCTTAATGACTAATGTTGAGTCCATGGATTATACGCACTCTCACCCTTCCATCATTGCTAGCCTCTTCAGTACCGTGCATTGCCCTTTCTCACCTCGAGAGTTGGTGCAAACTTTGCCGGTGCATCCAAACCCCGTCATATGATACGCTCTATCACACATAAGCCTCCTTATATCTTACTCAAAACAGCCACCATACCTACCTATTATGGCATTTCCATACCCATTCCGAGATATATTGCCATGCAACTTTCCACTGTTCCGTTTATTATGACACGCTCCATCATTGTCATATTTGTTTTGCATGATCATGAAGTTGACATCGTATTTGTGGCAAGGCCACCTTCATAATTCTTTCATACATGTCACTCTTGAATCATTGCACATCCTGGTACACCGGCGGAGGCATTCATATCGAGTCATGTTTTGTTCTCGTATCGAGTTGTAATTTTTGAGTTGTAAATAAATAGAAGTGTGATGATCATCATTATTAGAGCATTGTCCCGTGTGAGGAAATTAAAAAAAGAGAGAGAAAGGGCAAATAAAAAAGAGAAGGCCCAAAAAAACAAAAACAAATGAGAGAAAAAGAGAGAAGGAGCATTGCTACTATCCTTTTACCACACTTGTGCTTCAAATTAGCACCATGATCTTCATGATAGAGAGTCTCTCGTTTTATCACTTTCATATACTAGTGGGAATTTTTCATTATAGAACTTGGCTTGTATATTCCAACAATGGGCTTCCTCAAAATGCCCTAGGTCCTCGTGAGCAAGCAAGTTGGATGCACACCCACTTAGTTTCTTTTCTTGAGCTTTCATACATTTATAGCTCTAGTGCATTCGTTGCATGGCAATCCCGACTCCTCAGATTGACATCAATTGATGGACATCTCCATAGCCCGTTGATTAGCCGCGTCAATGTGAGACTTTCTCCTTTTTTGTCTTCTCCACACAACCTCCATCATCATATTCTATTCCACCCATAGTGCTATGTCCATGGCCCGCGCTCATGTATTGCGGGAAAGTTAAAAAGGTTTGAGAATACTAAAGTATGAAATAATTGCTTGGCTTGTCATCGGGGTTGTGCATGATGGGAGTATTTTGCGTGACGAAAATGAAGCATGGCCAAACTATATGATTTTGTAGGGATGAGCTTTCTTTGGCTATGTTATTTTGAGAAGACATAATTACTTGGTTAGTATGCTTGAAGTATTATTGTTTTTATGTCAATATTAAACTTTTGTCTTGAACCTTTCGGATCTGAATATTCATGCCACAATAAAGAAAATTACATTGAAAATTATGTTAGGTAGCATTCCACATCAAAAATTCTGTTTTATCATTTACCTACTCGAGGACGAGCAAGAATTAAGCTTGGGGATGCTTGATACGTCTCCAATGTATCTATAATTTTTGATTGTTCCATGCTATTATATTATCAATCTTGGATGTTTTATATGCATTTATATGCTATTTTATATGATTTTTGGGACTAACCTATTAACCTAGAGCCCAGTGCCAGTTTCTGTTTTTTCCTTGTTTTGAGTTTTACAGAAAAGGAATACCCAACGGAGTCCAATTGACGTGCCAATTTTTGATGATTTTTTATGGACCAAAAGAAGCCCCCGAAGTAAAAGAGTTGGGCCAGAAGAGTCCCGGGCCGTCCATGAGGGTGGGGGCGCGCCCTACCCCCCGGGCGCGTCCCCCTATCTCATGGACGACTCGAAGACCCCCTTGGCATGAGACCGACGCCAAAAAATCCTATAAATACAAAAACCTCCAGAAAATAACCTAGATCGGGAGTTCCGCTGCCGCAAGCCTCCGTAGCCACCGAAAATCAATCTAGACCCGTTTCGACACCCTGCTGGAGGGGAGAATCCCTCTCCAGTGGCCATATTCATCATCCCGGCGCTCTCCATGACGAGGATGGCGTAGTTAACCCTCGGGGCTGAGGGTATGTACCAGTAGCTATGTGTTTGATCTCTCTCTCTCTCGTGTTCTTGATTTGGCATGATCTTGATGTATCGCGAGCTTTGCTATTATAGTTGGATCTTCTGATGTTTCTCCCCCTCTACTCTCTTGTAATGGATTGAGTTTTCCCTTTGAAGTTATCTTATCGGATTGAGTCTTTAAGGATTTGAGAACACTTGATCTATGTCTTGCATGTGCTTATCTGTGGTGACAATGGGATATTCACGTGATCCACTTGATGTATGTTTTGGTGATCAACCTGCGAGTTCCGTGACCTCGTGAACTTATGCATAGGGGTTGGCACACATTTTCGTGTTGACTCTCCGGTAGAAACTTTGGGGCACTCTTTGAAGTTCTTTGTGTTGGTTGAATAGATGAATCTGAGATTGTGTGATGCATATCGTATAATCATACCCACGGATACTTGAGGTGACATTGGAGTATCTAGGTGACATTAGGGTTTTGGTTGATTTGTGTCTTAAGGTGCTATTCTAGTATGAACTCTAGGATAGATTGAACGGAAAGAATAGCTTCGTGTTATTTTACTACGGACTCTTGATTAGATCGATCAGAAAGGACAACTTTGAGGTGGTTTCGTACCCTACAATAATCTCTTCATTTGTTCTCCGCTATTAGTGATTTTGGAGTGACTCTTTGTTGCAAGTTGAGGGATAGTTATATGATCCAATTATGTTATTATTGTTGAGAGAAATTGCACTAGTGAAAGTATGAACCCTAGGCCTTGTTTCAATGCGTTGCAATACCATTTTCGCTCACTTTTATCATTAGTTACCTTGCTTTTTTATATTTTCATATTACAAAAACCTATATCTGCCATCCATATTGCACTTGTATCACCATCTCTTCGCCGAACTAGTGCACCTATACAATTTACCATTGTATTGGGTGTGTTGGGGACACAAGAGACTCTTTGTTATTTGGTTGCAGGGAGAGACCATCTTCATCCTACGCCTCCCAAGGATTGATAAACCTTAGGTCATCCACTTGAGGGAAATTTGCTACTGTCCTACAAACATCTGCACTTGGAGGCCCAACAACGTCTACAAGAAGAAGGTTGTGTAGTAGACATCAATATCCAGCCCAAATATAGGGCGGATATGGGGTGGCCCGGGCGCGTCTGCCTGACAGGCCCGGCCCACACCAACCCCAAAGTTGTCACACAAAAAACCCCAATCTGGGCGCCTCGCTCCAAACCATAGCTCACTCTCTCTTGCTTCGTCTACTCCTCTCCCTCTCCGATTCCAGTCCCATCCACTACGATGACCAGCTTGGGCAACGACTCCAGCTCCGAGCTCAACTACAAGGAGGATACGGCCCTCCGCATTGCACTAGAGCGGTCCAAGGTGGAGACCAGCGACAGCTCTAGATCTGGAACGTCACCTCAGCTCCTGTGTCGGCGCAACATGGACGCCAGAGCTGCACCCTCCTGGCCCACGCGCAGCGACACCAGGACAGCGTAGTCCGCATGACCCCCGCGTTGTCTCCTTCCCGTGTCGGCCGCTCCTCCACGCGGCCAGCGGTGGGTGCTTGTGAAGGAAATATGCCCTAGAGGAAATAATAAAGTTGTTATTTATATTTCCTTATATCATGATAAATGTTTATTATTCATGCTAGAATTGTATTAACCGGAAACTTAGTACAAAGATGGTTAAGTTTCCTAACCATAGACATGAGTTGTAATTTGATAAACGGGACCACATCATTAGAGAATGACGTGATTGACTTGACCCATCCGTTAGTTTAGCACTATGATCGTTTAGTTTGTTGCTATTGCTTTCTTCATAACTTATACATGTTCCTATAACTATGAGATTATGCAACTCCCAAATACCAGAGGAACACTTAGTGTGCTATCAAATGTCACAATGTAACTGGGTGACCATAAAGATGCTCTACAGGTGTCTCCGATGGTGTTTTTGAGTTGGCATAGATCGAGATTAGGATTTGTCACTCCGATTGTCGGAGAGGTATCTCTGGGCCCTCTCGGTAATGCACATCACTATAAGCCTTGCAAGCAATGTAACTAATGAGATAGTTGTGGGATGTTGCATTGCGGAACGAGTAAAGAGACTTTCCGGTAACGAGATTGAACTAGGTATGATGATACCGACAATCGAATCTTGGGCAAGTAACATACCGATGACAAAGGGAACACCGTATGTTGTTATGCGGTTTAACCGATAAAGATCTTCGTAGAATATGTAGGAGCCAATATGAGCATCCAGGTTCCGCTATTGGTTATTGACCGGAAGTGAGTCTCGGTCATGTCTACATAGTTCTCGAACCCGTGGGGTCCGCACGCTTAACGTTCGATGATGATCGGTATTATGAGTTTATGTATTTCGATGTACCGAAGGTTGTTCGGAGTCCCGGATGTGATCACAGACATGACGAGGAGTCTCGAAATGGTCGAGACATAAAGATTGATATGTTGGGTGACTATATTCGGACACTAGATGAGTTCCGGGGGTCACCGGATATATATTGGAGTGCCGGAAGGGTTATCGGAACCACCGGAGAAGTAATGGGCCTTCATGGGCCTAGGGGAGAGAGAGGGGCTACCAATGGCTGGCCGCGCGCCCCCCATGGTCCTAGTCTGAATTGTACTAGGGGGAGGGGCGGCGCCCCCTCCTTCCTTCTCTTCCCCCTCCTTCCTTCTTCTACTAGTAGGACTAGGAAAGGGGGGAGTCCTACTCCTACTAGGAGGATTCCTCCCGCCTTGGCGTGCCTACGAGGGCCAGCCGGCCTCTCCTTGCTCCTTTATATATGGGGGCAGGGGGGCACCCTAAACACACAAGTTGACAATTATTTTAGCCGTGTGCGGTGCCTGATACGTCTCCAACGTATCTATAATTTTTGATTGCTCCATGCTATATTATCTTCTGTTTTGGACATTATTGGGCTTTATTATCCACTTTTATATTGTTTTGGGACTAACCTATTAACCGGAGGCCCAGCCCAGAATTGCTGTTTTTTTTGCCTATTTTAGGGTTTCGAAGAAAAGGAATATCAAACAGAGTCCAAACGGAATAAAACCTTCGGGAAAGTGACTTTTGGAATGAACAAGATCCAGGAGACTTGGACCCTATGTCAAGCAACCAACAGGGAGGCCACGAGGTAGGGGGCGCGCCTGCCCCCCCCCCCCCAGGCGCGCCCTCCACCCTCGTGGGCCCCCTGTTGCTCCACCGACATACACCTTCCTCCTATATATACCTACATACCCCCAAACGATCAGATACGGAGCCAAAACCTTAATTCCACTGCCGTAACTTTCTGTATCCACGAGATCCCATCTTGTGTCCTGTTCCGGAGCTCCGCCGGAGGGGGCATCGATCACGGAGGGCTTCTACATCAACACCATAGCCTCTCCGATGAAGTGTGAGTAGTTTACCTCAGACCTTCGGGTCCATAGTTATTAGCTAGATGGCTTCTTTTCTCTTTTTGGATCTCAATACAAAGTTCTCCCCCTCTCTTGTGGAGATCTATTCGATGTAATCTTCTTTTGTGGTGTGTTTGTTGAGACCGATGAATTGTGGGTTTATGATCAAGTTTATCTATGAACAATATTTGAATCTTCTCTGAATTCTTTTATGTATGATTGGTTACCTTTGCAAGTCTCTTCGAATTATCAGTTTGGTTTGGCCTACTAGATTGATCTTTCTTGCAATGGGAGAAGTGCTTAGCTTTGGGTTCAATCTTGCGGTGTCCTTTCCCAGTGACAGTAGGGGCAGCAATGCACGTATTGTATTGTTGCCATCGAGGATAACAAAGATGGGTTTTTATCACATTGCATGAATTTATCCCTCTACATCATGTCATCTTGCTTAAGGCGTTACTCTGTTCTTATGAACTTAATACTCTAGATGCATGCTGGATAGCGGTCGATGTGTGGAGTAATAGTAGTAGATGCAGGCAGTAGTCGGTCTACTTGTCTTGGACATGATGCCTATGTACATGATCATACCTAGATATTCTCATAACTATGCTCAATTCTGTCAATTGCTCAATAGTAATTCGTTCACCCACCGTAAAATACTTATGCTCTTGAGAGAAGCCACTAGTGAAACCTATGGCCCCCGGGTCTATCTTCATCATATTAATCTTCCAATACTTAGTTATTTCCTTTGCTTTGCATCTTTATCATAAAAATACCAAAAATATTATCTTATCATATCTATCAGATCTCAGTCTCGTAAGTGACCGTGTAGGGATTGACAACCCCTTATCGCGTTGGTTGTGAGGATTTATTTGTTTTGTGTAGTTGCGAGGGACTCACGCGTAGCCTCCTACTGGATTGATACCTTGGTTCTCAAAAACTGAGGGAAATACTTACGCTACTTTGCTGCACCACCCTTTCCTCTTCAAGGGAAAACCAACGCAAGTGATCAAGAGGTAGCAAGAAGGATTTCTGGCGCCATTGCCGGGGAGGTCTACGCAAAAGTCAACATACCAAGTACCCATCACAAACCCTTATCTCCTGCATTACATTATTTTCCATTTGCCTCTCGTTTTCCTCTCCCCCCACTTCACACTTGCCGTTTTATTCTCCCTCTCTCTCTCTCTATCCTCCCTCTCTTTCTCTATTTGCCTCTTTTTGCTCATTCCTCGTTTGCTTGTGTGCTGGATTGCTTGCTTGTCACGATGGCTCAAGATAACACTAAATTGTGTGACTTTACCAATACCAACAACAATGATTTTATTAGCACTCTGATTGCTCCTCTTACCGATGCTGAATCTTGTGAAATTAATACTGCCTTGCTGAATCTTGTCATGAAAGATCTGTTTTCCGGCCTTCCTAGTGAAGATGTCGCTACCCATCTAAATAGCTTCATTGATTTGTGTGATATGCAAAAGAAGAAAGATGTTGATAATGATATTGTTATATTATGAGTTTATGAGTTTTGATGTACCGAAGGAGTTCGGAGTCCCGGATGTGTTCGGGGACATGACGAGGAGTCTCGAAATGGTCGAGACGTAAAGATCGATATATTGGACGACTATATTCGGACATCGGAAAGGTTCCGAGTGATTCGGGTATTTTTTTGGAGTACCGGAGAGTTACGGGAATACGTATTGGGCCTTATTGGGCCATACGGGAAAGAAGGAAAAGGGCCTCAAGGGTGGCCGCACCCCTCCCCTTAGTCTGGTCCGAATTGGACTAGGGAAGGGGGGCGCCCCCTTCCTTCCTTCTCCTTTTCCCTTCCTCTTTTCCTATTCCATATGGGAGGTGGAATCCTACTAGGACTAGGGAGTCCTAGTAGGACTCCACACCTGGCGCGCCTCTCCTAGGGCCGGCCTCCTCCCCCCTTGCTCCTTTATATACGGGGGCAGGGGGGCACCCATAGACACACAAGTTGATCCTCGTGATCATATTCTTAGCCGTGTGCGGTGCCCCCTTCCACCATAATCCTCGATAATATTGTAGCGGTGCTTAGGCGAAGCTCTGCGACGGTAGAACATCAAGATCGTCACCATGCCGTCGTGCTGACGGAACTCTTCCCCGACACTTTGCTGGATCGGAGTCCGGGGATCGTCATTGAGCTGAACGTGTGCTAGAACTCGGAGGTGTCGTGATGTGCATTACCGAGAGGGCCCAGAGATACCTCTCCGACAATCGGAGTGACAAATCCTAATCTCGATCTATGCCAACTCAAAAACACCATCGGAGACACCTGTAGAGCATCTTTATAGTCACCCAGTTACATTGTGACATTTGATAGCACACTAAGTGTTCCTCTGGTATTCGGGAGTTGCATAATCTCATAGTTATAGGAACATGTATAAGTTATGAAGAAAGCAATAGCAACAAACTAAACGATCATAGTGCTAAACTAACGGATGGGTCAAGTCAATCACATCATTCTCTAATGATGTGGTCCCGTTTATCAAATTACAACTCATGTCTATGGTTAGGAAACTAGGTATTGAGATACCGACGATCGAATCTCGGGCAAGTAACATACCGATGACAAAGGGAACAACGTATGTTGTTATGCGGTCTGACCGATAAAGATCTTCGTAGAATATGTGGGAGCCAATATGAGCATCCAGGTTCCGCTATTGGTTATTGACCAGAGACGTGTCTCGGTCATGTCTACATTGTTCTCGAACCCGTAGGGTCCGCACACTTAAGGTTTCGATGACAGTTATATTATGAGTTTATGAGTTTTGATGTACCGAAGGAGTTCGGAGTCCCGGATAAGATCGGGGACATGACGAGGAGTCTCGAAATGGTCGAGACGTAAAGATCGATATATTGGACGACTATATTCGGACATCGGAAAACTTCCGAGTGATTCGGGTATTTTTTTGGAGTACCGGAGAGTTACGGGAATACGTATTGGGCCTTATTGGGCCATACGGGAAAGAAGGAAAAGGGCCTCAAGGGTGGCCGCACCCCTCCCCTTAGTCTGGTCCGAATTGGACTAGGGAAGGGGGGCGCCCCCTTCCTTCCTTCTCCTTTTCCCTTCCTCTTTTCCTATTCCATATGGGAGGTGGAATCCTACTAGGACTAGGGAGTCCTAGTAGGACTCCACACCTGGCGCGCCTCTCCTAGGGCCGGCCTCCTCCCCCCCTTGCTCCTTTATATACGGGGGCAGGGGGGCACCCATAGACACACAAGTTCATCCTCGTGATCATATTCTTAGCCATGTGCGGTGCCCCCTTCCACCATAATCCTCGATAATATTGTAGCGGTGCTTAGGCGAAGCCCTGCGACGGTAGAACATCAAGATCGTCACCATGCCGTCGTGCTGACGGAACTCTTCCCCGACACTTTGCTGGATCGGAGTCCGGGGATCGTCATCGAGCTGAACGTGTGCTAGAACTCGGAGGTGCCGTAGGTTCGGTGCTTGATCGGTCGGGCCGTGAAGACGTACGACTACATCAACCGCGTTGTGCTAACGCTTCCGCTGTCGGTCTACAAGGGTACGTAGATCACACTCTCCCCTCGTTGCTATGCATCACCATGATCTTGCGTGTGCGAAGGAAATTTTTTGAAATTACTACGTTCCCCAACAGTACACACCTTTTGAGAGAGACCCACTTGATTCGGAAATTATTAGAATACTCTGTGTGCTTCACTTATATCTTTTGAGTTATATAGTTTTGCTCTAGTACTTCACTTATATCTTTTAGAGCACGGTGGTGGATTTGTTTTATAGAAACTATTTATCTCTCATGCTTCACTTAGATTATTTTGAGAGTCTTAAATAGCATGGTAATTTGCTTAAATAATCCTAATATGCTAGGTGTTCAAGATTAATAAATAAAACTTTCTTATGAGTGTTTTGAATACTAAGAGAAGTTTGATGCTTGATAATTGTTTTGAGATATGGAGATGGTGATATTAGAGTTGTGCTAGTTGAGTAATTGTGAATTTGAGAAATTCTTGTGTTGAAGTTTGTGATTCCCGTAGCATGCACGTATGGTGAACCGTTATGTGATGAAGTCGGTGCATGATTTATTTATTTATTGTCTTACTTATGAGTGGCGGTCGGGGACGAGCGATGGTCTTTTCCTAACAATCTATCCCCCTAGGAGCATGCGCGTATAACTTTGCTTTGATAACTTGTAGATTTTTGCAATAAGTATATGAGTTCTTTATGACTAATGTTGAGTCCATGGATTATATGCACTCTCACCTTTCAATCATTGCTAGCCTCTCTAATACCGCACACCCTTTGCCGGTATCATACACCCACCATATACCCTCCTCAAAACAGCCACCATACCTACCTATCATGGCATTTCCATAGCCATTCCGAGATATATTGCCATGCAACTTTCCACCGTTCCGTTTATTATGACACACTCCATCATTGTCATATTGCTTTGCATGATCATGTAGTTGACATTGTATTTGTGGCAAAGCCACCGTTCATAATTCTTTCATACATGTCACTCATGAGACATTGCATATCCCGGTACACCGCCGGAGGCATTCATATAGAGTCATATCTTGTTCTAAGTATTGAGTTGTAATTCTTGAGTTGTAAGAAAATAAAAGTGTGATGATCATCATTATTAGAGCATTGTCGTAGTGAGGAAACGATGATGGAGACTATGATTCCCCCACAAGTCGAGATGAGACTCCGGACGAAAAATAAAAAAATAAAAGAGGCCATAAAAAAAGATAAAAGTCCCAAATAAAAAATATGAGAGAAAAAGAGAGAAGGGACAATGCTACTATCCTTTTACCACACTGGTGCTTCAAAGTAGCACCATGATCTTCATGATAGAGAGTCTCCGATGTTATCACTTTCATATACTAGTGGGAATTTTTCATTATAGAACTTGGCTTGTATATTCCAATTACGGGTGAGGGAGTCCTGGATTAGGGGGTATCTGGACAGCCGGATTATATCCTTTGGCTGGACTGATGGACTATGAAGATACAAGATTGAAGACTTCGTCCCGTGTCCGGATGGGACTCTACTTGGCGTGGAAGGCAAGCTAGGCAATACGGATATGTATATCTCCTCCTTTGTAACCAACCTTGTGTAACCCTAGCCCCTCCGGTGTCTATATAAACCAGAGGGTTTTAGTCCGTAGGACGACATACAATCATACCATAGGCTAACTTCTAGGGTTTGGCCTCTTCGATCTCGTGGTAGATCAACTCTTGTACTACTCATATTATCAAGAATAATCAAGCAGGACGTAGGGTTTTACCTCCATCAAGAGGGCCCAAACCTGGGTAAAACATCGTGTCCCCTGCCTCCTGTTACCATCCGCCTTAGACACACAGTTCGGGACCCCCTACCCGAGATCCGCCGGTTTTGACACCGACATTGGTGCTTTGATTGAGAGTTCCACTGTGTCGTCGCCGTAAGGAAGGATGCCCCGTCTCGTTGTTAAAAACAACATCACTGCTGAAGGAGCCCTGGCTGTCGGCCAAACTCTCCGGCTTGGCAGTTTCGTCCTGACCACCAGTTCAGCCGCCGCACCGACGATGACTTCTCGGGTCATCAAAAACAGCCTCCATGTCAGCTCGGAATTCGCCGAGCAGATGGATCCAATATAGCTCTCTTCCCTAAACGAGCTCTTGGATCGTATCGCTGCATTGGGAGTCGCTACAGACTATGATCGGATTGGGCTTAAACCCGATCAGAGGGAGATTAATTCTCCACCGGTCACCCATCATATTGCGGTGGTGGAGGAACAATGCGGCGATTCTTCCTCTACCCTGAGGACTAACTATGTCCGGATTCCTGAGCTCTCTGAGCCGGATACCCGTTTACGGGAGGACATCACCCAAGCCCTGAACCTAGAGTCAGGAAGCGGGCCAGACTCATCGGGCAACACTCCGTAATCCGAACTTCCAAGATTGGAAATTCCTCGGCCCCTGGGTCTCAGATCGGGTAGGGGTTCGGACTCAAATCCACCCACCCGCCCAGACATAAACGATCTTTCCCACATCAGGCAAGAGCCCCATGAAACAGTACATCATTATTGGGCCAGATTCCTCCTTGTGATGAACAAGGTTAAGGACTGTCACGAGGAAGATGCAGTCTCATTGTTCTGCAATAATTGCACGAACAAGGGAATCCTTAACGCATTAAGTCGCCATGACATATCATGCTTAGTTGACTTGGCGTCCATAGTATGAAAGTACTGTGCGATGGAAAGCGCCTGGAAAACCGAAACGAAATTTTGGGACTATCTGGATCGGAATATACACCCAGTCGGAAGTAAAAGGGTGCACTATCACAAGACACCCGAGTTAGTTACAAAGAAACAAAAACCCTCTACAGGGCATAGAACCGTATTGGAGGGATGGCTTAACGGACCCTGCAAAATTCATAGTACAACGGATACCATACCAACACGTAGCCTTAGAGCATGTTGGATACTCCGGCAGGTGGCCAAAAGTGGTGAGGATCTCCTCATCCCAAATGCCATAGAGCACCATCCCGTGGATAACAATACGGTATTAACAGTCTTTGAAACCTTCGCATCAAATAATAGGCGCAAGCGAACACTCGGCAGCCTCGCCGAAATCTGCCACGTGACAACAATGAATCCATGGAGTGACAGGGCTATTACCTTCAATGTCAGTGACGAACCTAAATTCCGAACAGCCCGAGCACCAGCTGCACTGGTCCTCGGTCCAATTGTGGACGGCTTTCGAATCACCAAAGTACTCATGGACGACGGTAGTGGATTAAACCTCATCTATGAGGAAACTCTTCAAAAAATGGAAATAGACTGGAACCGCATTGAGCAAAGCAGCACAACCTTCAGAGGAATCATCCCCAGTTGGGAAGCACGCTGTGCTGGGAAAATCACACTAGATGTGGTATTCGGCACGCCGGAGAACTATAGGTCCGAACGAATTACATTCCAAGTGGCCTCGTTCAGTAGTGGATACCACGCCCTTTTAGGATGGGAGGCATTCACGATCTTCCAAGCCATACCCCATTATGGGTACATGAAGCTCAAAATGCCCGGGACCAACGAAATCATCACTCTCGCTAGTGATCCGGACACAGCACTCCGCACCGAAAACAAAATAGCCGCATTGGCCCTCGCGGTATTATCCGAAGCCCTTTCGGCCGAGGAATTAACTGCGCTACGCTCCACAGTGGACAGGGACGACGTGATACTTGACAAAAGATCCAAGTCCACCTCTTTTAAACCAGCGGATGAAATAGTCAAATTCCAAGTCCACCAACGGACCCTACAAAAACAGCTTCCATCGGGGCACAATTAAACCCCGCTGCGGACGCCGCACTACGAGAGTTCCTGCACGAGAATTGGGACATATTCGCCTAGCACTCCTCAGACATGCCAGGAATCCCACGCAGGCTGGCCGAGCACAGCCTCAATATCCTAAAGGGATTCAAGCCAGTCAAGCAGGCTCTTTGGCGTTTCTCTGAACCTAAGAGACAAGCTATGGGAGAGGAACTAGCCAAGTTATTAGAGGCCGGATTCATTAGAGAAATAAAACACCCGGACTGGCTAGCAAACCTGGTGATGGTACCAAAGAAGGACAAATCCTGGCGCCTATGCGTCGATTTCAAGGACCTCAACAAGGCTTGCCCAAAGGATCCCTTCCCCCTCCCCCGCATTGATCAAATTATCGATGCCACCGCAGGACACGAGTCATTGTGTTTCCTCGACGCATACTCCAGCTACCACCAAATCAAGATGGCGGAGTCCGACCAAGCCGCAACGGCATTTATCACACCATACGGCCCCTTCTGTTTCAACACAATGCCTTTTGGGCTCAAAAACACCGGCGGAACATATCAGCGCATGATTCAGACATGTCTGGAGAAACAGATTGGCAAAACAGTAGAGGCATACGTAGATGATGTGGTCATCAAAACCAAACACGTCGACTCTCTCATAGAAGACTTGAGGCTCACATTCGACAACCTCCGAACATACGACATCAAGCTCAATCCGGAAAAATGTGTTTTCAGCATACCAGCCGGAAAGCTCCTGGGCTTCATTCTCTCCAGTAGAGGAATTGAAGCTAATCCGGCCAAAATCCGAGCTTTGTCACAGTTGGATACCCCAACAGACCTCAAACAAATCCAGAAATTAACTGGATGTGTGGCGGCTCTAAGCCGCTTTATCTCCCGCTTAGGAGAAAAGGCATTACCCCTTTATCGCCTCCTTCGGCACCTAACACTTCGAGTGGACGGACGCGGCCACGGCCGTATTGGAAGAAATAAAATCCATACTAGCAACCAACCCAATCCTGGCCACGCCAAACATTGGCGAACCAATGCTGTTATACATTGCGGCAACTCATCAGGTTGTAAGCATAGTGCTCGTCGTCAAACGAGAAGCGGACGGACATAAATTCCCTCTTCAAAAGCTGGTATATTATGTATCCACTGTCCTCGCTCCATGCAAATCACGGTACCCACATTATCAAAAGATAGCCTATGCGGTATTCATGGCATCCCGGAAGCTGCGACACTACTTTCAAGAGTATTCGATTACAGTAGCCTCGGAAGTGCCACTTAATGATATTATAAACAACCGCGACGCCACGGGCCGGATTGCCAACTGGGCCATTGAGCTCCTCCCGTTCGACATAACATACAAACCTCGGCGAGCCATTAAATCACAAGTATTGGCCGACTTTTTCGCCGAATGGACGGAAGCCGAACTCCCTAAAGAGTACGGCACATACTCCAATTAGATCATGCACTTCGACGGCTCCAAAATGCTGGCCGGTCTGGGGGCTAGCGTCGTCTTGACGTCCCCAACCGGAGATACTATTCAATACATACTGCAGATACTTTATACAGACTCCAACAACGTAGCCGAATACGAAGCCCTATTGCATGGTCTTCGGATGGCAGTCTCCATGGGCATTCAACGCCTGGAGGTGCGTGGGGATTCGAACCTCGCAATATCCCAAATAAATGGAGACTTCGATGCCAAGGATCCGAAGATGGCGGCCTATTGAAACGTCGTCCTAAAGATGTCAGCTCGGTTCGAGGGGCTCGAATTTCACCATGTGGCTCGGGAAAACAATCAGGCGGCGGATATCCTCGCCCGCATCGGCGCAAAACGCGATGCGGTCCCCCAACATCTTTTTGGAGAGGTTGTTTAAACCATCCATGGTATGGGAAGGGGACACCGGTAAAAATAGTCCGGACCCGGCCACAATGCTCGATACTGAACACTCTGACACAATCGGAGGCTCTGCCACCGAAATAACACCTTCCGCCCACGCCATAATGGCCACCATTGCCCCGTGGATAGAACCATTCTTGGCCTACCTAACTAGGCAGGAACTTCCCAAGGACCAAAATGAGGCACGCTGCATAGGCGGCGATCTAAAGCCTACAGGGTCCACGAGGGAGAGCTGTATAAAAAAGCACTACCGGAGTCCTTTAAAGGTGCATCTCCGAAGAGGAAGGGCGGAAGCTTTTGGCAAAAATTCACGCCGGACTCGGCGGCCACCAAGCTGCAGCCCGGGCCGTTGTAAGCAAGGCCTTCCGTACAGGTTTTTATTGGCCGACGGCCCGGGCAGACGCACAGGACCTGGTCCAACGCTGCGCCGGTTGCCAGCTTTTTGCAAACCAAAGCCACATGCCACCCACCGCCCTCCAAATAATCCCCATTACCTAGCCCTTCGTGGTCTGGGGGCTTGACATGGTTGGACCCCTTAAAGGGGGAACCCATAAGAAAAAATACTTACTGGTCATGGTGGATAAATTCACCAAATGGATAGAAGCTAAACCTGTTAAAACAGCCAAATCCGGACCGTTGATAGACTTCATATCCGGGGTTGTACACCGTTATGGCATCCCCCACAGCATCATCACCGACAACGGCACGAACTTCACGGCCGACGAGGTAAAACTCTGGTGCAGCAACATGGGCATCAAGCTCGATTATGCTTCCGTCTATCACCCACAAACCAATGGCCAAGTTGAGCGAGCAAATGGTCTTATCATGAGCGGCATCAAACCCAGATTAGTGCGGTCCTTAAAGGAGTCTAACACACACTGAGTAGAGGAGCTCGACTCCGTACTCTGGGGGCTGTGGACCACGCCGAATCGTACTACCGGATACACACCCTTCTTTATGGTGTACGGTGCAGAGGCAGTTCTGCCCTGCGACATAATTCATGACTCACCTCGAGTGCACATGTACGAAGAAAGAGAAGCCGAGCTCGATCGGTAGGACACTCTGGACACTCTGGAGGAGGAGCGCGACGTGGCAAAAGCCTGTTCCGCATTTTATAAGCAACAGGCTCACAGATACCAAAGCAAAGAAGTACGGGCCAAAACTTATAACATTGGCGAGTTAGTTCTACGCCTGCCGGAGAAGAAGAAGACCAAGCTCGAGCCCAAATGGGAAGGTCCCTTCATTATTGACCAAGTTCTGACCAGTGGAGTGTACCGTCTGCGGGATGCATCGAATAATCGACTTGAGCCGAACCCATGGAACGCAGCCAGGCTCCGAAGATTCTACGCCTAGCGCCGGACTCTATGTTCGTCTCCTTCCTTCCTCTGTCCATTTTTTGCATATACATTATCTGACTTTTTTCTCTTTCTTTCTTTTATTCTTTTTCAAGGCCTTCAAGGGCCAACTTGTGCCTCGCTTGCACACTATAGACGTGCTAACCGCGCTCATTATACCTGGGGGCTTCTTACACAGAAGCTTAATCATATTTCCG
Organism: Triticum urartu; assembly: GCF_056163025.1. Lineage (NCBI taxonomy): Eukaryota > Viridiplantae > Streptophyta > Magnoliopsida > Poales > Poaceae > Triticum > Triticum urartu. The sequence continues at coordinate 693,144,407 of NC_141875.1, read as the reverse complement.
AGCTTTATGCCCCGCACATGTGTTGTTCTTCTGCATGTACCTTTTCTTCACCATTATATGCATCGATATGACTTAAGTTTTGGCCAAGCTGGGTTGCCTGGCTCTTGTATTTATGCCCTACGTTCCCGTTAATTCGGCTAGGGCATAAGGGGAGCACCTCTGCGATTGTTACTGCCGGGTCAGCCAGATGTGTACCTCAGACTGGGTGAAGCCGAAAGCTAGCGTTCTTAAGGGAATATTCGGTCGGCGAACAAAAGATGATTTTTATTTATTCTCCATATATGCCCCCAGATGTTTTTGTCTGCGTCTCCGCTCGCAGTCCGGACATGCACTTTAGGGCATGCGTACCCAGGGAAAGGAACCCCTAACGGAACTATTCTCCCTGGAAGATGTTTCTTACTACCCATGTAATATAACATAACTAGTTGGGCACTTGTTTGTTCAAGCACTAATGACCCCTACGCCTGGTTTCCATGCATACCCCGGTTCTTATATAACCGAGCGGGTATTCGGACACACTCCGGACTATCGGGTCCCGAGGTTGAAGCGAAAAGGTCCGCCATGAGAAATGATCTACAATCCGGCTAGAAGGCATTATACATGTCACTTTAATTACATAGTCATGTAGACTGACTAAATTCCTCTTCTATACCATCCAACAGGCGGTCTAGCCTACAATCCTGTTGGGAATACTTTGCGGCTAATTCTACTTGCCCATACACTAAGCTAACGGGGATCTCTTTCCCATCGGGCCCCATAGGTCCGACCTCGGCCATGTGGTTCGGGTCAGTCTTGGTATACCGCGTCTTCACCATGGCCCAGGCTTCCCTGGCACCTTGACGGCAGGCCGATATCTTCCATAATCGGAAGCGCCGCCGTGCTCCCTTGAGCTTCTCCGCAAGCTCTCCAATGCCTTCTGGCAGGGAGACAGCTGGCCACAAGGCCTGGGCAACACCTTGCATCACCTGCCGAACTTGTTCGTGCAGTTGTGAGAGATCGGATAGAAGATCACCCGCAGACCCAGGCATCTCCTCCGCGGGACGACCCGTCGGCATACCTGCAGACATAACTCTGTTAGTAGCTTCTCCGCCGACCCCTTTTTAAGGGTTTGTTCAAGCACTTACTGAAAATGCCGTGTAGAAGCCGCTTATTCTCCTTCTCGGAGTCCGCAAGCTGGGCTCGAACATATTTTAGTTCCACGCTCAGCTTGGTATTGGCATCGTACGGCATGCTGGTCCTCCGGATTATCTCTGGATTCATCTGCAATATTCAGCCACGTTGCACGCTATATGGTACCCATCATTCTTTGAAACAAATGTTACCAGCTGGGGACTTTTTAGGTTCCTTCAATGCGGCAACGGCGGCCCGAAGTTGGGTCTTGCATTCCTCTAGCTCTTGTGACAGTCGAGTATTCTTCTCTGTAAGAACCTGCACAATAGATGATCCTTAAATCAGTTCTGCTAACTGTTTCAAGTCTCAGGGGCTACTAATACATATAATCGTCAGATTTACTTACCCGTACATCCCTTACATACTGGTCCATGGCTCTGGCTAGAGCATTTTGAGCAGCACGGAGGTACGCGTCTCCAGAATTGAAGGCATCAAATGCCTCTGGTGAGAAGCAGGCGTCATGGAGTACGGCCCGGCGACGCCTATGATTCATGGCGCTCTCCACTTCTGAATTTGTAGCGGATAGTCTATCCGCATCCTCTGTAGGAGGAGTATTCAGCGTCCGCCCATTGTTGGCTTCCGCCTCTATGGCCGGTCCTGAAGCCCGACTGGTGGAAGCATGATCGGCAGCCTCACCGGACACATTCTGGCGAGCGTTTTTTCTGTCAAACAAACATGGACGTCATTACGTTTTGAGAAAGATGACAACCATGGAGAGGGGTTTTTGTCATACCTCTGCACCGGCGTCTCTGTCCTAACCGCCTTCCTTTTTGGCCTGCCCGGCCTAAGTGCCTCTTGTTGGCAAGTTGCTGCGGGTTCGGCACGGCGTCCCGAAGGCCTTCCCTGTAAAACACCATATGTATATGGTAGGTGAAGTGTCTAAAAGGGGATCCTAGTTTTTGGAGTTGGGATTTTTGGTTTTTCTTACGTGCGACGCAGGAAGCAGTCTGGGATAGTCGGCCGTAATGGCCACCATGGCGTCATCATAGCTTAATTGATAGAACTGCCGGTCTATCAGCTCCATGAATATGTCCGGATCTTCTTCGAGTCCGGGGCCAAGGGCACGGTCAGGGTCCTCTGGTTGTGGGGATGGGCTGTTGACCTCTCTTATGGCTTTCACAGTTCCTGCCGCACAATGGCGATGTGAAAAATACCTACAACAAAGAATGCGGGAAGAATGGGAGTAGGGAGATATAACTCACCCAGCTTGGAGGGTTGTACATAGAGAATCCATCCCGTGGCTTGATGCGGACGAAATCCTCTTCCGCTCCCTTGAACAAGTCGGACATAATTTTTGCTAAAGCGGCAGCGTTGTCCAGACCCTTACGCCCGCAACGGGTGGCATCGTCTTCCCCGTTAAAACACCATAGGGGGTGCCCTCGATATTGAAGTGGCTGCACTCCCCGCATTATGCATATTGACATAACCTCGATTACTGTCAATCCTGATTGAGCCAACGCTTTAATCCGTTTCATCAGGTGAAGGACTTCTCCGTTGTCTTCCTCCTGGGGGCTCCGTGGGCGCCAGCTTCGGCATTTCTTCAGAGGAGCATTGTTGAAGTCAGGAAGACCCCGCCGAACAGGGTCCGGAAGGGGGACGTCCTCCATATAAAACCATTCCGAAGGCCAGTCTTCGGACGTCTTCTTCGGAGTACCGGACAGGTATCCGGTTTCGGCGATGCGCCATATTTCGGCTCCGGCCACTTGATAAAGTGACCCCTTCTGTGTGCGGGGGACAAGGCAAAATAACCTTTTCCACAGCTCGAAATGAGCCTCGCAGCCCAGGAATAACTCGCAAAGGGCAACATAGCCGGCGATGTGTAATATGGAAGCAGGGGAGAAATTATGCAGTTGGAGGCTGTAAAACTCCAGGAGCCCGCGGAGGAACGGATTAATTGGAAATCCGAGTCCCCTTAATAAATAAGGAACAAGGCATACCCGCTCCCCCGTAGAGGGGCTGGGGAAGCTCTCCGCTTGCTCCCCGCCATTGTAGGTGGCGAGCCCGGCTCGGACGGGAACCATATACGCTGGAGGGAGAAATCACTTAGACTGCAGTTCGACTAATCGACTGTGTGGGACTGAACACCTCTCCCAATCACCAGGCTTAGGGCTATGGGGGTGGGTGGAGGAGCTGCGGAGGTCGGCCATGTTGGAGTGGATTTTTTCGAAGCACGCTCCGATGGATTCTCACTGGGGGAGGATGATATGGATTGGATCTAAGAATCCCCATCCCTTTAATAGACAATTTATTTATCTGGCTAGGGGGGCGAATGTAAAAATGCCCTGGCGCCTCGTATGCATTTGACACGTGGGAGATAGCCCTTATTGGGCGCAGAAGCAAAGAGGTCCAACATTTATGGGGCCGGACACTGCTTAACAAACGTTCGAAATTTGGAGAAGAACCCGCCTTGCAATGTCGAAGACAGCACTGCGCGCCGGACTCATCGTCATTGAAGCCTGGTTCAGGGGCTACTGAGGGAGTCCTGGATTAGGGGGTATCTGGACAGCCGGATTATATGCTTTGGTCGGACTGATGGACTATGAAGATACGAGATTGAAGACTTCGTCCCGTGTCCGGATGGGACTCTACTTGGCGTGGAAGGCAAGCTAGGCAATACAGATATGTATATCTCCTCCTTTGTAACTGACCTTGTGTAACCCTAGCCCCCTCCGGTGTCTATATAAACCGGAGGGTTTTAGTCCATAGGACGACATACAATCATACCATAGGCTAGCCTCTAGGGTTTGGCCTCTTCGATCTCGTGGTAGATCAACTCTTGTACTACTCATATTATCAAGAATAATCAAGCAGGACGTAGGGTTTTACCTCCATCAAGAGGGCCCGAACCTGGGTAAAACATCGTGTCCCCTGCCTCCTGCTACCATCCGCCTTAGACGCACAGTTCGGGACCCCCTACCCGATATCCGCCGGTTTTGACACCGACAACGGGCTTCCTCAAAATGCCCTAGGTCTTAGTGAGCAAGCAAGTTGGATGCACACCCACTTAGTTTTTTTTGAGCTTTCATATACTTATAGCTCTAGTGCATCCGTTGCATGGCAATACCTACTCACTCACATTGATATCTATTGATGGGAATCTCCATAGCCCATTGATACGTCTAGTTGATGTGAGACTATCTTCTCCCTTTTGTCTTCTCCACAACCACCATTCTATTCCACCTATAGTGCTATGTCCATGGCTCATGCTCATGTATTGCATGAAGATTGAAAAAGTTTGAGAACATTAAAAGTATGAAACAATTACTTGACTTGTCATCGGGGTTGTGCATGATTTAAATACTTTGTGTGGTGAAGATAGAGCATAGCCAGACTATATGATTTTGTAGGGATAACTTTGTTTGGCCATGTTATTTTGAGAAGACATAATTGCTAAGTTATTATGCTTGAAGTATTATTATTTTTATGTCAATATTAAACTTTTATCTAGAATCTTTCGGATCTGAATATTCATGCCAAAATTAAGAAGAATTACATTGAAATTATGCCAAGTAGCATTCCACATCAAATTTTTTGTTTTTATCATTTACCTACTCGAGGACGAGCAGGAATTAAGCTTGGGGATGCTTGATAAGTCTCCAACGTATCTATAATTTTTGATTGCTCCATGCTATATTATATTTTGTTTTGGGCATTACTGTGCTTTATTATCCACTTTTATATTATTTTTGGGACTAACCTATGAACCAGAGACCCAGCCCAGAATTGTTGTTTTTTGCCTATTTTAGGGTTTCGAAGAAAAGGAATATCAAACGGAGTCCAAACGGAATAAAACCTTCGGGAACGTGATTTTTGGAACGAACAAGATCCAAGAGACTTGGACCCTACGTCAAGCAACCAACAGGGAAGCCTTGAGGTAGGGGGCGCGCCTACCCCCCCCCCCCAGGCGCACCCTCCACCCTCGTGGGCCCCCTGTTGCTCCAACGACGTACTCCTCCTCCTATATATATCTACGTACCCCCAAACGATCTGATATGGAGCCAAAACCCTAATTCCACCGCCGTAACTTTCTGTATCCACGAGATCCCATCTTGGGGCCTGTTCCAGAGCTCCACCGGAGGGGGCATCGATCACGGAGGGCTTCTACATCAACACCATAGCCTCTCCGATGAAGTGTGAGTAGTTTACCTCAGACCTTCGGGTCCATAGTTATTAGCTAGATGGCTTCTTCTGTCTTTTTGGATCTCAATACAAAGTTCTCCCCCTCTCTTGTGGAGATCTATTCGATGTAATCTTCTTTTGCGGTGTGTTTGTTGAGACCGATGAATTGTGGGTTTATGATCAAGTTTATCTATGAAAAATATTTGAATCTTCTCTGTATTCTTTTATGTATGATTGTTTATCTTTGCAAGTCTCTTCGAATTATCAGTTTGGTTTGGCCTACTAGATTGATCTTTCTTGCAATGGGAGAAGTGCTTAGCTTTGGGTTCAATCTTGCGGTGTCCTTTCCAAGTGACAGTAGGCGCAGCAAGGCACGTATTGTATTGTTGCCATCGAGGATAACAAGATGGGGTTTTTATCATATTGCATGAATTTATCCCTCTACATCATGTCATCTTGCTTAAGGCGTTACTCTGTTCTTATGAACTTAATACTCTAGATGCATGCTGGATAGCGGTCGATGTGTGGAGTAATAGTAGTAGATGCAGGCAGGAGTCAGTCTACTTGTCTTGGACGTGATGCCTATATACATGATCATACCTAGATATTCTCATAACTATGCTCAATTCTGTCAATTGCTCAACAGTAATTCGTTCACCTACCGTAAAATACTTATGCTCTTGAGAGAATCCACTAGTGAAACCTATGGCCCCTGGGTCTATCTTCATCATATTAATCTTCCAATACTTAGTTATTTCCTTTGCTTTGCATCTTCATCATAAAAATACTAAAAATATTATCTTATCATATCTATCAGATCTCACTCTCGTAAGTGACCGTGTAGGGATTGACAACCCCTTACCGCGTTGGTTGCTAGGATTTATTTGTTTTGTGTAGGTGCGAGGGACTCGCGCGTGGCCTCCTACTGGATTGATACCTTAGTTCTCAAAAACTGAGGGAAATGCTTACGCTACTTTGCTGCACCACCCTTTCCTCTTCAAGGGAAAACCAACGCAAGTGCTCAAGAGGTAACAGTGCCCGCCTCCATAGATACACACCTTGGTGATATCGTTGTAGTGCTTAGGCGAAGCCCTGCGTTGGTAACTTCATCATCACCGTCATCACACCGTCGTGCTGATGAAACTCTCCCTCGGTCTGAACTGGATTAAGAGTACGAGGGACGTCATCGAGCTGAACGTGTGTAGATCGCGGAGGTGTCGTGTGTTTGGTACTTGATCGGTTGGATGGCGAAGACGTTTGACTACATCAAGCACGTTTCTTCACGCTTCCACTTTCGGTCTACGAGGGTACGTAGACATACTCTCCCCTCTCGTTGCTATATATCTCTTAGATAGGTCTTGCATGATCATAGGAAAATTTTGAAATACTGCGTTTCCCAACAGTGGTATCAGAGCCAAGTCTATGTGTAGATGTTATATGCGCGAGTAGAACACAAAGGAGTTGTGGGCGTGAGTATATACATATTGCTTGCTGTCACTAGTTGATTCTTGATTCAGCGGTATTGTTGGATGAAGTGGCTGAGACCGACGTTACGCGTACGCTTACGCGAGACTGGTTCTACCGACGTGCTTCGCACACAGGTGGCTAGTGGGTGTCTATTTCTCCAACTTTAGTTGAATCAGTTTCAATGAACATGGTTCTTTCTGAAGATCAAAAAGCAATCACTATACTATGTTGTGGTTTTGATGTGTAGGTAAGAATGGTTCTTGCTAGAAGCCCATAGCAGCCACGTATAACTTGCAACAACAAAGTATAGGACGTCTAACTTGTTTTTGCGGGGCATGTTGTGATGTGATATGGTTAAGACGTGATTATATAAATTGTTGTATGAGATGATCATGTTTTGTAACACAGTTATCGGCAACTGGCAGGAGCCATATGGTTGTCGCTTTATTGTATGAAATGAAATCGCCATGTAATTGCTTTACTTTATCTCTAAGTGGTAGCGATAGTCGTAGAAGCAATAGTTGGCGAGACGACAACGATGCTTCGATGGAGAACAAGGTGTCAAGCCGGTGACAATAGTGATCATGACGGTGCTTTGGAGATGGATATCAAAAGCACAAGATGATGATGGCCATATCATATAACTTATATTTGATTACATGTGATGTTTATCCTTTATGCATCTTATTTTTCTTAGTTTGGCGGTGGCATTATAAGATGATCTCTCACTAAATTTCAATGTATAAGTGTTCTCCCTGAGTATGCACCGTTGCTACAGTTCGTCGTGCCGGGACACCACGTGATGATCGGGTGTGATAAGCTCTACGTTCACATACAACGGGTGCAAGCCAGTTTTGCACACGCAGAATACTCGGGTTAAACTTGACGAGGCTAGCATATGCAGATATGGCCTCGGAACACTGAGACCGAAAGGTCGAGCGTGAATCATATAGTAGATATGATCAACATAGTGATGTTCACCATTGAAAACTACTCCATCTCACGTGATGATCGAACATGGTTTAGTTGATATGGATCACGTGATCACTTAGATGATTAGAGGGATGTCTATATAAGTGGGAGATCTTAAGTAATATGATTAATTGAACTTTAATTTATCATGAACTTAGTACCTGATAGTATTTTGCATGTCTATGTTGTTGTAGATAGATGGCCCGTGTTGTTGTTCTGTTGAATTTTAATGCGTTCCTAGAGAAAGCTAAGTTAAAAGATGATGGTAGCAACTACTCGGACTGGGTCCGTAACTTGAGGATTATCCTCATTACTGCACAGAAGAATTACGTCCTGGAAGCATCGCTGGGTGACAAGCCTGCTGTCGGTGTCAAAACCGGCGGATCTCGGGTAGGGGGTCCCGAACTGTGCGTCTAGGCCGAATGGTAACAGGATGCAAGGGACCCGAAGTTTTACCCAGGTTCAGGCCCTCTTGATGGAGGTAAAACCCTACGTCCTGCTTGATTAATATTGATGATATGGGTGTTACAAGAGTAGATCTACCACGAGATCAGAGAGGCTAAACCCTAGAAGCTAGCCTATGGTATGATTGTATGTTGTGATTGTTGTCCTATGGACTAAAACCCTTCAGTTTATATAGACACCGGAGAGGGTTAGGGTTACACAAGGTCAGTTACAAAGGAGGAGATATCCATATACGTATTGCCTAGCTTTCCTTCCACGCCAAGCAGAGTCCCATCCAGACACGAGACGAAGTCTTCAATCTTGTATCTTCATAGTCTAACAGTCTGGCCAAAGGATATTGTCCGACTGTCCGAAGACCCCCTAATCCAGGACTCCCTTAGTAGCCCCGCATTACTAGGAAAAGGCCTACTAATGGCGCACCAGTTTTGCCTACTAATGGCGCATCACTGGTGCGCCATTAGTATCACGCCACTAGTATTTTTTACTAATGGCGCACCACTGGTGCGCCATTAGTATCTGGTATACTAATGGCGCACCACCCAGTGCGCCATTAGTATATAACACCATGCGCCATTAGTATGCCTCCCAGGGGCCATATTTAACCATGTGCTTTGGCACACTAATGGCGCACTGCGGATGGATGCGCCATTAGTATGCCAAGTATACTAATGGCGCACTTTGTAGTGATGCGCCATTAGTATGAATATTAGGTTTTATTTATTTTTTACTTTTATGATTTTTGCACATGTTACAAAATATATTATTTGATAGAATATAGACAGTAGCACACAGCAACAACATATTCATCGAATACAATAGATTAGTCTCCGAATACAATTCATCATATTAGTCTCTGAATTCAAAAGATCGAACAAAGATAAAACATTACAAGTCTCGAGACCGCGAGTATCGAGTTTATCGGAAGTAATACTAATCCTAACAAGTCCTACTAATCATCATCATACAACTTCTACTCGTTATTCATAACAAGTCATACGATCATCATCTTGATAGTCATCAAACCAAACCTACTTAATTGTTCTTAGCACATGATCATCAGTATTAGGCAGGACCTAAATATCCTATTTAAGCTAAAATAGCATAAAACAATATAGACCCTGACTCTCCATTATGGAGAATGGAGAACATCCTGTCTCCAATTCTTGCGTTTCGCTTCCTTTTGCTTCCAAGAAGCTCCTTACGACTGTCCATACATTTTTCCATCCTTTGATTTTCATGTCTCCACTTCTTTTAGAAATCTCGTATGGACAGTTGAGATTCGTAGGACGACCTGGCTGTATGTTCAAAACATTAACACTACCTTTCTGATACATCATATGAGGCACACAATTCTCTGGGGTTATCTGTTCAAAAACATAGTAATAACTTCATAGTTAGCAATGATGTACTAGTTTTAGAAGTATGCAAAAGATGCACGAATGTCGTAATAGTAAAAATCTTACCAGGGTATCTCCATGGTAGTTACCGTAGTTGAACACATGCACTAGTGGCACGTATTTACCATAATGTTGAGGAGTTTGATTGTGGATAATGTAATTCTCAATGTCAGTACAAAATCCGACCAGATGATTTTTCTCCTTGTAAGTTGTTAATTCGGAGCCATCGGTGTAGTGGGTTTTGTCTACCATCTCCCGCACATTCTTTGAACAATAAAAATAAGCTGTCAATGGAAATAAGCTATCAACTATTTTGAAATAAACAATATAAATTAGCTAATAACTACGTTTGAGAAACTCACATAGCGGTAGAACTGGAGGCGTATAAACAAGGACCCAAATGTCCATATTGTCTTGGTTGATGTTAGGATTACCAAGATCCATGGTGATAAGCATACCCTCATCAAAACCATACTTCTTGCAAAATGCTTCCCAATTTTTGCAACCAAAATGGGTTACGCTCTTAGAATTATATAGATTTACTTCAAAGTCCACATCATGATGAGTCCTTAGGTGAATTTTCTTTCTTTCAGAAATTTCATGGTCTTCAAAATCCATCCTCTCCAAGACATAGCGTCTTGCATTGCATGGGATAAGCTATACTCGAATTCTAAAAGATGAAAATTACACGTTGAAATAGTTGAAGTCATGCTTAATTATGAAAATAACACTTGTCGTCGTTGTGTACCGTTTCAACTTTGAAGGTCTCCTCGAGCTTAATGCTAAAGCGCCGATCATCGTCCAGGTGAGGCATGTCGCACAGACCTCGATCGTCGTGGCACCAGTCGCACTCCGACGGGAGACTTTCGTCATCCGATGATGATGACGACATATCCTACGTTCATAATTCAAAACTATATCATTTAGGGTTTGTCGACACCGAGGCATCCTAAAAGCTAAGCTTTTATCATTTAGGGTTTGTCGACGCTAAGGCACCCTAAAAGCCTAAGCTTTCATCATTTAGGTTCTTATCGACACCGAGGCACCCTAAAAGCCAAGGTTTTATCATTTAGGGTTTGTCGATGTCGAGGCACCCTAAAAGCCTAAGCTTTCATCATTTAGGTTTTGTCGACGCGGAGGCACCCTAAAAGCCTAAGCGTACATCATTTAGGTTCTCATCGACACTGAGGCACCCTATAGAAGCGAAGTTAAGTTTTCATCATTTAGGGTTTATCGATGCCGAGGCACCCTAGGTTGGGCCTAATCACTTGGCACTAATCACTTGACTCTATTGCCACCTATGTTGGGTTTATCATCTAGGGTTTATCGATGCTAACAAGAATTCTACGTTGGGCCTAATCACTTGGCTCTATTGCCGCCTATGGTTTAATGCAGCAAGAATGGCGGGGCAGTTGATCCTACTTAACTAAGTACTAAGATACCCCGGCCCATGCATTAGTCGCAAGTAACCCATATGTCCTATTTTTAGCAAAGTCATGCTAAAATTCACAGAAAATTTCAGCATGATCTTTGCTGAAAATAAGACATATGGAGTACCCGAATTTGCCGGAACGGAAGTTAATCGACATTCCGGCAAACTCAAGGGCCTCTCGGGGTACAGCAGCAGCATCACAAGTTGACAAAATTCCCAAGTAGTACAGCAGCAGCATCACAAGTAGTACCAATGAACATATAGTCCAGCAAGTTGAAAAAGCTGAAGTTCTCAGCATGAAGAATCACACAACACAGCACCTACATTATGATGATACATTTGGAGATTGCACATACAGTTTTCACATAAGCATAATTGTTCTGGAGATTGCACATACAGTTTTTGACAGCACAGCACCTATGACAGCACATACAGTTTTCGTTACTGCTCCCAAATGAAATGACACTTTGATATGGCTGCAATTTTTAGTGTCTACTTATCTGCAATTTTTCAGTGTCTGCTTAGGAGAAATAGGTTTCAAACTTCAGCTTGCTTTGTATAAGGAGACTAAAAAACTATCTAAGGAGTTCTTCAAGTTCAAGTTACAGCCTGCATGACATTTTCCTACACAATGCTTGTTGTAAATAATTACTTAAAGTAAACACTTTTTTATCTTAGCTTACTTACAACAGAATGCCTATCTTTCTGGTTTTCCAATTCCTTTGGTTTCATTTTCAACATTGCTCTATTTGTAATTAATAGCACTGTTCAAGAAATCTGTATATGCAATCTACAGAGATCCCCCTCCTGACTTTTAGACTGATTTTCCATCAAAATTGAAAATAGTTACACTAAGTTTCAAAATAAAAAATACACTTCTCAATTTTACAAACTGAAAATTACTCTAAAACTGAAACTTTAACTGACTTTTAGAGTGAATTTTTACTCCAAGAGTTTTTATATTCAGATCACTTTAACTAAATTTTACATTGAGTTTTGGATTGAATTTTAAACTTTCTTGCAATATAAGCTTGCCGTACACTTTATATTTAGATCAGGAGCCAAGCTCTAAAATTAAATTTTTAACTGAATTTTTATGACTGCATCTGTTTCAATTTCAGTTTCAGATAAAGTTTATAATCAGATCAGGAGACTGACTTTTAAACTGACTTTATATTCAGTTTCAGGTAAGGACATCAAAGAATCTACAGCGAGGGGCGGCCGGCGCGGTGAGCATGAGCCCGCATGCACAAACGGTGACTAAACAACGAGAAAAATAGGGGAATCGATGGAGACGCTCACCGCGGAGCTGGGGAAGGAGACGGCGAGGCCGAGGGTGGTCGGGGCAGCGCGGATCGACGCCGAGAAGCAGTGGTCGGTGATGAGGAAGAAGATGTCGATGCGCTCGATCCTTGATGACCCGGCTCCAATCCATGGACATGGGCGATGAAGGTGATGATGGTGTTGCTCCTGGCGCAGCTCCTAGGCACGACGACGGAGGACGGGGCGGTCGGTGGCCGCGTGACGCGCGGCGGCAGCGCTCGGGGTGGAGGGAAGGAGCAGGGCAGGTCGTCAGCGGCGAGGACCGAGAGGGCGATTGAGGAGTGGAGGGAAGGAGCGGGGCAGGCCGTCGGCGGCGAGGACCGAGACTGCGAGGCGGGGCGCGGGGGTCGTCGGGCGACTAGGGGGGATGAATCTGGCGAGGGGGAGTGAATCTGGCGACCGGGAGGGACGAAGGGATCGGGTGACTAGGGGGGAAGATTACTAATGGCGCACCCCCTGGCGGTGCGCCATTAGTATGTTTTATTTTTTTTATAGCAATGGCGCACCCCTGAGACGGTGCGCCATTAGTATTATTTTTTTTATATAGCAATGGTGCACCAGCCAGCCGTGCGCCATTAGTAAGATTTTTTTATTATTATTTTGTTGCATCTAATAATTTAATAGAAAATTAATATGAATATGAATATGAATATGAAAATGAATATGAAACAGTAATAAATTTATATAAAAACAGTAATATTTTTTAAAAAATATCATCAAATTTGTTATTTGAAAATATTTATGAATCGAAAAAATATCATCAAATTTATTATTTGAAAATATCATCAAATTTGTTATTTGAAAATATAAACAAATTTGTTTTTTTGGATTTTTAGTTGCATTCATTTGTGACGGTGGAGCGGGGGAGGGTGCGGGGGGTCGGCGGCGGCGGTGGAGCGGGGGAGGGTGCGGGGGGTCGTCGGCGGCGGTGGAGCGGGGGGAGGGTGCGGTGGGTCGTCGGCGGCGGTGGAGCGGGGGAGGGTGCGGGGGGTCGGCGGCGGCGGCGTGGGTCGGGGCAGCGGGGGGAATTAGCTAGGGGGCGAGGGAGAGGGATGAAGGGGATCTGGCGAGAGGGAGGGAATTAGCTAGGGGGAATCTTACTAATGGCGCACCTGCGGTCGGTGCGCCATTAGTAATCTTTTTTTTATATAGCAATGGCGCACCAGGTAGAGGTGCGCCATTAGTAATCTTTTTTTTACATAGCAATGGCGCACCAGGCAGAGGTGCGCCATTAGTAATCTTTTTTATATATATAGCAATGGCGCACCAGCCAGAGGTGCGCCATAAGTAATTTTTTTTGTTGCATGTAATAATTTTTAGAAAATGAATATGAATATGAAACAGTAATATTTTTTATAAAAACAGTAATAATTGTTGTTTAACAACAATTGTAGTCTACACTTTATTATTATTATTTTTTAAAATGAAGAGGGGAGAGGAGGCGCGGGTGGGATCGAGATCGAGATGGAGGGGGAATCGAGATCGAGATGGAGGGGAATCGAGATCGAGATGGAGGGGGGTCGAGATCGAGTGTCCTCATGAATATTCAATATTTTATCATATTGAATATGAAAAAATATCATCAAATTTGAAAAAATATTCATGAATTCAAAAAGTGCCCATGAAATTTAAAAATATTCATGATATCAAAAAGTGCCCATGAAATTTAAAAATATTCATGATATCAAAATATATACTAATGGCGCACTTCTACAGGGTGCGCCATTAGTAGTTTAAACTAGTAATGGCGCACTGTGAGACGGTGCGCCATTAGTAGTTTTGCAAAAAAAGAATAAAAAAATTCAGTACTGGCGCACTCCCTGTCTGGTGCGCCATTACTAGTTAGAACTAGTAATGGCGCACTTTGGTAGGATGCGCCATTAGTATGTATGTAAAAATGAAAAAAAAATTATCACTAGTGGCGCACCTGTTTTCTGGTGCGCCATTAGTGTCTTCCACACTAATGGCGCATCACCAACTGGTGCGCCATTAGTATATAGTAGTGGCGCACTACTTCCCTGGTACGCCATTAGTGTCAATCCTATCTATAGCCCTTTTCCTAGTAGTGCCGAACCAGGCTTCAGTGACGACGAGTCCGGCACGCAGTATTATCTTCGGCATTGCAAGGCGGGTTCCTCTCCAAATTCTGTGTACCTGTCGAAATAATGTTCGGTTCCTTGTGACGGTTTGTACTCCTTGGCTTCTATGCCCAATAATGGCCACTTTCCACGTGTCGAGCGAATGTGAAGAGCTAGGGTGTCTTCACATTTACCCCCTAGCTATGTAAATGAGCCACCTATTTAAAAAGACGAGGATTCAGATCCAAATCACATCATCCTCCCTTGTCGAGTCTTCATCGGAGCGCACCCGACAGAGATCCATTCCACCATGGCCGGTCGACGCAGCTCCTCCTCTCGCACCCCTTGCTCAAAGCCTGGAGATTGGGAGAGATGTTCCATCCCGCACAGCAAATTGGTGATGCTTCAGTCCAAGGGATTTCTTCCCCCAGCGTACCTGGTCCCGGTTCGAGCCGGGCTTGCCACCTACAATGGCGGAGAGGAGGCGGAGAGCCGTCCCAATCCCTCCAAGGGAGAGCGGGTATGCCTTGTCCCTTATCTGGTAAGAGGGCTCGGATTCCCAATTCACCCGTTTCTCCGGGGGCTTCTGGAGTTCTATGGCCTCCAGCTATACAACCTTACGCCTGCCTCCCTGCTACATATCACGGGATTCGTAGCCCTTTGCGAGTTATTTTTGGGCTGTGAGGCTCATTTCGCTCTGTGGAAGAAGCTGTTCTGCCTTGTGCCCCGTTCTAAGAAGGGATCAATATATCAACTGGGCGAAGCCAAAGTGTGGCATATTGCCGGGACCGGATACCTGTCCAAAACCCTGAAGAAGACGTCCGAAGACTGGCCTTCAGAATGGTTTTATATACAAGATGTCCCCCTTCCGGACCCTATTCAGATCGGCCTTCCTGAGTTCGACAACGCCCCTTTGAAGAAGCGCCAGAGCTGGCGTCCATGGAGCTCTCTGGAGGAAGACGACAAGGACATTCTTTATCTGATGAGCCAGATAAGTTCTTTAGCTCGATCCTGATTGACCATGATCGAGGTCATGGCTATATGCATTATGCGGGGGGTGCAGCCGCTCCAGTATAGAGGCCACCCCATGTGGGATTTCAACAGGGAGGATGACGCCATCCTCCACGGCCGCAAAGGGCCGGGATCGGCTGCTGATCTAATAAAGATCTTGTCCACTTTGTACAAGGGAGAAGAGGAGGAATTCCTCCGTGTCAACCCGCAGGGCGGATTCTCTATGTACAATCCTCCAAGCCGGGTAAGCGGGGACTTTTTCTCACCCATCCGTTTCGTATTCCCGTAGTTTAAGTATTCATTCTAGCGATTTCATCGCAGGAGCTGCGCCAGGCAGTAAAGGAGATAAACAGCCCTCCTCCACAGCCCGAGGACCCTGGACGGTCCCTTGACCCGGCCTCCCAGGAGGATCTGGACATATCCGTGGAGCTGATCGATGAGGTATTTTACCAAGGGAGTAATGACAATACCTTGGTGGCCATTACGGCCGATTACCCTGGGCTAGTTCTAGCCTCACAGGTGACTGAGACCGAAGTCCGAGCACTTAAAAAGGGATCCGTCCTTGTGCTCTTTTTTTATTGCTGTATAACAGCCGTGTTTTGCAGGGGAGGTCCTCAGGGCAGAAGGTCGAGCCTGCGGCAACTAGCCAACAAGGGGCCGCAAGGCCAAGCAGGCTGAAAAGATCTGCAGTCCGGATCGAGGCACCGGCGCAGTGGTACGGCGCGCCGCTTTTATTGCCAGACATTATTCGTGGAGGCATATTAACGCCCATGCCCCTTTTTTCAGGAAAAAGAGAGCTCGTCGGACTATACTCGGAGAGGCTACCAATCGCGCCTCCACAAGCCAGGCTCCAAGGCCGGACTCAGAGGCAGGAACAAATACAAGGCGTGCGCCGGGTGCTCCTCCGACAAAGGATGCGGATAAACTGTCCGCCACCCATTCTGAGGTGGAAAGTGCCATGAACCACAGGCGTCGCCGGACTGTTCTTCGTGATGCTTGTTTCTCCCAAGAGGCATTGGATGCCTTCAACTCGGGAGACGCGCACCTCCGTGCCGCTCAAAATGGTCTAGCCAGAGCCACGGAGCAGTATGTAAAAGACATACGGGTGAGAAAATTTGATGATTATATATGTCAGTAGCCCCTGAGACTTGAAACAGTTAGGATAACTGATTTAAGGATCATTTGTTATGCAGGTTCTTACAAAAAAGAATACCCAACTGTCCCAGGAGCTGGAAGAGTGCAAAGCCCAACTTCAGGCCGCACTGGCCGCAGCAGGGGAGCCCAAAGAAACCCCCTCTGGTAACATATCCCTCGAATGATAAGTATCATATTAGAATGTGGTGTATATGCCAATCTGACGATAAAATTGCAGATGACGCTGGAGTAAATCCGGATAAGCAACAGCTCATACGCCAGCTAAAGGCTGGTGAGAGCGTGCTTACGAGGGTGAGGCAGGAGAAGAATGATCTCCAAGATGCCAACACCAAGCTGGGCATGGAGCTAAAAGATGTTCGTGCCCAACTGTCGGATTCTGTTAAGGAGAATCAGCGGCTTCGACGCGGCATATTTAGTAAGTGCTTGAACGAACTTTGAAAAAGAGTTCGGCGAGGAAGCTGGCTGACAGAGCTATGTCTGTAGGTACGCTAACAGGTCGTCCTGCCGAGGAGATGTCTGGTTCAACGGGTGATATTCTTCCCGAGCTCGCACAGTTACATGAACGAGTTCGGCAGGTGATGCAAGGCATCGCCCAGGCCTTGTGGCCATCCGCCTCCATACCCGAAGGCCTTGGATAGCTTACAGAAAAGCTCAAGGGAGCACGGCGGCGCTTCCGATTATGGAATATATCGGCCTACCGTCAGGGTGCCAGGGAAGCCTGGGCAATGGTGAAGACACGGTACACGAAGACTAACCCGAACCACATGGCCGAAGTCAGACCTGTGGGGCCTGATGGCAAGGAGATCCCTGTGAGTTTGGTGTACGGCCAAGTAGAATTTGCCGCAAAGTATTCCCAACAGGAATGTAGACTAGGCAGCCTATTCGATGGCATTGAAGAGGAATTCAACCAGTCAAATTGACTATGTAATTTTAAAGTGACATATATGATGCCTTCTAGCCGGATTCTAGATCGTTTGTCGTGGCGGACCATTTCGCTTCAACCTCGGGACCCGACTGTCCGGAGTGTATCCGAATACCCTCTCGTTTATGTAAGAATCGGGGCATGCGTGGAGACCAGGCATAGGGGTCATTAGTGCTTTATCAGACAAGTGCCCAACTAGTTATGTTATATTACATGGGTAGTAAGAAACATCTTCCAGAGAGAATAGTTCTGTTAAGGGTTCCTTTCCCTGGGTAGGCATGCCCTAAAGTGCATGTCCGGACTGCGGCGAGAAGCGCAGAAAAAACATTTGGGGGCAGATATGGAAAATAAAAGTTATCTGTTGTTCACCGACCGAATATTCTCTGAAGAACGCTAGCTTTCTGCTTCACCCAGTCTGAGGTACACGTCCGGCTGACCCGGCGGTAACAATCGCAGAGGTGCTCCCCTTATGCCCTAGCCGAATTAACGGGAACGTAGGGCATAAATACAAGAGCCAGGCAACCCAGCTTGTCCAAAACATAAGTCATATCGATGCATATAATGGTGAAAAAAGGTACATGCAGAAGTATAAAGCATGTGTTGGGTGTGATGCCCAGGTAAATAATATAAGCTTCTGTAAAAGAAGCCCCCAGGTGTAGAGAGTGCGGCTAGCACATCTGTAATGTACAAGTGAGCCACAAGGTGACCCTTGAAGGCCTAAAGAAATAAAAGAAAGAAAGGGAAACAAGACAGATGACGCGTATGCAGAAAATGGACAAAGGGAGGGGACTAACATAAAGTCCGGTGCTAAGCGTAGAATCTTCGGAGCCTGGCTGTGTTCCATGGGTTTGGCTCGAGTCGACTAGTCGATGCATCCCGCAGTCGGTACGCTCCGCCGGTCAGAACTTGGTTGATGATGAAGGGACCTTCCCATTTGGGCTCTAGCTTGTTCTTTTTCTTATCCGGCAGCCGGAGAACTAGTTCGCCAACGTTATAAGTTTTGGCTCGTACATCTCTGCTTTGGTATCTGCGAGCCTATTGCTGGTAAAATGCGGAACGGGCTTTGGCTACGTCGCGTTCTTCCTCGAAGGTGTCCAGACTGTCCTGCCGATCGAGCTCGGCTTCTCTTTCTTCGTACATGCGCACTGGAGGTGAGTCATGAATTATGTCACAGGGCAGGACTGCCTCTGCGCCGTACATCATAAAAAATGGTGTGTATCCGGTACTACGATTCGGCGCGTGGTCCGCAGCCCCCAGAGTACGGAGTCGAGCTCCTCTACCCAGTGCGTGTCAGACTCCGTTAAGGAGCGCACTGATCTAGGTTTAATGCCGCTCATTATAAGACCATTTGCTCATTCGACTTGACCGTTAGTTTGTGGGTGATAGACTGAAGCATAATCGAGCTTGATGCCCATTTTGCTGCACCAGAGTTTTACCTCGTCGGCCGTGAAGTTCGTGCCGTTATCAGTGATGATGCTGTGGGGGACGCCGTAGCGGTGTACAACCCCGGATATGAAATCAATCACCGGTCCAGATTCGGCTGTTTTAACCGGTTTGGCCTCTATCCATTTGGTGAATTTATCCACCATGACCAATAAGTATTTTTTCTTGTGGGTTCCCCCTTTAAGGGGTCCAACCATGTCAAGCCCCCAGACCGTGAAGGGCCATGTAATGGGGATTGTTCGGAGGGCGGTGGGTGGCATGTGGCTTTGATTTGCAAAGAGCTGGCAACCGGCGCAACGTTGGACCAAGTCATGTGCGTCTGCCCGGGCCGTTAGCCAATAGAATCATGTACGGAAGGCCTTGCTTACAAGAGCCCGGGCTGCGGCGTGATGACCGCCGAGTCCGGCGTGAATTTCTGCGAAAAGGTTCCGTCCTTCCTCTTCGGAGATGCACCGTTGAAGGATTCTGGTAGTGCTTTTTTATACAGTTCTCCCTCGCGGACCCTGTAGGCCTTGGATCGCCGCACTATGCAGCGTGCCTCATTTTGGTCCTCCGGAAGTTCCTATCTAGTTAAGTAGGCCAGGAATGGTTCTGTCCACGGGGAAACAATGGCCATTATTTCGTGGGCTGATTGTGTTATTTCGGTGGCGGAGCCTCCGATTGTGTTAGAGGGTTCGGTTTCGGGTATTTTGGCCGGGTCCGGACTGTTGTTACCGGTGTCTCCTTCCCATGACACGGATGACTTGAAGAGCCGTTCCAGAAATATGTTGGGAGGTGTCGTGTCGTGTTTTGCGCCGATGCGGGCGAGGATATCCGTCGCCTGATTGTTTTCCCGAGCCACATGGTGAAATCGAGCCCCTCGAACCGAGCTAACATTTTTAGGATGGCATTGCGATAAGCTGCCATTTTTGGATCCTTGGCGTCGAAGTCTCCGTTTATTTGGGATATCACGAGGTTCGAATCCCCGCGCACCTCTAGGCGTTGAATGCCCATGGATACTGCCATCCGAAGACCATGTAGAAGGGCCTCATATTCGGCTGCGTTGTTGGAGTCCGTATACATTATCTGCAGTACGTATTGAACGGTGTCTCCTGTTGGGGATGTCAGAACGACACTAGCCCCCAGACTAGCCAACATTTTGGAGCCGTCAAAGTGCATGATCCAGTTTGAATATGTGTCGTACTCTTTAGGGAGTTCGTCTTTCGTCCATTCAGCGACGAAGTCAGCCAAAACTTGCGATTTAATAGCTCGCCGTGTTTTGTAAGTTATGTCGAACGGGAGGAGCTCAATGACCCATTTGGCAATCCGGCCTGTCGCGCCGCGGTTGTTTATAATATTGTTAAGTGGTACTTCCGAGGCTACCGTTATCGAACAATCTTGAAAGTAGTGTCGCAGCTTTCGGGATGCCATAAATACCACGTACGTTATCTTTTGATAATGCGGGTACCGTGATTTGCATGGAGTAAGGACAGTGGACACGTAGTAAACCGGCTTTTGAAGGGGAAATTTGTGTCCGTCCACTTCTCGCTCGACGACAAGCACTGCGCTTACTACTTGATGAGTTGCTACAATCTATAATAGCATTGGTTCGCCAATGTTTGGCACGGCCAGGACTGGGTTTGTTGCCAATATGGCTTTTATTTCGTTGAGTCCGGCCGTGGCGGCGTCCGTCCACTCGAAGTGTTCGGTGCGCCGGAGGAGGCGATAAAGGGGTAATGCCTTTTCTCCCAAGCGGAAGATAAAGCGGCTTAGAGCCGCCACGCATCCAGTCAATTTTTGTATTTGTTTGAGGTCTTTTGGGGTAGCCAACTGTGACAACGCTCGGATTTTGGCCGGATTAGCTTCAATACCTCTACTGGAGACAATGAATCCCAGGAGCTTTCCTATTGGTACGCCGAAAACACATTTTTCCGGATTGAGCTTGATGTCATATGTTCGGAGGTTGTCGAATGTGAGCCTCAAGTCGTCTACTAGAGTTTCGACATGCTTGGTTTTAACAACACGTCATCCACGTATGCCTCCACTGTTTTGCCGATCTGGTTTGCCAGGCATGTCTGAATCATGCGCTGATATGTTGCACCAGCGTTTTTTAGCCCGAAGGGCATTGTGTTGAAGCAGAATGGGCCGTATGGTGTGATGAATGCCGTTGCGGCTTGGTCTGGCTCTGCCATTTTGATTTGATGGTAGCTGGAGTATGCTTCAAGGAAACACAATGAATCGTGTCCTGCGGTAGCATCGATGATTTGATCGATGTGGGGGAGGGGGAAGGGATCCTTTGGGCAGGCCTTGTTAAGGTCCTTAAAATCGACGCACAAGCGCCAGGATTTGTCCTTCTTTGGTACCATCACTAGGTTTGCTAGCCAGTACGAATGTTTTATGTCTCTGATGAATCCGGCCTCTAATAGCTTGGCTAGTTCCTCTCCCATGGTTTGTCTTTTAGGCTCGCAGAAACGTCGAAGAGCCTGCTTGACTGGCTTGAATCCTTTTAGGATATTTAGGCTGTGTTCAGCCATCCTGCGTGGGATTCCTGGCATGTCCGAAGGGTGCCAGGCAAAAATGTCGCAGTTCTCGCATAGGAACTCTCGCAGTGCGGCATCGACATCAGGGTTTAATTGTGCCCCGATGGAAGCTGTTTTTGTAGGGTCCGTTGGATGGACTTGGAATTTGACTATTTCGTCCGCCGGCTTAAAGGAGGTGGACTTGGATCTTTTATCGAGTATCACGTCGTCCCTGTTCACTGTGGAGCGCAGTGCAGTTAGTTCTTCGGCCGCTAGGGCTTCGGATAGTGCCTCGAGGGCCAGTGCAGTTGTCTTATTTTCGACGCGGAGTGCTATGTCCGGATCACTAACAAGAGTGATGATTCTGTTGGGCTCGGGCATTTTGAGCTTCATGTACCCATAACGGGGTATGTCTTGGAAGATTGTAAATGCCTCCCGCCCTAATAGAGTGTGGTATCCGCTGCTGAACGGCGCCACTTGGAATGTAATTTCTTCGGACCTGTAATTATCCGGCGTGCCGAATACCACGTCTAGTGTGATTTTTCCAGCACAGCGTGCTTCCCGACTGGGGATGATTCCTCTAAAGGTTGTGCTGCTTTGCTTAATGCGGCTCCAGTCTATTTCCATCTTTTGAAGAGTTTCCTCATAGATGAGGTTTAATCCGCTGCCGCCGTCCATGAGTACCTTGGTGAGTCGAAAGCCGTCCACGATTGGACTGAGGACCAGGGCGGCTGGTACTCGGGCTGTTCGGAATTTAGGTTCGTCACTGGCATTGAAGGTAATAGCCGTGTCGCTCCAAGGATTTATTTCTGCTATGTGGCAGATTTCGGACATGCTGCAGAGTGTTCGCTTCCATCTATTATTTGACGCGAAGGTCTCAAAGACCGTTAAGACCGTATTATTGTCCTCGGGATGGTGCTCTGTGGTTTTTGGGAGGAGTAGATCCTCACCACTTTTGGCTACCTGCCGAAGTATCCAGCATGCTCTAAGGCTGTGCGTTGGTATCACATCCGCTGTACTATGAATTTTGCAGGGTCCATTGAGTCATCCCTCTAGTACGGTTCCTTGCCCCGTAGAGGGCTTTTGCTTTTTGGTAGTTAACCCAGGTGTATTGTGATAATGCACCGTTTTATTTCGGACTGGGTTTGTATTCAGGGCTGGATTATCCCAAAATTTTATTTCGGTTTTCCAGGCGCTTTCCATCGCACAGTACTTTCGTACTATGGACACCAAGTCGGCAAAGCGTGTAATTTCACGACGACTTATGGCGTTGAGGATTCCCTTGTCCGTGCAATTATTGCAGAAGAATGAAATTGTGTCTTCCTCATGGCAGTCCTTTATCCTGTTCTTGACCAGGAGGAATCTGGCCCAGTAATGGTGTACTGTTTCTTCGGGCTCTTGCCTAATTTTGGATAGATCACGTATGTTTGGGTGGGTGGGTGGAATTGAATCCGAATCCTCACCCAATCTGAGGCTCAGTGGCCAAGGAGTTTCCGAACTCGAAAGTTTGGATTCTTGGATGTTTCCCAGTAAATCTTGCCCGCTGCCTGATTCTGGGTTCAGGCTTTGAGTGACATCCTCCCCTCCACGGGTATCCGGCTTGGAGGGATCGAGAATCCGGACGTAGCTAGTCCATAAGATAGATGAAGGGTTGCCGCATTGTTCTTCCACCACGACAACGTGATGGGTGGCCTGGGGAGAGTTAATTTCTCTCAGGTCGGGTTTAGGCCCAATCTGATCGTAGTCTATAGCGACTCCCAGGGCGGCGATGCGATCCAAGAGCTCGTTCAGGGAAGAGAGCTCCATTGGATCTAACTGCTCGGTGAGTTCCGAGTCGACGTGAAGATTGCTTTCGATGACCCGAGAAGTCATCGTCGGCGCAGCGGCCGAACAGGCGGTCATGAGGAAACCACCTAGCCGGAGAGTATGGCCGATAGCCAGAGCTCCCTCAGCGATAGTGCCGTCTTTAAAGATGGGACGAGACATCCTTCCTGGTGGCGACGGCACAGCGGAACTCTCAATGAAAGCACCAATGTCAGTGTCAAAACCGGCGGATCTCGGGTAGGGGGTCCCGAACTGTGCGTCTAGGCCGGATGGTAACAGGAGGCAAGGGACACGAAGTTTTACCCAGGTTTGGGCCCTCTTGATGGAGGTAAAACCCTACGTCCTGCTTGATTAATATTGATGATATGGGTGTTACAAGAGTAGATCTACCACAAAATCAGAGAGGCTAAACCCTAGAAGCTAGCCTATGGTATGATTGTATGTTGTGATTGTTGTCCTACGGACTAAAACCCTTCGGTTTATATAGACACTGGAGAGGGTTAGGGTTACACAAGGTCGGTTACAAAGGAGGAGATATCCATATACGTATTGCCTAGCTTGCCTTCCACGCCAAGCAGAGTCTCATCCGGACACGAGACGAAGTCTTCAATCTTGTATCTTCATAGTCTAACAGTCCGGCCAAAGGATATAGTCCGGCTGTCCGGAGACCCCCTAATCTAGGACTCCCTCACCTACTGCAGATGCTGCTGACGACGTTAAGAATGTCTGGCAAAGCAAAGCTAATGACTACTCGATAGTTCAGTGTGCCATGCTTTACGGCTTAGAACCGGGACTTCAACGACGTTTTGAACATCATGGAGCATATGAGATGTTCCAGGAGTTGAAGTTAATATTTCAAGAAAATTCCCGGATTGAGAGATATGAAGTCTCCAATAAGTTCTACAGCTGCAAAATGGAGGAGAATATTTCTGTCAGTGAACATATACTCAGAATGTCTGGGTACCACAACCACTTGACTCAGCTGGGAGTTAATCTTCCTGATGATAGTGTCATTGACAGAGTTCTTCAATCACTGCCACCAAGCTACAAGAGCTTCGTGATGAACTATAATATACAAGGGAAGGATAAGACAATTTCCGAGCTCTTCGCAATGCTAAAGGCTGCGGAGGCAGAAATCAAGAAGGAGCATCAAGTGTTGATGGTCAACAAGACCACCAGTTTCAAGAAGAAGGGAAAAGGGAAGAAGGGGAACTTCAAGAAGAACAGCAAGCAAGTTGCTGCTCAAGTGAAGAAGCCCAAGTCTAGACCTAAGCCTGAGACTGAGTGCTTCTACTACAAAGGGACTGGTCACTATAAGCGGAACTGCCCCAAGTATTTGGTGGATAAGAGGGATGGCAAAGTGAAAGGTATATTTGATATACATGTTATTGATTTGTACCTTACTAATGCTCATAGTAGCGCCTGGGTATTTGATACTGGTTCTGTTGCTAATATTTGCAACTCGAAATAGGGGCTACGGATTAAGCGAAGATCGGCTAAGGACGAGGTGATGATGCGCGTGGGAAATGGTTCCAAAGTCGATGTGATCGTTGTGGGCACGCTACCTCTACATCTACCTTCGGGATTAGTTTTAGACCTGAATAATTGTTATTTGGTGCCAGCGTTAAGCATGAACATTATATCTGGATCTTGTTTGATGCAAGACGGTTATTCATTTATATCAAAGAATAATGGTTGTTCTATTTATATGAGTAATATCTTTTATGGTCATGCACCCTTGATGAGTGGTATATTTTTTACTAAATCTTGACAGTAGTGATACACATATTCATAGTATTGAAGCCAAAAGATATAAGTTTAATAATGATAGTGCAACTTATTTGAGGCACTGCCGTTTAGGTCATATTGGTGTAAAGCGCATGAAGAAACTCCATGTTGATGGACTTTTGGAATCACTTGATTATGAATCACTTGATGCTTTCGAACCATGCCTCATGGGCAAGATGACAAAAACTCCATTCTCCGGAACAATGAAACGAGCACCAGACTTATTGGAAATAATACATACTGATGTATGCAGTCCGATGAGTGTTGATGCTCGTGGCAGGTATCATTATTTTCTGACCTTCACTGATGATTTGAGTAGATATGGGTATATCTACTTGATGAAACATAAGTCTGAAACATTTGAAAAGTTTGAAGAATTTCAGAGTGAAGTGGAAAATCATCGTAACAAGAAAATTAAATTCCTACGATCTGATCATGGAGGTGAATATTTGAGTTATGAGTTTGGTCTTCATTTGAAACAATGCGGAATAGTTTCTCAACTAACGCCACCTGGAACACCACAGCATAATGGTGTGTTCGAACGTCGTAACCGCACTTTATTAGATATGGTGTGATCTATGATGTCTCTTACTGATTTACCGCTATCGTTTTGGGTTTATGCTTTAGAGACGGTTGCATTCATGTTAAATAGGGCACCATCGAAATCCATAGAGACGACACCTTATGAACTATGGTTTGGCAAGAAACCCAAGTTGTCATTTCTTAAAGTTTGGGGCTGCAATGCTTATGTGAAAAAGCTTCAACTTGATAAGCTCGAACCCAAATCGGAGAAATGTGTCTTCATAGGATACCCAAAGGAGACTGTTGGGTACACCTTCTATCACAGATCCGAAGGCAAGATATTCTTTGCTAAGAATGGATCCTTTCTAGAGAAGGAGTTTCTCTCGAAAGAAGTGAGTGTGAGGAAACTAGAACTTGATGAGGTAATTGGACCTGCTCCCTTATTGGAAATTAGTCCATCACAGGAATCAGATCCTGTGATTCCTACACCAATTAGTGAGGAAGCTAATGATCATGATCATGAAGCTTCTGATCAAGTTACTACCGAACCTCATAGGTCAACCAGAGTACGATCCGCACCAGAGTGGTACGGTAATCCTATTCTGGAATTCATGTTACTTGACCATGACGAACCTACGAACTATGAGGAAGCGATGATGAGCCTAGATTCCGCGAAATGGCTTGAGGCCATGAAATCTGAGATGCGATACATGTATGAGAACAAAGTGTGGACTTTGGTTGACTTGCCCGATGATCGGCAAGCCATAGAGAATAAATGGGTCTTCAAGAAGAAGACTGATGCTTACGGTAATGTTTCTGTCTACAAAGCTTGACTTGTTGCGAAAGGTTTTTGACAAGTTCAAGGAGTTGACTACGATGAGACCTTCTCACCCGTAGCGATGCTTAAGTCGGTCTGAATCATGTTAGTGATACGTCTCCAATGTATCTATAATTTTTTATTGTTCCATGCTATTATATTATCTATTTTGGATGTTAATGGGCTTTATTTTACACTTTTATATTATTTTTGGGACTAACCTATTAACCCAAGGCCAAGTGCAAATTGTTGTTTTTTTGCCTATTTCAGTGTTTCACAGAAAAGGAATATCAAATGGAATGAAACCTTCGGGAACGTGATTTTTGGAACAAACATGATCCAGAGGACTTGGAGTGGACGTCGAGAAACAAACGAGGAGTGCACGAGGCAGGGGCGCGCCTACCCCCCTGGGCGCGCCCTCCCCCCTCATGGGCCCCTCGTGGCTCAACCGACCTACTTCTTCCTCCTATATATACTCATATACCCTGAAAACATCGAGGAGCACCACGAAACCCTATTTCCACCGCCGCAACCTTCTGTACCCAAGAGATCCCATCTTGGGACCTTTTCCAGAGCTCCGCCGGAGGGGGCATCGATCACGAAGGGCCTCTACATCAACTCCATGGCACCTCTGATGATGTGTGAGTAGTTTACTTCATACCTTCGGGTCCATAGTTATTAGCTAGATGGCTTCTTCTCTCTCTTTGAATCTCAATACAAAGCTCTCCTCGATCTTCTTGGAGATATATTCGATGTAACTCTTTTTATGGTGTGTTTGTCGAGATCTGATGAATTGTGGGTTTATGATCAAGTATATCTATGAAGAATATTTGATTCTTCTCTGAAATCTTTTATGCATGATTGGTTATCTTTGCAAGTCTCTTCGAATTATCAGTTTGGTTTGGCCTACTAGATTGATCTTTCTTGCAATGGGAGAAGTGCTTAGCTTTGGGTTCAATCTTGCGGTGCTCGATCCCAGTGACAAAAAGGGAAACGACACGTATTGTATTGTTGCCATCGAGGACAAAAAGATGGGGTTTATATCATATTGCTTGAGTTTATCGCTCTACATCATGTCATCTTACCTAATGTGTTACTCTGTTCTTATATGAACTTAATACTCTAGATGCATGCTGGATAGCGGTCGATGTGTGTAGTAATAGTAGTAGATGCAGGCAGGAGTCCGTCTACTTGTCACGGACGTGATGCATATATACATGATCATGCCTAGATATTCTCATAATTATTCGCTTTTCTATCAATTGCTCGACAGTAATTTGTTCACCCACCATAATAGTTATGCTATCTTGAGAGAAGCCACTAGTGAAACCTATGGCCCCCGGGTCTATCTTTTATCATATAAGTTTCCAATCTATTTTATTTTGCAATCTTTACTTTCAATCTTTATCAGAAAAATACCAAAAATATTATCTTATCATCTCTATCAGATCTCACTCTTGTAGTGACCGTGAAGGGATTGACAACCCCTTTATCACGTTGGTTGCGAGGTTCTTATTTGTTTGTGTAGGTACGAGGGACTTGCGTATGGCCTCATACTGGATTGATACCTTGGTTCTCAAAAACTGAGGGAAATACTTACGCTACTTTGCTGCATCACCCTTTCCTCTTCAAGGGAAAACCAACGCAATGCTCAAGAGGTAGAAAGAAGGATTTCTGGCGCCATTGCCGGGGAGTCTACGCACAAGTCAAGACATACCAAGTACCTATCATAAACTCTTATCCCTCGCATTACATTATTTGCCATTTGCCTCTCGTTTTCCTCTCCCCCACTTCACCCTTGCCGTTTTATTCGCCCTCTTTTTCCGTTCCCCTTCTCTTCTCCAGTTCGCCTCTTTTTGCTTGTTTCTTGTTTGCTTGTGTATTGGATTGTTTGCCACGATGGCCTTACCAAAAAGTTTTGATCCTCACCTTAGAAGGCTGGAAGAAATTGAAAACAATGTTAGAAGTTTTATGTCCTTGCAGTTTGAGCATAATAATTTCTTCAAAAATGAGCTTAAAGAACAAAAAAGTTTTATAGGGTACATGAATAAAGAGCTCGATGATATGTCTAAAGAATTTTATGGTTTAAAATCTCAGTTCACTCATCTTGAAAACTTAATAGCCCAAATTATGGATAAACAGGCCACTTGAGTTAATAAGATGGCCGCCAAACCGGAAGAACTTGATGGTAATAAGGATGAAGATCTAAAAGTTATTGATGTGTCCCCTATTAAATCTTTGTTTTGCAATATGAATCTTGATAATGATGGGACTGGAGATGAGTCAACTTTAGTTAGAAGGCGTCCCAATGATTTGGAGTTTTTAGATCTTGATGCAAAAATTGATAAAAGTAGGATTGGAGAGGTCAAAACTTTACATAGCAATGAACCCACTATCTTGGATTTCAAGGAATTTAATTATGATAATTTCATTTTGATAGATTGTATTTCCTTGTTGCAATCCGTTCTAAATTCTCCCCATGCTTATAGTCAAAATAAAGCTTCTACTAAACATATCATTGATGCTTTAATGCAATCTTATGAAGAAAAGCTTGAATTTGAAGTTTCTATCCCAAGAAAACTTTATGATGAGTGGGAACCTACCATTAAAATTAAAATTAAAGATCATGAATGCTTTGCTTTATGTGATTTGGGTGCTAGTGTTTCCACGATTCCTAAAACTTTGTGTGATTTTCTAGGTTTCCGTGAATTTGATGATTGTTCTTTAAATTTGCATCTTGCGGATTTCACCATTAAGAAACCTATGGGAAGAATTAATGATGTTCTTATTGTTGCAAATAGGAATTATGTGTCCGTAGATTTTATTGTTCTTGATATTGATTGCAATCCTTCATGTCCTATTATTCTTGGTAGACCTTTCCTTAGAACGATTGGTTGAATTATTGATATGAAAGAAGGGAATATTAGATTCCAATTCCCGTTAAGGAAGGGCATGGAACAATTTCCTAGAAATTAAATTAAATTACCTTATGAATCTATTATGAGGGCCACTTATGGATTGCATACCAAAGATAACAATACCTAGATCTATCCTTGCTTTTATGCCTAGCTAGGGGCGTTAAACGATAGCGCTTGTTGGGAGGCAGCCCAATTTTATTTTTGTTATTTTCTTTTTGGTTCTGTTTAGTAATAAATAATTCATCTAGCCTCTGTTTAGATGTGGTTTTATGCTTTTAATTAGTGTTCGTGCCAAGTAGAACCTTTGGGAAGACTTCGGGAAAGTCTTTGCGATCTTGCTGTAAAAAACAGAAACTTTAGCGCTCACGAGATTTGCTGCCATTTTTTACTGGAGAGTGCTATTTAGTTAATTCTTTTCGAAGATGATTAATAGATAAATTCCTCACATCCAGCGATTTATTTTAGAATTTTTGGGGTTCCAGAAGTATTCGAAACCTACAGATTACTACAGATTTTTCTGTTTTTTACAGATTCTGTTTTTCGTGTGTTGTTTGCTTATTTTGATGAATCTATGGCTAGTAATAGAGTTTATGAACCATAGAAAAGTTGGAATACAGTAGTTTTAACACCAATATAAATAAATAATGAGTTCATTATAGTATCTTGAAGTGGTGGTTTGTTTTCTTTTACTAATGGAGCTCATGAGATTTTCTTTTAAGTTTTGTGTTGTGAAGTTTTCAAGTTTTGGGTAAAGATTTGGTGGATTACGGAACGAGGAGAGGCAAGAGCCTAAGAATGGGGATTCCCAAGGCACCCCAAGGTAAAATCCAAGGACAACCAAAAGCCTAAGCTTGGGGATGCCCCGGAAGGCATCCCCTCTTTCGTCTTCGTCCATCGGTAACTTTACTTGGAGCTATATTTTTATTCACCACATGATATGTGTTTTGCTTGGAGCGTCTTGTATGATTCGAGTCTTTGCTTTTTAGTTTACCACAATCATCCTTGCTGTACACACCTTTTGGGTGAGACACACATGAATCGGAATTTATTAGAATACTCTATGTGCTTCACTTATACCTTTTGAGTTAGATAATTTTGCTCTAGTGCTTCGCTTATATGTTTTAGAGCACGGTGGTGGTTTTATTTTATAGAAACTATTGATCTCTCATGATTCACTTATATTATTTTGAGAGTCCCTTAGAACAGCATGGTAATTTGCTTTGGTTATGAATTTAGTCCTAATATGATAGGCATCCAAGATCGGTATAATAAAAATTTCATAAAAAGTGCATTGAGTACTAGGAGAAGTTTGATACTTGATAATTGTTTTGAGATATAAAGGTGGTAATATTATGGTGTGCTAGTTGAGTAGTTGTGAATTTGAGAAATACTTGCATTGAAGTTTGCAAGTCCCGTAGCATGCACGTATGGTGACCGTTGTGTAACAAATTTGAAACATGAGGTGATATTTGATTGTCTTCCTTTTGAGTGGTGGTCGAGGACGAGCAATGGTATTTTCCTACCAATCTATCCCCCTAGCAGCATGTGCTTAATGCTTGGTTTTTGATGACTTGTAGATTTTTGCAATAAGTATGTGAGTTCTTTATGACTAATGTTGAGTCCATGGATTATATGCACTCTCACCCTTCCATCATTGCTAGCCTCTTCGGTACCGTGCATTGCCCTTTCTCACCTTGAGAATTGGTGCAAACTTCGCCGGTGCATCCAAACCCCGTGATATGGTACGCTATGTCACACATAAATCTCCTTATATCTTCCTCAAAACAGCCACCATACCTACCTATTATGGCATTTCCATAGCCATTCTGAGATATATTGCCATGCAACTTTCCACCGTTCCATTTATCATGACATACATCATCATTGTCATATTGCCTTGCATGATCATGTAGTTGACATCGTATTTGTGGCAAAGCCACCGTTCGTAATTTTTCATACATGTCACTCTTGATTCATTGCCCTTCCCGGTACACCATCGGAGGCATTCATATAGAGTCATACTTTGTTCTAGTATCGAGTTGTAATCATTGAGTCGTAAATAAATAGAAGTGTGATGATCATCATTAATAGAGCATTGTCCCCCAAAAAGGGGGCAATGCTACTATCCTTTTTTCCACACTTGTGCTTCAAAGTAGCACCATGATCTTTATGATAGAGAGTCTCCTGTTTTGTCACTTTCATATACTAGTGGGAATTTTTCATTATAGAACTTGGCTTGTATATTCCAACAATGGGCTTCCTCAAATGCCCTAGGTCTTCGTGAGCAAGCAAGTTGGATGCCCACCCACTTAGTTTCTTTTGTTGAGCTTTCATACATTTATAGCTCTAGTGCATCCGTTGCATGGCAATCCCTACTCCTTCCATTGACATCAATTGATGGGAATCTCCCTAGCCCATTGATTAGCCGCGTCGATGTGATACTTTCTCCTTTTTGTCTTCTCCACATAACCCCCAGCATCATATTCTATTCCACCCATAGTGCTATATCCATGTCTCACTCTCATGTATTGCGTGAAAGTTGAAAAAAGTTTGAGATTACTAAAGTGTGAAACAATTGCTTGGCTTGTCATCGGGGTTGTGCATGATGAGAGCATTCTTGTGTGAAGAAAATGGAGCATGACCAAACTATATGATTTTGTAGGGATGAACTTTCTATTGCCATGTTATTTTGAGAAGACATAATTGCTTAGTTAGTATGCTTGAAGTATTATTATTTTTATGTCAATATTAGAATTTTGTCTTGAATCTTTCGGATCTGAATATTCATGACACAATAAAGAGAATTACATTGAGAATTATGTTAGGTAGCATTCCACATCAAAAATTCTGTTTTTATCATTTACATACTCGAGGACGAGCAGGAATTAAGGTTGGTGATGCTTGATACATCTCTAACGTATCTATAACTTTTTATTGTTCCATGCTATTATATTATCTGTTTTGGATGTTAATGGGCTTTATTTTACACTTTTATATTATTTTTGGGACTAACCTATTAACCCAAGGCCTAGTGCAAATTGCTGTTTTTTTGCCTAATTTAGTGTTTCGCAGAAAAGGAATATCAAACGGAATCCAAACGAAATGAAACCTTTGGGAACGTGATTTTTGGAACAAACGTGATCCAGAGGACTTGGAGTGGACGTCAAGAAAAAAATGAGGAGTCCACGAGGCAGGGGGCACGCCTACCCCCTGGGCACGCCCTCCCCCCTCATGGGCCCCTCGTGGCTCAATCGACCTACTTCTTCCTCCTATATATAATCATATACCCTGAAAACATTGAGGAGCACCACGAAACCCTATTCCACCACCGCAACCTTCTGTACCCAAGAGATCCCATCTTGGGGCCTTTTCCGGAGCTCCGTCAGAGAGGGGCATTGATCACGGAGGGACTCTACATCAACTCCATGGCCCCTCTGATGATGTGTGAGTAGTTTACTTCAGACCTTTGGGTCCATAGTTATTAGCTAGATGGCTTCTTCTCTCTCTTTGAATCTCAATACAAAGTTCTCCTCGATCTTCTTGGAGATCTATTCGATGTAACTCATTTTGTGGTGTGTTTGTCGAGATACGATGAATTGTGGGTTTATGATCAAGTCTATCTATGAACAATATTTGATTCTTCTCTGAAATCTTTTGCGCATGATTGGTTATCTTTGCAAGTCTCTTCGAATTATCAGTTTGGTTTGGCCTACTAGACTGATCTTTCTTGCAATGGGAGAAGAGCTTAGCTTTGGGTTCAATCTTGCAGTGCTCGATCCCAGTGACAGAAAGGGAAACGACACGTATTGTATTATTTCCACCGAGGATAAAAATATGGGGTTTATATCATATTGCTTGAGTTTATCCCTCTACATCATGTCATCTTACCTAATGTGTTACCATGTTCTTATGAACTTAATACTCTAGATGCATGTTGGATAGCGGTTGATGTGTGGAGTAATAGTAGTAGATGTAGGCAGGAGTCGGTCTACTTGTCACGGACGTGATACCTATATACATGATCATGCCTAGATATTCTCATAATTATTAGATTTTCTATCAGTTTCTCGACAGTAATTTGTTCACCCACCGTAATACTTATGCTATCTTCAGAGAAGCCACTAGTGAAACCTATGGCCCCGGGTCTATCTTTTATCATATAAGTTTCCAATCTATTTTATTTTGTAATCTTTACTTTCAATCTTTATCATAAAAATACCAAAAATATTATCTTATCATCTCTATCAGATCTCACTCTCGTAGTGACTGTGAAGGGATTGACAACCTCTTTATCGCGTTGGTTGCAAGGTTCTTATTTGTTTGTGTAGGTATGAGGGACTTGCGTGTGGCCTCCTACTGGATTGATACCTTCGTTCTCAAAAACTGAGGGAAATACTTACGCTACTTTACTGCATCACCCTTTCCTCTTCAAGGGAAAACCAACGCAGTGCTCAAGAGGTAGCAGTTAGCAATTGCCGCATTTTATGATTATGAAATTTGGCAAATGGATGTCAAAACTGCATTCCTTAATGGATATCTTAAAGAAGAGTTGTATATGATGCAACCAGAAGGTTTTGTCGATCCAAAAAGTGCTAACAAAGTGTGCAAGCTCCAGCGATCCATTTTGGACTGGTGCAAGCCTCTCGGAGTTGGAATACACGCTTTGACAGTGTGACCAAAGCATATGGTTTTATACAGACTTTTGGAGAAGCCTGTATTTACAAGAAAGTGAGTGGGAGCTCTGTAGCATTTCTGATATTGTATGTAGATGACATATTGTTGATCGGAAATGATACTGAATTTCTGAATAGCATAAAAGGATACTTGAATAAGAATTTTTCATTGAAAGACCTCAGTGAAGCTGCTTATATATTGGGCATCAAAATCTATAGAGATAGATCAAGACGCTTAATTGGACATTCACAAAGCACATACCTTGATAAAGTTTTGAAGAAGTTCAAAATGGATCAAGCAAAGAAAGGGTTCTTGCATGTGTTACAAGGTGTGAAGTTGAGTCAGACTCAATGCCCAACCACTGCAAAAGATAGAGAGAAAATGAAAGTCATTCCCTATGCTTCAGCCATAGGTTCTATCATGTATGCAATGCTATGTACCAGACCAGATGTGTGCCTTGCTATTAGTTTAGCAAGGAGGTACCAAAGTAATCCAGGAGTGGATCACTGGACAGCGGTCAAGAACATCCTAAAATACCTGAAAAGGACTAAGGATATGTTTCTCGTTTATGGAGGTGACAAAGAGCTCGTCGTAAACGGTTATGTCAATGCAAGCTTTGACAATGATCCGGATGACTCTAAGTCACAAACCGGACACATATTTTTATTGAATGGTGGAGCTGTCAGTTGGTGCAGTTCCAAGCAGAGCGTCGTGGCGGGATCTACATGCGAAGCGGAGTACATAGCTGCTTCGGAAGCAGCAAATGAAGGAGTCTGGATGAAGGAGTTCATATCCGATCTAGGTGTCATACCTAGTGCATCGGGTCCAATGAAAATCTTTTGTGACAATACTAGTGCAATTGCCTTGGCAAAGGAATCGAGATTTCACAAGAAAACCAAGCACATCAAGAGACGCTTCAATTCCATCTGCGATCAATTCAAGGAGGGAGACATAGAGATTTGCACGATACATACGGATCTGAATGTTGCAGACCCGTTGACTAAGCCTCTCTCACGTGCAAAACATGATCAGCACCAAGACTCCATGGGTGTTAGAATCATTACTATGTAATCTAGATTGTTGACTCTAGTGCAAGTGGGAGACTGAAGGAAATATGCCCTAGAGGCAATAATTAAGTTGTTATTTTATATTTCCTTATATCATGATAAATGTTTATTATTCATGCTAGAATTATATTAGCCGGAAACTTAATACATGTGTGAATACATAGACAAACAGAGTGTCACTAGTATGCCTCTACTTGACTAGCTCATTAATCAAAGATGGTTAAGTTTCCTAACCATAGACATGAGTTGTCATTTGATGAACGGGATCACATCATTAGAGAATGATGTGATTGACTTGACCCATCTATTATCTTAGCACTATGATCGTTTAGTTTGTTGCTATTGCTTTCTTCATAACTTATACATGTTCCTATGACTATGAGATTATGCAACTCTCGAATACCTGAGGAACACTTAGTGTGCTATAAACGTCACAACATAACTGGGTGACTATAAAGATGCTCTACAGGTGTCTCCGATGGTGTTTGTTGAGTTGGCATAGATCAAGATTAGGATTTGTCACTCCGATTGTCGGAGAGGTATCTCTGGCCCTCTCGGTAATGCACATCGCTATAAGCCTTGCAAGCAATGTAACCAATGCGATAGTTGCGGGATGTTGCATTACAAAACAAGTAAACAGACTTGCCGGTAACGAGATTGAACTAGGTATGATGATACCGACGATCGAATCTCGGGCAAGTAACATACCGATGACAAAGGGAACAACGTATGTTGTTATGCGGTTTGACCGATAAAGATCTTTGTAGAATATGTAGGAGCCAATATGAGCATCCAGGTTTCGCTATTGGTTATTGACCGGAAGTGAGTCTCGGTCACGTCTACATAGTTCTCGAACCCATAGGGTCCGCACGCTTAACATTCGATCACGATCGATGTTATGAGTTTATGTGTTTTGATGTACCGAAGGTTTTTTGGAGTCCAGGATGTGATCACGGACATGACAAGAAGTCTCGAAATGGTTGAGACATAAAGATTGATATATTGCATGACTATATTCGGACACCGGATGAGTTCCGGGGTTCACCGGATATATATCGAAGTGCCGGAAGGGTTATCGGAACCACCGGAGAAGTAACGGGCCTTATTGGGCCTACGGGAGAGAGAGAGGGGCTGGCCGCCCCCCCCCCCACATGGGCCTAGTCCGAATTGGACTAGGGGGAGGGGTTGCGCCCCCTCCATCCTTCTTCTCCTAGTAGGACTAGGAAAGGGGGGAGTCCTACTCCTACTAGGAGGAGGATTCCTTTCCCCTTGGCGCGCCTATGAGGGCTGGCCAGCCTCCCCCTTGCTCGTTTATATATGGGGGCAGGGGGCACCCTAGAACACACAAGTTGACAATTATTTTAGCCGTGTGCGGTGCCCCCCTCCACAAATACACACCTCGGTCATATCCTTGTAGTGCTTAGGCGAAGCCCTGTGCCGGTAACTTCATCATCACCATCATCACGCCGTCGTGCTGACAAAACTCTCCATCGGCTTCAACTGGATCAAGAGTACGAGGGACATCATCGAGCTGAACATGTGCAAATCGCGGAGGTGCCGTGCGTTCGGTACTTGATCGGTTGGATCGCGAAGACGTTTGACTACATCAACCGCGTTTCTTAACGCTTCCGCTTTCGGTCTACGAGGGTACGTAGACATACTCTCCCCTCTCGTTGCTATACATCTCCTAGATAGATCTTGCGTGATCGTAGGAATTTTTTTGAAATACTGCGTTCCCCAACAACTTGTCCCAGCATCGCCGACTGCACGCGGACACTGGAACTGGAGGCGCGTGCTAGTTGCACGCCGCGAGAGGCTGCGTGCATGGGTCTCCTTGCATGGGTCTACCGCCGGTCCCTCACGATGGAGGATACGGATGCTCGCCGCCTCCGACGGAAGAACGCCAAGGCGCTCCGGCTTACTATTGAGCAGTCGAAGCGTGAGGCGAAAGAGGCAGCGGCGAAGAAGCTCGGGTCTCCAGGTTGAAGCGGGAGCAGGACAGGGCGGTCCATCGGATGAAGGGGCTCATCGTCCTCTCTGACCGTGACTCCGAAAACGGCGAACGCTGCACCTCCTCGTCGGATGACCAACCTCCACCAGCCGCGGACGCCTATAGTTGCACCGGTGACCAGAAGGGCAAAGGCCCGGCGAGGAAGTGGTGATCCTCCCCTCCTCAATGTTTATATTGTTTTTAGTTATAGAAGTTTAAGAACTTGTCCGGTTATGAAGTTTGTTAATGTCCGTTTGCAGTCGATCTTGTCTTCCTTTGTAGCCGATTTTTGTTGTTCGTCATCTGATCACGTAGAGTAGATCAACTTTGCAAGTGTAGTATGTATATAAGGCGCCAGATATGGGATACGCGGATGCAGACTGGCAAATAGGAGGCGTGCCCGGTCAGTGTCTGCGGACGCGCCCGGGCGCGTCTGTGGGCGTTTGAGGGGCCGGATTTGCCCATTGCGGTTGTAGATGCTCTTATAGTGGTTCTGAGTTCGCACATGGACTCTGGAGCCTTCATAATTTATAGCGATCACATCCATAACGACTTTGAAGATCCAAAATATGGCGCATCTACTAGAGTTGCTCTAAGCTAGCCAAGAAGAAACCAAAATTATTCAACCAGGCTCGACAATAGGATCCAACTGGTGATTCTTTCAGCCCACATCATTAAAGTGAAGGAAATATGCCCTAGATGCAATAATAAAGTTATTATTTATTTCCTTATATCATGATAAAAGTTTATTATTCATGCTAGAATTGTATTAACCGGAAACATGATACATGTGTGAATAAATAGACAAACAGAGTGTCACTAGTATGCCTCTACTTGACTAGCTCATTGATCAAAGATGGTTATGTTTCCTAGCCATAGACAAAGAGTTGTCATTTGATTAACGGGATCACATCATTAGGAGAATGATGTAATTGACTTGACCCATTCCGTTAGTTTAGCACTTGATCGTTTAGTATGTTGCTATTGCTTTCTTCATGACTTATAGATGTTCCTATGACTATGAGATTATGCAACTCCCGTTTACCGGAGGAACACTTTGTGTGCTACCAAACGTCACAACGTAACTGGGTGATTATAAAGGTTCTCTACAGGTGTCTCCGAAGGTACTTGTTGGGTTGGCGTATTTCGAGATTAGGATTTGTCACTCCGATTGTCGGAGAGGTATCTCTGGGCCCACTCGGTAATACACATCACTTAAGCCTTGCAAGCATTGCAACTAATGAGTTAGTTGTAGGATGATGTATTACGGAACGAGTAAAGAGACTTTCCGGTAATGAGATTGAACTAGGTATTAAGATACCGACGATCGAATCTCGGGCAAGTAACATACCGATGACAAAGGGAACAACATATGTTGTTATGCGGTTTGACCGATAAAGATCTTCGTAGAATATGTAGGAGCCAATATGAGCATCCAGGTCCTGCTATTGGTTATTGACCGGAGACGTGTCTCGGTCATGTCTACATAGTTCTCGAACCCGTAGGGTCCGCAGCTTAAAGTTCGATGATGGTTATATTATGAGTTTATGTGTTTTGATGTACCAAAGGTAGTTCGGAGTCCCGGATGTGATCACGGATATGACAGGAGTCTCGAAATGGTCGAGACGTAAAGATCGATATATTGGACGACTATATTTGGGTACCGGAATGGTTCCGGATGAGATCGGGATAATACCGGAGCACCGGCAGGTTATCGGAACCCCCTGGGAGGTATATGGGCCTTAATGGGCTTTAGTGGAAAGGAGGGGAAAGGAGCAAGGGAGGGGGCGCCCCCCCCCCAAGCCCAATCCGAATTGGGAGGGCCCCCCCCCTTTCCTTCCTCCCTCCTTCCTCTTCCTTCCCTCTCCCTCTCCAAATAGGAAAAGGAGGAGTCCTATTCCCGGTGGGAGTAGGACTCCCCCCTTGGGCGCGCCTCCTCCCCTTGGCCGGCCCTCTCCTCCCCCCCCCCCTTATATACGGAGGAGAGGGGCACCCATAGACACAACAATTGATCTCTTAGATCTTTTAGCCGTGTGCGGTGCCCCTCTCCACCATAGTCCACCTCGATAATATCGTAGCGGTGCTTAGGCGAAGCCCTGCGATGGTAGAATATCAACATCATCACCACGCCGTCGTGCTGACAGAACTCTCCCTCAAAGCTCGGCTGAATCGGAGTTCGAGGGACGTCATCGGGTTGAACGTGTGCAGAACTCGGAGGTGTCGTGCGTTCGGTACTTGATCGGTCGGATCGTGAAGACGTACGACTACATCAACCGCGTTGTGCTAACGCTTCCGCTTTTGGTCTACTAGAGTACGTGGACACACTCTCCCCTCTCGTTGCTATGCATCACCATGATCTTGCGTGTGTGTAGGAATTTTTTTGAAATTACTATGTTCCCCAACATAAAGGTAGGATGGAGATAACTGGAATACAAAAATTGGGAAATCTATAATATTAATTGATATGGCACATCACGAATGTTAGCTCAAAATGATGGATATGGGTAAGGGATGATAAACCGAAAATGAAAGAAATTGAAGTCTCTCCAACACTTCAAACCAACTGGATTGTTCTGGATACATGCATGTTTATTCACGTTCTTTCATTTTCGACCTCCTCTTTTCATGGGTAACATAGGTTGCCCATAACACAAAGGGCAAGGATTTTTAGTCTATAGTACTCCCTCTGTCCAATAATATAAGATCGTTTTTGCGAAAATCTGCATCTGAGCACGGGCTCAGCTGCACCCGCTCAGAAACAAATTCAAAAAAAATACTAGAAAAATTCAAAAAATTCCAAAAACAATTTGTGTGGTAGATCATTTGATGCGTGAGGTCCGCTCCAAATTTCAACTCATTTGGACATCTGAGCAATTCTGGGCAAAAAAGACAAATCGGGTCAAAACAGTTCCTGAACAGTAAACTGTTTTACAGACCTCGATTTTGTCTTTTTTGCTCAGAGCTCCTCAAATTTCCAAATGAGTTGAAATTTGGAGCGAACCTCACGCATCAAATTATCTACCACAAAAAAATTTTGGAATTTTTTGATTTTTTCTAGTATTTTTTTTGATTTTTTTCCGTGAGCACGGGTGCAGCTGAGCCCGGTGCAGATTCGCCGCACTCATCGTTTTTGATACTATACTAGTGTAAAAAATGCTCTTATATTTTGGGACGGAGGGAATATATACTTGCATGTCTGCTCATCGGATTATGCCACTGGTTTAGAGATCGGTTGGACATAGATGACAAAATAGAAAAGATTTGAAAATCATGTCATGGGTCTCCTTTTTTTTCTGCTGCACAAAGTGTTGGTTGTACTCATGTCTGGTTCACAAAAGGCCAGCGTTTATAGTCAGAAAGGGGGAAACTGACAGTCCTTCTTAGGCTTTCTAGCTTGTCATACTGTTTGGCCACACTGCTGTTGAGGAGCCATTTGGTGCGCCTAATGTGTGATGTGTGCCTTCATCGGTGGTTATGATTAAAGCATGCATGCAGTACGTTGTACAAAATGGCTTTAGCATAAAACGCCAAGATATATACCTTTTTTCTCCAACAACTGAAAGATGGCTAAAGATTGGTAGATAGTCAACGATTGGATGGTGTGTGCATGCATATTGGTTGGAACCTGGAAGCAGAATAGCAGAGATCAACACTATTATGAACACACACAACATAAACTTGAAGCAATATTGAGTAACAAGCTAGGTTCATACGAACAGTTCACGAAGTATATTGTCCACTTCGCTTGATGTCCTCCCTTGCTTCAATTGATCATTCACTACCGCAGAATCACTTACTAGTGGCAGGCTGAAAAAACTTACCAGTAAGGCAGTAACGAACAAGGTGCCCGCCACTATAACTCATCACTGGTACTACCTTTGTTCTGGTTTACTAGTCCCACTAATATTTTGACCATGACTTTAACTAATACAATATAAGTTATACATTGCAAAAAAAAATATCATTGAAAACTACATTCAAATATGAGTCTAACAATACAACTTTTTGTGGCATGCATTAACATTTTACTAGTCAATTATTTGGTCAAACTTTGACCCCAAATACGATTGGGACTAATAAACCCAGACAAAGGTAGTACTTGAGTACAAGGGATGAGCTTCTTTTTGGTGCTCGTCACCCATAAGGTCGCAACTATGTGGGTTTCTGCAATAGTGAGTGCTGAAACTAGAGAATTGGTCTACTTTATATTGATCCTATGTCTGCATGGGAGTAAAGTTTTGTCGCATCGTCATGGCTAAAGTCCTAATTTTTTCCAGCGTTTTCCTCCTGCCCAAGAAGTGACTCCCAGGCGACTAGGTTTCCCCCTCTTGCTGGCGCTGGCACCAGTCAACCTTGCCTTGCCGCGGAGAGGGACCCTGCTCTCGTTCTTGTTTGGTTCAGCGTCTCGGTTG
Organism: Triticum urartu; assembly: GCF_056163025.1. NCBI lineage: Eukaryota > Viridiplantae > Streptophyta > Magnoliopsida > Poales > Poaceae > Triticum > Triticum urartu. The sequence goes on along the minus strand of NC_141875.1, from coordinate 693,102,943 downwards.
GGACTATGTGGCGGCAGCAATGTCCCTGATATTTATATTATCTCCCACGCCCAATCCCCATCCTGATGGTGAGTCTACCGTCGTTAGAAGGTGTGTGATGGTGTGTCTCCGTCGGATCTCGTGAAATTCGGTGCGGGTCTTTGTTGGATCTGTTTGAAATGAAATCTTTGTTTGTCTTCGCTCGTGTGTCCATAAGTTTGTTTATTTCGATATACGCTTCTCTTCATCGGCGATAGTTGATGTTCTGGTGTGTTGGCCCTGTGAGGTTTAGCATGATGACTTCTTAACTATCTACTACAAGAAGGTTTGGCCAGCTCCGGCAGATTGGAATTTTTGCTACTACTGGTGTTCTCAACCATGCCATATGATGAGTAGGAAGATAGTTTCTCCATAAACAAAAGGTCCTAAGGGCATCTCCAAAAAAAAGGTTACTGAACCCCCACGTAGCCCGTGACTGGCGACTCGGGGGATCCCATCTCAGCCGCCAGGGGCTCAACCAATTTGCCTCCCGTCTCGCCGCCACCGGAGGCCACCGCCGGCGAAGCTGGTGCTGGGGCCAAGGACGGTGGCGGTGGGGCGTTCCGCGGGTGAGGCTCGGCCTCCATCCATGGCGATCTCGTGATGGCTACCTTGGGTGGTAGTGGCGGCGCCTGGTGCGGTTCCCGTCCTGTGCTGTCCCGGAGGAAGTTGTTCTTCGCCGTCCCCCGGTGCATGATGGCCGTCACAGCAAGCGCAGGTGCAGGCTCCAGCGATGGTGCACATGGTTCGAGCGCCCTGATTCAGATCAGGTGTCGATCCGGTGACATCAACGGCAGCCCCACTGATCTGTTGATCTAGGGGTTAGTCCATGCTGGCCTGCCTTTGTCCGAGCTCATCTTCGTAAGACAACCCCTGCTGGCCGCCTCCGGTTCCCTCGTCCAGATTGCGGCAGGGTAAACCCGGGGTCCCTTCGATGACAGGCTATGTGTGGTGATCACTTCAGCCTGCGGCAGTGGCCTCGCTGCGGATTATCATCATCAATTGATTTTGTGAGAGTTTTATCTCTAAAAATCCGGTGGTCGATTTCGGCGGGGATATGCAAACTATGAACGATGTCTTGATGCAGAGGGATGGTTGTGTGGCGGTGGCGGTGGCGGCCACATCGCATGTAGCTGCTGGTATCGCGGAAAAGTGGTGGCGACAACACGTCAGTGACTTCGAGGGTGGTGCTACTTGAGCATCCGGTCTCTGAGTGTCGGGGCGAAAGCCTAGGTCTGCCCCGAGTTGGGTATACCTGGCAATGGCGACATTTTTATGTTGTTACCTTGTTGAAGGCATTGTTCGGAATGCTCAGACCGATTCTTCAGGGTAAAAACCTAGATTCTAGCCTTGGTGGTTGGATCCGGTGATGGCGACGCTCAAGTGTCGCTCCCTTCCTGGAGGCATTACTGTTGAAGAACCTCGTCGTCCGTGTGGTGTCATGAGATGAATGGTGCAGATACGGTCATTTTTCTAGTTTGCCCATCGTGGATATGATCGCTTTGGGGCTTTTTTTCTTTTTTTTCATCGCCTATGCATAGCTTTGGTCCTATATGACTTTGCTATTGCTGGCGTGTTTTTGTGTGCGTGAGTTTGTGTTGGCTGTGTGCATCTTAGCTATGCAGAGGCCGGGTGTGTGCTCATTGTGTTTGTATCCTCTTGATGCTACATTTTGAGTTAATAAAATCCACTCTTTGTCGAAAAAAGGGCATCTCCAAAGTCGACCCCCAAAACGAACACGGTATCCATCCGCGTCCTGGTCCATACCAGTCCACGGATAGTGATGCAGGAGCCGACTGTCCAACGTTGTTACCTAAATGTCCACCTCTATTTTTTGGCAGATCATCTGTCGCGCGTGGTGTCCGCCATGGACATCATTGGTAGGAGGACGTATGATACCTGGCTGCGGAGGGATCTTGGGAGGACGGCTGCGTAGTCCAAGGAGGCAGACGTGTTGGTGCAGGCAGCGAACGTCCTATGATGCTTGGGGAGCGGCTGGAAAGGTACAACGACGTCGTTGGACGAGGAGGGTCCAGATGCAAAGGAGGGGGAGGGGGAGGGGTAGGAACGGAGTGGAAGAAAGTTTGACAAAGAGGGGATTTGAGTGGGCCGAGGGTGTCGGAGTCCTATGTGGCGGTAGTCCGGACTCCCACAAACACCCCCCCCCCCCCCCCCCCGTTTGCCTTCGGTTTGCGGGAAAATAGATGTCCAGACCGTTCCGCGAACCTATAGTGTACCGCTTTAGATGGCAAAATGGTTCCGGACCGCTCGGTCCGGGCACGATATGAGAGTCCGCATTAGAAATGCCCAAGTATTTCACCATTGGCGTAACCTGGAGGGAGTGCAACACAACATATGGTTGGGCGTAGAAACTCGGTAGAATATAGTCACTCGCTTCAGAACAAATGCAAAATGATGGTATTTTTCAAGTTTTTCAACAGATGTTAGGCGCGAACGAACCATATATGAAAAGTCAATACCGGTGAGTAAAGGACCCTCGCTTTAAATCTCGTCTTTCCAAGGACGACGTGTACCGGCCGGACGCGCTAGTGCAAATGTACCATCGATCGATCGGCCGGTTGTTGTCGGGGCCGTGGATTGACACGCGCCAGCTGACCGATCGATCAATCTCTGACCAGTGAAGACCGTATCCATGCTGGTTGGTCCCGGGCCAAACATCCATGGCATGGTACCATCAACCGGCTTTCTGTGATCCTCTCTATATCTATATAAACCAGCAAGCGGAAACGATTTCTTCAGCTACTTCTTGTTACTTGCTACGCCGATTGAGATCAGACTATTGATCATATATCAGCCTTGTGGCAAGGGAAGACGGCAACGGCGCAAGGCACAGCTGGAGTTGCTTCTTCTATGCTCCACATGGCGTTGCTCCTCGGACTCGTCTTCGCCTCCATCCTTACACGTAAGTCATCTCTCTCTCTCTCTCTCTCTCTCTCTCTCTCTCTCTCTCTCTCTCTCTCTCTCTCTCTCTCCCTCTCTCTCTCTCTCTCGTACGTGTTGCCTTAAAAATTGGGCTGCAGCGTCCAAGTATTAACTTGTGATCCGTAGAAGTAAACTACTGTTCGCACATACGCAACACGTACTGAATCCACTCCCATAGGGAGACCTTGCACATTCCTTATTCATCACAAATTGACAAGTGCATGCGCCCGTCTTTCTTTAAGATACTGGAAGAGTAATTCTCTGGGCCCTTGATTCATGCAAGCAAGCAAATTTTACAAGACAAAGCATGAAAAATTCAACGAAAAGCAACTAAAATTTGAAAGATATAAGACTTCAAAGAGCATACACCTCCGCACATGCCATGGCGAACAGGCGAAGAGAGCTGCTCATCGATATTATCCACTTGATATCAAATGATCCAAAAAGCTGCGAGAACGGACCCCCACCACCCGTGCTTCCTCTCTTTGTCCGGTCGACCAAGACTGGATATTAAGATATTTTTCATATTTTTATGGGATATTTTCATACCGAATATGACGTGGTTTCAGTCAACGGCCTCATCTACAATATTATCTTGCAAGATTTTGTAATGCATGAATATTCTGATTTTAAACAGCATTTCAGGTTTTCACAGTTTTACTTATAACAAGCCAACTGTGATTAGTCAACATATTATGCACCGAGAGAGGGGGAAATTCTTCATTTTATTTGCGGCAGGAACTTCACAACAATGATAATGTGAACATGCACCACCACACATGTCACACCTACACCAGCAGGCCTCTCAACCACCCACTAGAGCCGACGGACCATGGACACAAAACCTGAATATCACTTAATTCGCAACGAACACAATCCTCACGCGCGCACGCGAATTTGAGCATCAAGATTCAAACCCTAGTGATGGAGGCATGCTTCCCACAACTCCACCCCACCAAAGTGGTTGTTCTCGGAAATTCACTGTGGCACATGGGAGCATATGCTCCTGCCACTGAAAAATATATTTTAAAATGTCCAAAAAAAACAAAAATTTGGCACATACATCTCTACATTCTATGTGCGCATGCCAAGTTTCATGGAAACCCGACATTTTTTGTGGCTTGTGTAAAAAGTACAATAAAATGTATCGTAAGAAGCCCCTTTTAACACTGAATTTTATCTTTTTCACACGAGAGACAAAAATTGTCGTTTTTCACGAAATGACTTTCTGAACACATAGAATGTCGATATCTACGCATGGGATTTTTTGTCAGAATTTTGTGACATTTCAAAATATGTTTAAAACACATTTTAAAAACGAGGAGCATATACTCCTAGGTGCCAAAATGCCCCTCTTGGGAAAAAACTTATGGTGACAGTTCTGCAAATTTGCTTTTTTAGTCGGTTCCTTCGGACTTGATTCATTAAAAATATCAAAGAGGCTTGTTTGATTAATATGCGGAAACCCGGACGAAAACCGTTACAAACACACCCATAAGGTAGGCATCTTGGCCAACCTGGCTACCGATAAGATCCACACAGCCGGCCGTAGAGTGGATGTCGTTGAGGTTGCCTACAATGTTATCGTCGTCATTTCTCCATGAGCATGCGACTCTGACTTCATCGTGGATGACCTGCCAAGAGCACACAGAACCAAAAAACTATGGCAAACATTCGGCCAAACACGTAGACGACTAGACAATAACTTCGACTTCGATCATGAGCCTCGCAGGAGAAAGGAGCGCACCGTGCACCAACATAGCCCGACTTGCCAATCACAAGGCATCGTTCCGCCGCATCGCCTCGCGATGCTACAACTCCGACTTCACGCTCGGAGGCATGCCAAATAGTTGACGACGAAGGACATGCCATGACCATGTTCTTCTTGCCATCATCATCGTTGCCACACAACTGCATCCTTTTTTTAAGACACATAGTGCAAACAAGATAGAAGTACACATTTTGGTGTACGAAAAGTACACGTTTTGGAAATGTCCCTTCCAAATTTGTGACTCTGTCAAAACTTAATTAAGACTACGCACAGTTGCAGCAGCTTCGACACAAACTTCATGATGCGTGATAGCCTAGCTGACACGTACCATCACCCTGTCTGGCGTGAAATATATATCGCTAGCTGATAAATGCAACCGCGTGCTTATGGATATATCAGATTTGTGTGCTTGTGCATATAAGTATATATATGCGGCTATGCCAAGTGCCTTTAATTAGACGAACCATGTACATACATATATATACGTTCATATCTCCTTGGAATTTTGCATTCTGTATGATTGAGATGGACGGAGTACGAAGTGGACTATGTAACGGCCGTGTTACAGACGTTGGAACAGAAACTTTTATTCATTTTTTTTACAAATTTCCAATACACTTGCATGCAGTCAGTGAAATGTTGTGAGATTTTTTTTGTGCAGTCAGTGAAAGATTATTTTTGACTTTTTCCACACAAAAAAAAGGCAAGCTCTGCCACTGGCTGCTAATATTTTTTTCGAGAGTACGCCAATGGCGTACCATATTTTTATAGAAGGCAGAAATTTAATATGTACAAGATACCATCATCGGATGCGAATATCCATGTCGGCAAACACCCACACCAACAAAAAACACAAGGTCACTCTCTCACAAATGGGTCTAAACCACCAACACCTAGCTGGCTGCTAATGTAGTGATGAGTACATTTTTTTGGACTAGTCAAGAAGTGCGACGCTGAGTGGGCCTTAGAAAAGAAGTGCATTGTGCTCTGAGTGGGCCGTAAAGCACTAGTACAGTCAAGTAGTCAACCCATTATGTTCTCCATCTTTCAAAAAAAAACATTATGTTCTCCAACAATGTGTAGAACATTCCTCTATAAAGAAAAGTTAGCTATATGTACCAATCAAAGGCACTATGAAATAATGAAAAAAAAAACAGCAGAAATTAGGAACTGGCAGGGGTACATCTAGTGATGGGTTGATAGCGGCCTGCCTCCAAACTGAGACAAGAAATTTCGAACCGTATCGACCTTCCCGCCATTTTGCGGATGCTTCCTCCTATGGTGCAACGATTGCATGCATGCGTCGTGAACAATCCACCGTCCGTATCCTACCATTTTTCAAGTGTCGCCAACAGCATGATAGCTAACAATCAAAGTTAACGGATCCTTCTACGCGATGCCAATGTTACGGTACATAATATTATGATTGCTTCTTCCTTGATTCTCTCTGCACGCTACTGCACACGTACGGTTCGGGTCCGTATAAATCAACAAACAGAGCAACGCCAACCATCGATCAAAACACAAGTGTGCACATTGATCTTCAGCTAGCTGTGGTTACAATTTGACACGTACTTCCATATACAATCAATCTGTAACGTGAGAACTATGGGGTCTACTTGTGCAGGAGCGGCCTCGGTGGGCGTGTGCTACGGCATGAGCGCCAACAACCTGCCGCCCCCGAGCACCGTCGTCGGCATGCTCCGGGACAACGGCTTCAACTCGGTGCGTCTCTACGCACCGGACAGTGACGCGCTGGCGGCACTCGCCGGCACCGGCATCGGGGTCATCGTCGGCGCGCCCAACTACGTGCTCCCCGAGCTGGCCGCCAGCGCGTCCGCGGCGGCCGCGTGGGTCCGCGCCAACATCGCAGCCCACCCGGACGTCTCCTTCCGGTACCTCACCGTGGGCAACGAGGTCGCGGGCAGCGACACGCAGTACCTCGTCCCGGCCATGGAGAACGTGCACGGCGCACTGGCCACGGCCGGGCTGGGAGACGCCGTGAAGGTCACGACAGCGATATCGCAGGCCACCATCGCGGTCCACGTGCCGCCGTCGGCCGGCGAGTTCGCGGACGAGTCCAAGCCGTTCCTGCTCCCCGTGCTGCAGTTCCTGGAGCGCACAGGGGCGCCGCTCCTGGCCAACCTGTACCCGTACTTCGTCTACACGTACAAGGCCGCCGGCGACATGGACGTGAGCTTCATGCTGTTCACGGCGCCGGGGACGGTGGTGCAGGACGGCGAGTACGGGTACCAGAACATGTTCGACGCGAGCGTGGACGCGGTGCATGCGGCAGTGGAGCGCCTCGGGGTGAGCGGCGTGGACGTGGTGGTGTCGGAGACCGGGTGGCCGTCGGCGGGCGGCGAGGAGGCGTCGGTGGAGAACGCGAGGACGTACAACCAGAACCTGGTGGGCCACGTGGGGAAGGGCACGCCGCGGCGGCCGTGGAAGGTGGAGACGTACGTGTTCTCCATGTTCAACGAGAACCTCAAGGAGGCCGGCGTTGAGCAGAACTGGGGGCTCTTCTACCCCAGCACTGATAAGGTCTACCCCATCACCTTCGGCAAGTGAACTTGATTGAGTTCATGCGTCGTCCATCCATGTATGCGGCCTTGGTCATCGACGTGTATATACAGTATATATATTTATTGAGTGTGTATTTGTGTGGCCGACTTGGATAAAGTTCACGAAATTTGAAGAAAGTTTCGAAGTTGAAAAAAGTTCGCTCATCAATAAAAGGAAAAAAGGGGAAACGGAAATGAAAAGTTTGACAAAAACATGGAATTGGAAAATAATTCCAAATTTTAAAAAGGACGAGTAAAAAGCCTAAAAAGCCAGAATAATATAGAACAAACCCCGATTCAGAATAAACATAAAAAAGCATCCAAAGTTTCTAGTAGCTTTCCAAAACCGGTGTGCGCTGTTTTGTGAAGAATAGCCTAAAAATGTGCTTAAGGCCACAGCTGGGAGGAACTGCTCGCTAGTTGTAGTAGGCGTGAGTTCAAGAGCCTGCATGTTAGTTATTTTTTACTTCCCTCCTAAAAAACGTTATTTTTAGCCTTTGTTCATATTTCAAACCAAAAATTACTTGAAAAAACGAAAGCACGACTTTTTTTAACAATAACACGTATCCAAAAAATAAATATCAAAATCATATATCCAGGGAAACATTCATCATGCATTTGAAAAATATTAAACTTGCATAGAAAAATGTTTCTAGTGTATACAAAAATGTACAAATATGTATGAAAAAGTAGACGTCAAAATACATATTAGAAAAAGTTAATCATCTATTAAAAATATTTATGAATTGAAAACCAATTTCTACATAGTTCTAAAAAATGTTGATATCATTCAAAAAATATTTCAACGTGTATTGGAAAATTGTTTAAACTTATTCAAACAAAAGTTTAAAATATGTGTTTCGAAAATGTTTATCGTGCATAAAAAAATATTTCAGGTGTATACGAAAAGTGTACAATGTGTATTATTAAAAAAGTGGATCTTAAAACATATACTTCATAAAAACGTTTATCATGTATTTGAAAAATGTCTCACGTGCACAAAATGTGTATTTATACGATAAAAATGTACGATGCGTATTAAAAAAGGAGACACTAAAATATATTTTTGGAAAAAACTAAATCATGTAGTTGAAATTTTACAATATATATACAAATTTTTTCATGTTTTGTAAGAAAATGTTCAATCCATATAAAAAATGTTGACATAATTTGTTTTTCAAACCTATTAATCCTATATTTTGAAAATGAAAAAACGTGTTGCTGTTTTATGATAAAAACATAAAAATATGTATGGAAAAAATAGACATGTGCTGAGAAAATAAAGAAACAAAACGGAAGCCAAATAAAAGAATGAACAAAAGAACAAGAACTGGAAAAGCCCAAAACAAAATCAAAGAAATTGATGCAAAGCAATAGTAGATAGTGAAAAATGAATAAAATAGATGAAAACTGAGAAAAGGCAAAGGAAACATAATTTATAAAGAAATAGAAAAAAACAGAAAACCAATTTAAAGAGATTAAAAACACTGTGTAAACCAAAGAAACCCGTTCAAAATAGAGAAAGATACAAAATACAAAGTAAAAAAAAGTAAGGGAAAATCAATAAGACCGGGGCAGTAAAGAAAATATATACAAAAGAAGAAGAAAACTCTACACCGACGAGCAAGTGAGCGAACGCAGCAACCGAGCGAGAAAACATTAATGGACCAACCCATACATGCAGGCGCCAGCGGCGAGCCAGAGCTACACCTCGCAACAGGCGAGACATACCTCTAGCGAGCCCTAGACATACATGACCTCTCGTTAGCCTCTCGTAGATTCTCGCTGGCAGCCCTGCAAGGAGGCTTCAGGTCCCATAGGATGCCGGCGGGAAGGCTCATTAGAGTTCACAACGGAGGCCTGTCCTAGTAGCGTGTCGATGTGGCTGGAGGCTAGCAGGGATGTAGTGGAACGACATTTGGGTGCTGGAAACCTTCATTTGTCACAGACACTACACTAACATCATTACCTTTCCAATTTATTATAACCAAAACATCTATAGAAATTGTTACTCCAGATGGTAGTTTAAGACATCTATAAAATAAAATATCTTTACTCCTTAGAAATTTTGGTTACCCCCTCTCCCTTCTCCTCTGCTATTGAGACATGGCACTTTAAGAAATTGCGTAGGGAAAAGGTTAGAGGGTGTTTGTTTCCAGGGACTTAAAAAAGTCCCTATAAGTCCCATCTAAACCAAACAGGAGGGATTTATAGGGACTTAAAGTGAGCATTTGGAACTTATGAAATAAGACTCTTAAGGAGGGCATTATAGGGACTTATAGTTATAATATGGTCTTATAGAGACTTATAAGTCCCAGGAACCAAACAGGTAGGAACTTTTTAGGGACTTGAGACTTATAAGTTGGGACTAAAAAAAGTCCTAGGACTTATGAACCAAACAGGGCCTCAGTTACATGGCAAAAATAGATTGGCAAAGGTGTTAAACTTTTTGCCATAACGAAGAGTTTAACGGGTCTGCCATGGTAAAAAAAAAATCTGTTTATGGCATGGCGAAAGTTGAATTTATGACATGGCAAACACTATATTGGAGACATGGCGAAAGCTATAAACACTTTTGCCATTGCGAAAATATAAACGTATAAAACTTGATATGGTATGATTGAATGAATTGCCAATTTTTATGACCCCTAGACATGCTTGTGCAAATTGGTTGCCAACCTTGTGTGTCAAAAAGTTTTTTAAAAAGTATGGTGCACTTGTGTAAGTAACTAAAATGCAATGTGTCATAACAAATTGCCATTTGTTATTGAAAATGAACATGTTTTTTATCTACATTTGCCATGACCCATACACCAAAGTATTAAGAAATTGCCATGTGTATTGTACTTTGTTTTCCTAAAACTGCTATCAACCTTATAACACAACACCAAAAGCGAAAATATATATTAATTTGCCATGCGACTAGTTTGCAAAATCAAAAGATTTCCTGGGACGTTACAAAGATTATACACAATGTAAGTGGATTTTTTTGCCATGTGGACATTACAAAATCAAGTATTTGCGATGTTTGTGTAAAAACATAACGTAAGTGAATTTGCCAAGCGACCACATATGGATTTGCCTTGTTATGAACAAATTACATGAACTTCCTACAAATTAATGCATAATTGCCATCTCCACCGTCTTTTTTGTAAAACTGATGGAACATTTTAATATGGTGCATCTATACCCTTATATAGTGTGCAAATAACTTTGAAAGATGGTCATTGGATGAAGGCAATCCGACGGTGCAGAGATGGCAAATCCGAGCACTACTGGCCGTTGGATATTATCTACATTCCACCAGATTTTGCCACATGTACAATTTAGAAGACTCCATGGTTGAACTTAAGCATAATGCAAAAATCTCAAAACACAAGCACTTCTCCTTTGTTCTAAAATCTTCTGTATCATAATTGCCTAATTTTTTTCTACATGAATTGCCATTATTTATTTTTACTTTATGCTTTACAAAGCACAATTTTATGAATCTTAAAATAGATTACTCCCTCTCTCCCAGTTTACAGGGCGTGTGCGTATCCCTAGGTCGTCAATTTGACCAACCTAATACAAGTCATATATTACAAAAAATATACCAATATAAACTTTAGATGTTCTATTTTCAAACGCTATAATTTTTGTGTTATATAGTTCATATTAGGATGATAAAATTGACAACCTAGATATACGCACAGGACTTATAAACTGAAACGGAGGAAGTAGCTTTTTTGTTAAAACTAAATGATTTTGAATGAGATGAACTATAAGAATTAAATGAACATCTACATCATGCATAAATGACTCAAAATTTACATGCTATATATAATATGGTATTTATTCATAATTTGGTTGCCAAATCTCATGTGTGCAATGCACGTGTACCTTACTAGTAGTAGTAGCATGGGAACAAAGATTGATAGGAAAAACATGTCAAAAGGAGAGATCTCGGAGGCCATACTCCTTGTACTCGAAGTCGGCGTTGAGCACCACCTCCGCACCCCCGTGTCCATCCTTGTCCACCGTCGGCAGCACCGCTTCTGCTATGCCGTCCATGTCCACCAGTGCCTCCATCACCTACGAGATGTCGACCTCGCCCAAATCAACTACTTGTCGCAGCGGGGACCGCAAGCAGGGTAGCGATGAACGCCATCGTCGAGAGAAGCCGCCTCCGCATCCCTGCGTACGCCCTTGCCCACAACGCCGCCTCCGCGTCATCATCCATGACCTCGCATGAAGCCACGAGAGGGATCCCCACATGCAGTCGCCGACGTCCGCCTCTACATTGTCTCCGCCGTCGCTTGATTGTCGTAGCCTAAATCGATGGAGTGGGGGACGGGGTAGAGAAATGGGGGAGGCTCTGGGAAAGGGGAAAGCGAATACAACATATTGGGGGGCATTCGCGACGGCTACCCCTTCCCCCGAACAAAAAAGGGCTAACGTGGCCAATTTCCTCTTCTTCAGGAGCGTTCGCCGCCAAAACATAAAAATATGAAGAAAAAAGACATGCACATAGACATATATTATAGTATATGTACACATACAAAATTTCATGAACACATGTTCATATGTGAGGTACACAAAAAAAGATAAATACACAGACTAAAATGAGCTTTTCCTTTGTTGTATTTGAAGACGCTTTATACATACTTGAAGAATATGCATATGTATTTGTAGAAAAAAGTTTGACATTTTTTGAAACTTTAAATATTTTATTATGATTTTGTTTTTGAAAAAAAGGTTACAACGCGGCACTCAAGGAGGAAGATGTCGGTTTTGAATTTCGACAGATCAAAACAATACCTGAACAATTACTATTTCTGAAACAACACATAATTTTCACAGAGAAAAGTCGCTACTGGGTGCGCACAGCGTGGTGTCAGTTGTCACGGCTGCTACCTCACCTGCGGGGAGCAGCAGGAACTGGAGGCACGAACCAAACAGGGTGACCGCCGGCGGCATGCCTGAAGACGGCTTTCCTGGAGGCGACGCCGGTCCGGAGCTCGTGCACCCCGCTCTCGTACCTGGAGCACTCCTCCACGTCGTCTCTGTCCTCATCCATGGCGTCGAACTCGGGCGCGAACGACTTGAGCACGTAGTAGATGCGGCCGGGCTCCATGCACTGGTACTCCCGCGTCGACACGCGCCTCCCGTGGTTGATCCCCACCAGCAGCGCCACGTCGTCGCCGATGTCCTGCAGCTCGCGCCACCTGTCCTCGCGCTCGTCGACGGCGAACACCTTGAAGCGCCGCGTCCGCAGGGCGTTGCCGTCGGTGAAGATGGCCACCGTGCTCACCACGAGAAGGCCGCCGTCGTCGCGCTCGGCGAGGTACCTGGCGCCCTCGTAGTAGGCCTGCTGCCGGAACGTCTCAGTGTGGAACTCCACGCACCGCTTGAACTCCCACGTCATGACCGGCCCCGTCACGAGGCGCGGCTTCAGGGTGCGGCGGTCGCCGTTCGCCGGCGGCTCCCAGGCCTCGATAGACCCATCGCCGCGGGTGATTGTGTAGAAGGCGCCGTCGTGGTGGATGATGTCCTGGTACTGCGTGGACGGCGACGTGCGCAGCGACATCCAGCACTTGTCGCCGGGCCTTGCGAACGCCAGCCCGGAGCCGCCGCTGTGGATCACCATCACAGTGAAGCTCTCCCGCCGGTCTCCTCCCGAGACGGCGAGCGCGGCCTTGTGGAAGAACTCGTCTTGCATGGCCTGGATCGGCACCGTCTCGGGAGGCGACGCCCGGATCTTCTTGTTACACTACCGGAATAACCTTATACGCCTACGGCCTTATCTATGCCGACGGCTGCCGTAGGCATAGATGGAGCTATGCCGACGGCCCGGGGAATACCGTCGGCATAGAAAAGTCGTCGGTATACTTCCATCTATGCCTACGGCAGCCATAGGCATAATAAGGCCGTCGGCATATATCGATCTATGCCTACGGCAGCCGTAGGCATAGTTAGGCCGTCGGCATAAAGGTGGCCCTCGTGGCCCGGGGACAGACGGCGGGCTGACGCCGTCAAATCTATGCCGACGGCCCTGACGGTGGCCGTCGGCATAAATATCATATGTTTTTTATTAGGAGCTGCCACGTGACAGAGCTATGCCGACGGCAAAGCCGTAGGCATAGCCACGCCACGTGGCACCTCCTGGTAGCCCCTGGCCAAGAACTATGCCTAGGCATAGATATCATCTGTTTTTTATTTTAAATTATTTTTTGTTTTTAAAAGTTAAATTTGACTAATTTAAATTTAACTTATCTAAACTTAAACATACACAAATTATACATCGACTTGGGGTAGAATTATCCATAGATTATGAATATATAGTTTGTTTTTGTTTTTGAGTATGTTAGAAATGTGACCTCATGTGCTTTTGCATATAGGTCCTTATAATTTGTTAACATCATAAGTAATTGATACTTGGATCGATTTTGACAAATTTTATATGGTTTTTATCAGAAACTTGAAAGGATTCTGTTGCTATACTATTTTACAAATTTGAAAAAACATAAATCATGTTTGCTTCAAATTTACAAAAAACACACTTTTGTTTTGAATTTTTTGTAAATTTTTCATTCCTTGGCCAATCGAGACAAATTTTATATCTACATCCATCAGATTGTTTCATGGATTGTGGTGGCAGGCGCAAACACCCGACAACCGGCTCCGGAGTGTGACTCCTTCACGGACGGCGATGCCGTCGGCACTTGGAGGGGGAAAACGGCCACGTTGGGTCGACACGGAGGGAATCTTATGGTGGGTTTGGCCCAAACCTTGTTCTCAAGTGTTCCTATAGGCTGACCTATCATAACCAGGTGAAAACATCCATTGGTTAAATCCCGTCTGACGAAAGTCAAAGGTGTAGATCTCCGGGTCAACTGGTCCAGGGTTAGGCTAGTTGGGGGCCTTCGGGGGGTAGCAATGCCACCAGAGCATTACGACGGGTCCTCGTACATGTTTTATGGTGTGGTGGCATGTCTGAAGAGACAATACGTGGCTCCGGTGTGAGGTCCCCACCCCTCACGGATGACAATAAAATCGAAATAATCCCTCTATGGTTTTGGCGTTGCATGAATATTTTTGAACACTCGGAGCATGATGAATTCATGAAACTTTTACACAGTGTAGACACATGTGAAACAATCGAAATAATCCTCGTGTAAAAAACTCATGATTTTATCGCGCTCCGAGTATTTAATAATATTCACGCCGCATCGTTACCGCGGAACGTCTACTACCATGTCATCGCCGTCCGTGAGGGGGGCCACACCCCGGAGACGCGTGTCGCCTCTTCGGATATGACACCACACCGTACGGCATGTATGAGGTCCCGGTGCAACGCTCCGGTGGCATTGCTACCCCCAGGACCCCCGTCCCGCCTAACCATGTAGCGTTTGACCACGGGATCTAGCCCTTTCACTTTGCACGAACGGGCTTTGACTAGTGGAACTCTCCACCCGGTTGTGTTAGGTCAGCCCATAGGAACACTTTGGAGCAACATCCGGGTCAAAGCCACAGCAAGATCCCCTCCGTGTACACCCGACGCGTCCGTTTCCCCCCTCCAGGTGCCGTCGGCGGCTCTGTCCGTGAGGGGGGACACACCCCGGAGATGCGTGCCGGGCGTTTGCAACCGCCACAACACTTCCAGACTTGTGAGAGGCCGCCTACACAAGATTTGGCAGCATGCTAGCCCCTGGAGGCCACCGGCCACAGTCGTAGACACGCGAAGATCAATCCACGTAGAGGGAAGTGTTCAAATACTTCTCCAGCACCAAAAATTATGAAAAATTACCATCAGTCCTATAACACATGTGCCCACGTCGTGTAAAAAACTCATGATTTTATCGCGCTTCGAGTATTTAATAATATTCACGCCGCATCGTTACCGCAGAACGTCTACTAGCGTGTCATCGCCGTCCGTGAGGGGGGGCACACCCCAGAGACGTGTGCCGCCTTTTCGGACATGCCACCACACCGTACGGCATGTATGAGGGCCTGGTGCAACGCTCCGGTAGCATTGCTACCCCCAGGGCCCCCGTCCCGCCTAACCCTGTAGCGTCTGACCACGGGATCTAGCCCTTTGACATTGCACGGACGGGCTTTGACCAGTTGAACTCTCCACCCGGTTGTGTTGGGTCAGCCCATAGGAACACTTTGGAGCAACATCCGGGCCAAAGCCACAGCAAGATCCCCTTCGTATAGATCCGATGCGTCCGTTTCACCCCTACAGGTGCCGGCGGCGCCGCCGTCCGTGAGGGAGGCCACACCCCGGAGACGTGTGCCGGGCGTTTGCAACCGCCACAACACTTCCAAACTTGTGAGAGGCCGCCTACGCAATATTTGGCGGCATGCTAGCCCCCGGAGGCCACCGGCCACAGTCGTAGACACGTGAAGAGCAATCCGCATAGAGGGAAGTGTTCAGATACTTCTCCATCACCAAAAATTATGAAAAATTACCATCAGTCCTATAGCACATGTGCACACGTCGTGTAAAAAACTCATGATTTTATCGCGCTCCGAGTATTTAATAATATTCACGCCGCATCGTTACCGCAGAACGTCTACTACCATGTCATTGCCATCCGTGAGGGGGGCACACCCCGCAGACGTGTGTCCGCCTCTTCGGACATGCCACCACTCCGTACAGCATGTATGAGGGCCCGGTGCGATACTCCGGTGGCATTGCTATCCCCCAAGGCCCCCGTCCCGCCTAACCCTGTAGTGTTTGGCCATGGGATCTAGCCCTTTGACTTTGCACGGACGGGCTTTGACCAGTGGACCTATCCACCCGGTTGTGTTAGGTTGGCCCATAGGAACACTTTGGAGCAACATCCGGGTCAGACCCACAGCAAGATCCCCTCCGTGTAGACCCGACGCGTCCGTTTCCCCCGTCCAGGTGCCGGCGGTGGCGCCGTCCGTGAGGGGGGCACACCCCGGAGACGCGTGCCACATCTTCGGACATGCCACCATACCGTACAGCATGTATGAGGTCCCGGTGCGACGCTCCGGTGGCATTGCTACCCCCCGAGGGCCCCCGTCCCGCCTAACCCTGTAGTGTTTGACCACGGGATCTAGCCCTTTGACTTTGCACGGACGGCTTTGACCAGTGGAACTCTCCATCCGGTTGTATTAGGTCAGCCCATAGGAACACTTTGGAGCAATATCCGGGCCAAAGCCACAGCAAGATCCCCTTCGTGTAGACCCGACGCGTCCGTTTCCCCCCTCCAGGTGCCGGCGGCGGCACCGTCCGTGAGGGGGGGCACACCCCCGGAGACGCGTGCCAGGCGTTTGCAACCGCGACAATACTTCCAGACTTGTGAGAGGCCGCCTACGCAAGATTTGGTGGCATGCTAGCTCCTGGAGGCCGCCAGCCACAGTCGTAGACACGCGAAGAGCAATCCGCGTAGAGGGAAGTGTTCAGATATTTCTCCATCACCAAAAATTATGAAAAATTACCATCAGTCCTATCTCACATGTGCCCACGTCATGTATAAAACTCGTGATTTTATTGCGCTCCGAGTATTTAATAATATTCACGCCGCATCGTTATCGCAGAACGTCTACTACTGTGCCATCGCTGTCCGTGAGGGGGGTACACCCCGGAGTTGTCAATTCAGCTGAGTTCTCAGGAAGACGCCTCACCCGAGCCTGATGCAGACGAACCACCACCGGAGAGACCCTCCGTCGCCGCGTGCAGATCAGTCGACCGCCATGGCCGCAGCAGCGCTGCTGCAGACCACCCTCGCAGAGGCCACGACGGGCCCCTGGCATCATATATGATTTAACAAATCACTTTGCGTACAGTTTCTCAAATGACTGTAGGCAAAATGGGTTTATAGATTTTTTAATTCTAAAAAGTTCATTTTTTAAAAATACATGAAATTTGGCAGAATATTGGTTTATGATTCGTAGAGGGTGTGGAAAAAGTTTGAAAAGATTTCATAAAAAATCTAATAAATCTAGCAAAACAAATACGTAAAGAAGCACACAAAAATGAAGACTTCCTATTGGGTGACCACCCGGTCACGCGGATCGGTGACGTGGATGGCTGGCCACACGCTCCTCTGCACCTCCAAAAAGAAAAGAAGAAAAAGAAAATGCACGCACGCACGATACAAAATCAAATGAAATTTTGGGCCTTCCCGCGCCACTCAGCCCGCTTCCCTCCTAGCCACCAAAATTAAAAAAAAGAAAGGAAGAGAAGCGAGAGAGAGCCCACCCAAGACCCAACACAGCCGCACCACTCCCCACCCCACCACGCAGCCCTCGACCTCTCTCTCTCTCCCCGCGAGCCTTCTCTGCCGCCGCCACCCACGCCGGCGATTCCGGCAGCTGCCGACGACGCCAAGCACACTCCCATGATCGCCTCCGTCCGCTCCGTCTTCCCCTCCGAGCAGATTCGTCGCTCGCGTCCTCTACCGGTCACCCGCGACCGTCCCCTAAGCTAGGGTTTCGGCCACCGCGTCGCCGGCGTGGCTCCGGCGACACAGGTACATCTCTCCGTTGAGATCCCCCGCAACCCACCCTATCTTACTCACCTCGTATCCTCTCCCTCCCAGATCGAGCACGCCACTGTCGCCGTCGTTTCGCTCGCGCTGGAACAGCAAAGGGAGGGCCATGGACGACGCCACTCCAGCCCTACTCTGACCCCATCAAGGTCAGCCCCTCCCTCTCCTATTCGATCTGTTCCCCTACCCTTCCCTGATGTGCCTACGTTCCTCACCCACACGCAGCAGTAGTAGCAACTCGATGCAGGGACGAGGGAGAGGTGGAGTCCTGCTTCCCCCGCATGCATGCTCTCTCTCGGAACGATGCCCAACCTCAAGCGAGAGGTTTCCCTTCCCCTCCACGCCTCCCTTGTCCTCCTCGATTTCCTAGGCTTGCTCTCAATTTGCTGCTGCTCTGCTCTGCTCTGCATTTTTACTTGCACACATGCTTGACTGAATTTTGAATGGGTGCTACTGCTGTCACACTCCACTGCTAGGTCCTCCTAGCTAGCTAGCTCTCAGTTTGGATTTCCCTTGTTGGTTGCTGCAGCCAGGCTAGGCATATCTTGCATACTATCGACCGATTGAAATTTGTTTGCATATATTGCAAATTTGCATGCCTAGTGAACTAGCCCTGTACGTATTTTTTTGATAGCACAGTCTAACTGAAGTTTGTGTTTGTGCTAAATGGAACACCTGATGCACTTGTCTTGGTACTGCTTTTGTTGCTGTGACGGTGTGGTGTTCAAACAATTAATGCCACTCATCCATTGATGAACTAGAGTCCATCTTCAGTTTGAATTGACTCTGCTTTTAGTATATTTTGCTTGCTACCCCAAAAATGCAGTAGAATTTAGCTTATGAATTGGTCTGGTTGGATTTCTCAAGTTATCTCAAGATGCTACAAAATAAATGGTTGTTGTCTCTCCCTTTGATGTTTGATTTGATTTGATTTAGTTTCCTCACGCCTCTCTGTTTGCTCTGTTCGTGCTGCTGCCGGATCTAGGAAGGTCTTTGAGAACCTGAAGGTTCTTTTTTTGATTGATAGATGCATGTGTGGGTGGCAGCAAATCAACCTCCTTCTCAACCCATGTGTAAGCCCAGCCCCTGAGATACTCTCCTTCTCAACCCAATTTTTTTGTCTATCTTGTTCCTTGACAAACAAATTTTTTTAGGCCAAAACTTTTTGTTCCATTACTACCATCTTGCTGTGCTCGATATCCATGCCCTAATTCATACCCGATCCATTCTTAGATGCTAGTAAGTAAACATGACATGTGGTAGAAAACATATTAAGCCACCATTACGTGTGAATTACACCGGCTCATGTCAGCGTATGTAGTTTGGATGAAAATTTCTTTTTGGAAACAAGTGCATCAACACTGACAGAACCATTAGTTAGGTCCATGCATGGATGGATGGATCAACACATACAACTAGCAGTGCTAGTAACAACAAAAAAATAACCTTGTGATTGATTCTGTTGAGGCTAGCATTCTTTGTTTGTTTTGGAGCCCAACCATGTACTGTACGTACTAAGCTACCTCACGCACACGCATAGCCAGCTCGATTGATTTCTGTAGGTACTAGCACCAGCACGCCTGTGTCTCCTATACTAGCTTGTTTAATTTCTGTACTAGCTCAACAACACTAGCTCTGACTTGTTCGTTTGATTCGGAGCAGCAGGCATCCTCCGTGGATGATGACGACAACCAGGGAATCCACCGCCACGACGACACCCCGCACATGGTCCAACTCGGCTACAACCTCCTCTACCGCATGACTGCGGACGCGTTCGTGTTCGGCATCGACTACAACCTCCTCTCCGGTGAGTCCATCTCCCACCTCTAGCTGCCTCTCTTGTGCTGCTATAGCAATACCTTGCTCTGTTTCATGCGCATGGGTGATTTTGTTTGTGCTTGTGCCATGAGAAAGATCATTCCTATTTACAGTGATGATGATTCAGAGTAGCACACTTGTTAAATTCTGCTCTTGTACTACCTCATTTGTGGTTGTTGGTTACTGCAGCTAGGTTTTGTTAACTGTTGGTGTTTAATCTAGCTAGCTAGTAGTGTTGGCAGCTAGCAAGAAGTGTTGGCAGCAAGCAACTCCTGTACTAGTAGTTCATCCATATGTGTAATTGATCCTTCCCAGTAATTGAATAATGTGAAGAAATCCTATTGTATCAGCTATGCAGTGCGAACATCAGATCATTTACAACGGAAATCTTTGTTTGCCTCCCGGTAGAAGTATTTCTTGTAACATTTTGGTGATTTCCTTTTGGTAGATGCAGTGTATATATTACATATTCATCCTTATGTGTAGGATCCTTGGTTCATTAAACTGACTGCATGCCACCTCTGTCATCGCCGCCCCGTCTCCCGCACCATCGGCACCGCCCCTCTGCCTTCTCCTTTGATGCTGTAGTGGATTCTTAAAATGAAAATGTTGTGTACATCAAAAATATTTTATGGTCTGTGTTTGCAAATCCATGGTTGTTGAATCATGTCTTATAATTGTATTGGAAATTGCTAGCCTTTTAGGCTAGTATTTTTTAGTGGATTCTTAGAATGAAAATGTTGTGTACATCAAAAATATTTTATGGTCTGTGTTTGCAAATCCATGGTTGTTGAATCATGTCTTATAATTGTATTGGAAATTGCTAGCCTTTTTGGCTAGTATTTTTTTTGATTTTGGTTCGTAAGTATGCCTACGGTTAAACCGTCGACATAGATATGCACAGGGCTACCCAGGGCCTGCCATGTGGCAGGGATATGCCTACGGCAATGCCGTCGGCATAGGTGAAAATCTATGCCGACGGCTTTGCCGTAGGCATACCCTGGTGAGATATGCCGATGGCAAAGCCGTCGGCATAGATTTTCACCTATGCCGACGGCAAAGCCGTAGGCATACCTCTGCCACGCGGCGGCCTGTGATTTGTTAGCGCTTTTGATGGCACCGTCCATTGCCGTCAGGTGAAAATCACTGCCGACGGCTAAACTATGCTGACGGCCAGACGAAAGCCATCGGCATAGGCCCCTATGCCGACGGCTAAACTATGCCGACGGTCTGACAAGACTACGCTGACGTGATCTATGCCGACGGGGCTATGCCGACGGCAGCCGTAGGCATAGATGTATGCCGACGGGAAATGGCCTATGCCAACGGCCCTGGGCCGTCGGCATAGGTGGCGAGTCCGGTAGTGTTAGGGCCCCGGATGTGCGAGCGATACGCGTGATTGTCCACGGAGAAACACGCGCCTGCTCCGCCGTGGTCGTCGGCGAGCAAGGGCCTGAGGAACCCGCAGTCGAACGACGTGACGTCCGGCAGCGGGAGCCGCCTGCGGTCAGCTACGGGCTCGAGGAGCGACGCGCCGCACGCCCTGTCGACGACAACGAGCCAGCCCTGGGAGCAGCCGATGACGCGGTGGGGCTGCGCGCCGCCGGCGTCGCTCCCAAGGTAGACCGTCTTCTTGACCTCGCCGGCGCGGTCGGAGAAGTCGACGGCGGTGGCGCCGGAGCGCAAGGACACGAGGTGCAGGGCGTGGCGGTTGAGCCGAGCGCCGGTGGCGCTCGACGCGCGGCGCCACGGTCTGCAGACGGCGGCGAACGCATCGCGGTCGCGTTTCACGTCGCCTACGCGCCGTGAGATCTCCTCGAGGAGCTCTGGCAGAAGGCTGGACCAGTCGGAGGCGGCGGCGGCGCTCATGTTTCCTGGAGAACAAGATCGAGAGGAGCGCGGCGGCGGTGCTTTTGAAACCGTAATCGTAGGTTGCCTTAACGGATGGAAGAGAATAAATCGGCGCTAATTTGGATCCTTCCCGTCCACGGAATCCTAACGTTAAACTACTCATAATTAGGACCTTTTGAGGCCCAACTCATATATAGCAAGGAAAGTCCAATGGTTCGGTCCGTGATCAGCCCGTGAGCCCTGCCCAACAAGGTATGTGTTCCCCCTCAAAAAAGTTCCCAAAATAAACAAGTGTATAAAGGATGCATATAGAAACAAGTGTATCAAGGCCATTAAGAAATGTTTGTAAATTGGCAAATCTAATGGACAAATATTTGCTCACTGGGCTTAGGGAGAGAACACACACCTTTGACTCTCTAGAGCTCGATGACGAGGAGGGATGGACATTGCGGAGGGGCAAAGAAGAGTGAAGAAGAAGACCAATCAACAGACATTGTGTTGCCAACCTAGTCTTTTTAAATGTATCGGTGCTGGTCGAACTGGGGATTGGAAATGAGAGCCGGTTGAACAAGTGGAAACACTTGTATTCTAATTAAATCGATATGAAGGTCACCCATCTGGTTTTTCCAAATTATGATTGCCAGATATTTTGTCACATGATGGGTAGCACCCCGAGATTAGAGGGATTGCTTTATCAGGACACTGTTCCCCGCTTAGTCATTTGCAACAGTGGGCATTGGTAGGAAGAAGGAGAGCTCGACCGCCCGATAGCGAGGTGGATTGAAAAGAGAAATATGTGGAAGAAGGGAGAGTGAAGGAGATGAGGATGAGTCATGGGGCTTGGCCCATCGAAACGAGAACATAGACTCGTGCTCGAAACGAGAAACGCGAGGAAGAAGGAAAGAGGAGGAGGGTCGCCGGGCAAACATGGCCATATGGGGCGTGCTCGTGCCTCGTGGGCCTGCCTGAACGCATGGATTTTCGACATGGCATGGGACGGCCACGGCACGCGAAAGAAAGGTCGGGCTAGCCTTCGGTCCGCCATGGGACAAGATTAATCTCCGAAGCCAAGCCTTAAGGCCGAGCATGGCACAACCATTTTTTTATTTGTTCCTATATTTAACAGACTTTTTGTATTTTCCTTAATTTTCATTTTTTTCCTTTTTCCGTTTTTTCTGTTGTCTTTTCTTAATATTCAGATTTTATGTATTTTCTACACCGTAATCGCCCACAAGGCGAAATGCAACGCTGCTGGTCGGCCGCAGCAATACCGTGCTGACCTGGCCTTTTTATCTTGCGGCGACTATATCGCGCATTCAGGGCGATAATAGTATGTCTCGCTCAATGTGGCTACAGTAATCGGGTCAGCCCACTTCGTAACGCACAATAGAGAAGAAGGGAAGGGAAAATGAGTGCACAAGGGATCAATCCCTGGAGCTCTAGGCACCGCACCACGCCATTGGTCGTGTTATGTAAAGGGGCCGCAACCTATTTGAAGCATGTAAAACCGGTTTTCTCCTCTTTTTTCTTCTCCGGTTTTTTATTTGTTTTAATTTTATTCTTCCATTGCTTTATTTTATTTATTATTTAGTTTTATTTTTTCTTGTTTGGTTTGATTGTACATTTTTTGTATATGTGATCATTATTTTTCTAATACACGTTTAACACTTTTAAAATATAAATTTAACTTTTAAATATATGATCAGAATTTTTTCTATTGCATTTTTTAACATTTTTAAATGCCTGATTAACATTTTTCAAACACAATGTTAACATTTTTTAATACATGATCAACATTTTTTCTATACATTTTCAACATTTTTTGAGATACTTGATTAATACTTTTCCAATAAAAAGATTTAAACTTTAGAATACATGGTCAACATTTTTTCTGTACACATTTTTCGAAACGCTTGATTAATATTTTTTAAACAGTTGTTCAACTTTTGTTCAAATGCTTGATTGATATTTTTATATATATGATCAAAAAGTTCTTCATTTTTTAATACATGGTCAACAGTTTTTATATACATATTTTTTGAGACATTTTTATATACATATTTAACATTGCGTGACAAGGCGATCCCCGTGGCCAGGCGTTCTAGCCGGTACCACCCGTGTTAGCCCTTTTCCCGTGTCAGGTCGGGTAGGCCAATATGGCCATGTTTTGCCGAGCGCTTTCAGTGCCGGCGCTCGAAGGGCACAACACTGGGCCGGCCCAAAAAATAGATCGGTGCACGGGACGCTCGAACGAGATTACAGTCCTTCGCTCCTTTTTTTTATTAAAAAAGAAGAGGTTCGCTCGCTCGCTTCTCTTGCTTTGCTGTGTCTAAAAAAACTGGTTGGCTGGTTGACCATCTGACAGGTGTCCGTTGACTTTTGAAAATGATCATAAAAGTACAAAAAATGATAAGATTTCACAATTTTTTTGAAAAAAGTTCATTGATTTTAAAAAAAGTTCAACAAATTTGAAACAAAAAAACTAAAACGCATTTGATTTTTTTTATCAATTTTTAGAAAAAGTTCATTGATTTTGATAAAAGTTCATTAAATTTTAAAAAATATTTGATTTTGAAAAAAATATCCAATATGAAAAAAGTTCACCAGATTGAAAACAAAGTTCACCAATTTTGAAAAGAGTTCATCGATTTTGAAAAAAATTTCATCAAATTTGAAAAAAAATTCAATGAATTTGGAAAAAGTTCATCGATTTTGGAAAATGTTCATAGATTTTGAAAAAATTTTATCGACTTAAAAAAAGTCCATCAACTTTGAAAAAAAATCATGTAATTTGAAAAAAGTTCATGATTTTGATAAAAAGTTCACCAATTTTAAAAAATGTTCACCCAATTAGAAAAAAGTTTATTGAATTTGAAAAAAGTTCATCCAATTAGAAAAAGTTCATCGAGTTTAAAAAATCACGAATTTGAAAAAAAGTCATTGATTTTGAAAAAAAAATCAAGATTTCGAAAAGCTTCGTGCATTTAGTAAAATAAAAAAGAAACACATAATGGGAAAAGAAAAAGGAAACTCAAAATGGTTAAAGAAAAAGAACGTTCCAAAAAAAGAAGCGTGACCTTGTCAAAGAATAAATAAAGCTAAAGAATTATGTGAGTACATGAGCCGGCTGGTCCTGGTGGTTTGTGCTCTGTCCTCTAAAGTAAGAGATCCCGAGTTCAAAGCGCACCTTTGCACATTCATTTTTGCCTCAGTTTGAACAGAAAAAGAGGAGAGAAAACGGGCCGGCTCAGCGCAGCAGGGGGTGTGTGCCCGTTCGCAAATAGTGAAGAAACGGGCGCATAAGGTGCCATTTAGGGTTTGCCAGCTGTTGAAGCACACCAGTTGGCGGGTTGTAGCATTGGCAGCAAGGCGCGTGGGGGCAAGGCATCCTCACTTGTTAGCCAGTTGCCGCATGAAACATCTCTGATTGCAGTTTTTTTGGCGTCAGTGGTGGGAGCTCGCCATGTGTGATAGCCTCCAGCATCCCATCACCTCCAAACGCTGGTTCCATCAAAAAGAGTCGCCGCCTCCAACAAAAATCGCCGCCGGTTGCAGCAAAAAACCACCAACGTCCCAGCAAAAGTCACGGCGAGTTTCGGCAAAAGTTGCCGCTGGTCGCAGCAAAAAAAACCCCAACGGTTCTAGCATTCCCGGCTGCCCAGTTGTACCAAACCATCAACGACGGCGTCACTGGTTGCAGCTCGGGTCACCATGGTGGTAGCATCTACGAGCATGGTTGTACCGAATCATCGACAACGACGTCTCCGGTTGTAGCTTCGGTGACCACGGTTGTAGCAAAAATGTCGACGACGGCGTCGCCGGTTGCAGCTCAGGTGAGCACGGGTGTAGCTCTGGTGCACGTGATTGTAGCAAAAAAATCAAAACATCAATGACGGCGTGGCCCGTTGCAGCTCCGGTGAGCACGGGTGCAACTCTTGCGCACTTGGTTGTAGCAAAAAATAGTCAACAACGGCGTCGCGAGTATAAATATGTAGGTTTGAAAAGTTCACGGCATGTAGAGAGAATCAGACGGTTATCCAACATTTTTGGCAACTAAAAATTCGGCTACCAACTGTTTGGCTGCCAACTTACTTTGCCGATATCCCGAAAGTGTTGGGGAACACAGTAATTTCAAAAAAATTCAGCCCCTTCCCTAGTTGGATTAGGAGAGGAAGGAAGGGGGGAGAGGGGGAAGGAAAGGGCGGGGGGGGGGGGGGGGGCTCCTAGGCTCCCTTCTCCTCTCTCCCACTATGGCCCAATAAGGCCCATATACTTCCCGGGGGGTTCCTGTCGGTGTCAAAACCGGCGGATCTCGGATAGGGGGTCCCGAACTATGCGTCTAAGGTCGATGGTAACAGGAGACATGGAATACAATGTTTACCCAGGTTCTGGACCTCTCTGTGGAGTAAATACCCTACTTCCTGCTTGATTGATCTTGATGAATATGAGTATTACAAGAGTTGATCTACCACGAGATCGTAATGGCTAAACCCTAAAAGTCTAGCCTGTCTAACTATGATTATGAGGATATCTGTCTACAGACCTAGCCCTCCGGTTTATATAGACACCGGAGGGATCTAGGGTTCCATAAGGTCGATTACAGAGAAAGGAATCTTCATATTTGGTCACCAAGCTTGCCTTCCATGCCAAGGAGAGTCCCATCCGGACACGGGTAGAGTCTTCGGTCTTTGTATCTTCACAGCCCATCAATCCGGCCCATGTCTAATAGGTCGGACGCCCGAGGACCCCTTAGTCCAGGACTCCCTCAGTAGCCCCTGAACCAGACTTCAATGACGAGGTGTCTGGCGCGCAGATTGTCTTCGGCATTGCAAGGCGGGTTCCCCTTTCCGAATACTCCAAGATAGTCTTTGGACGTAATGAACGTGTCCGGATCTGCAATACAAGCACCACACACAACCACAGAGAATATAATATTGCATGAGTCCAATCCGCTGACAACTTTTTGTAATGTGACATCACGTCGTCTTGGTCATCATTTCGAACCGTTTTCCGTCTCCCGTTCCACGTTTCGAGACACGGTTTTAATAGGCACGTCTTGTCGAAGCAGAGATCATGTCCCCTTATTACGGGATTCTCATCAATACGGGCGTGGGTAATATAACCGTGCCGTTTACACAGCCCTTGGGAACAGGTGAGTTTTAAGGCGAGTGGGGAGGCGCTTGATATTCACTGGATTTATAAGGAGATAAGGATTCCCCTTTCTTCACCCACGCCTTCTCTCCTTCTTTGCCCTTCCATTCTCGAGCTCCAGCTCCCAAGTCCTCATTCTTTCCGCCTCAAGGAAGCACTCAGGCATGTCCGGATCTGGAGGGCAAGGCAAGTGATGGCCTCCTCCGTTAGGGAGAAGGACATCGCCAAGCTTCGGGAGGCCGGGTATCTGGCGAAAGAAATCGCCCACCGGCTTCCAGCCAAGGGGCAAATCGTCCCCACCCCGAAGCCCAACGAGAGGGTGGTGTTCATCCCTCATTTCGTCCATGGGTTAGGGTTTCCTCTCCACCCTTTCGTCCGCGGGCTTATGTTCTATTACGGGCTAGATTTCCATGACCTAGCCCCGAACTCTTTCCTCAACATCTCGGCATTCATTGTCGTGTGTGAGGCCTTCCTCCGCATCCAACCCCACTTTGGACCGTGGCTCAAGATTTTCAACATGAAGCCGAAGGTGGTGGATGTCCAGCACACGGAGTGCGGAGGCGCCATGGTGAGCAAGCTGCCCAATGTCACATGGCCCAAGGGTACTTTTGTGGAGACCGTCAAGGAGTGGCAGAAATTGTGGTTTTACATCACAGAGCCCCGCGACGCCACCTAGGCCGCGGCTCCCGAATTCAACTCCGGAGCTCCAATGCGGCTCACCTCTTGGATAGAGAAGGGCCCAAATTGGTCTTCGTTGGACGAACTGATAGTGCTGCAAACGCGCATCCAAAGCATGGTGGATAAAAACATCAAGCTCGTCGACGTCATCCAGGTGATGCTGGTACGCCGGATCCTCCCATGCCAAAGCCGAACCTGCCCCTTATGGGAATTTGATCCGAAGAAGCACCAAACCTTGGAAAGGCTCTTCGGAACCACTCATGAAGATGCCTGGAAGTTGCTATTCAAAGGCAACGAGACGCCACCAGCCATGGACTCGGACCGCGGGCACGATATTACCCATCATGCAATGCGGTAAGTCTTTCACGTCTCAAGGCGCATCCTCGACTTGCTTGTTTCAAGGAGGATATCTAAACTTTATTATTATTGTTTTTTCAGGTATGGACGGAGAGGGTGGAGCGGATTCACTATCCGGCTCCGCCGCCCAAAGAACCAGTCATCCCGCTCCGGGTGAAGATGCTGGTGCCTGCGCCCTATAAGGCACCGGAGAAGAAGGCCAAGAAGAAGGCCAAGGGGGTCCGGAGTGGCCTACGCCGCAAGGGAGCTTCAGACGTGTTGTCCGAAGACAAGACTCTCTCCTCCGCCGCCGAAGACGATGACGAGGAGGAGGAAGAAAATACCTCTCCCCTTGATGGGGGGAGGAAGAAGAGGGCGGCCTCCACAAATCTGGAGGCGGAGGAGCCCAAGAGGGGGAAGGGTCCCCCTGCGGATAACTCCGCGTGAGACATCGACAGCAGCCCGGAGCGACGCCCCCGAAACAAGCCTCTGGCCACGTTGTAAGTACTAGAAACCCACATATGTCCATGCATCCAGCCTCTCTTGCTTCATAATATAATATGTTAATTTATGACATTGCAGTCCGGCCCACAACAGCTCCCTGTGATCCTCATCAAGAGGTTCGTTGCATTCGAAGGCGATGGCCAGCGGGTCACCGCCGGCCGCTCACTCTCCTACGGCCAAGGGCGACGATGAGGTGTTGTCCAAAAAAGGACCTTCCCCGGCCAGGGAGAGGTTCAGGAGGCCGCCAGGGTGGCGCCAGAGGGCGAAGCCTCGGCTGCCAGACACATGGGGGAGCAGACCCCATGGTGACTGAGGATGGGGGCTTTGCTCAGTTCGGCCCCCAGCCGAATACAAGTCCGGAGACCTATATGGCTCCGGAATCCGGTGAGAAACCTCCTTCGAAAGAAGGGGGTGTGCCTATGCCGCCGGTGACGTCTGTCCAACCAGAGGCATCGGATAATCTGCTGGAAGCGCTACGCGGCGCTTCCATTGTGGATGAACACCGTATCCTTACGGGTACGGTGATTGAGAGGGTTCAGTCCGTCAAGAGCGGACTAATCGAAGCCTGCAGCAGCCTGCTGACAGGTTTTGAGGTAGGCGACGCAAAATAGAAAATCCCAATATAGACAATAGCCCCTGAGACACTGTCCGGTGTTCGGAAAGAAGAGCCGGACAGAGGATCAATTTATTTTCGCAGGAAACTAAATATGTCTTATATGAATAAGCAGGCGTCGTTGCTGGCTGCGACCTCACACACTGCCGAAGTCTCCGGACTAAAGCAGAGACTGGAGCGAGCCAAGTAGGAGCTCGACCAAGCGAGGAAGCAGCTGGAAGACAATCAAGGTATGTAATGACTTGCTATATATTCGAAAAGAATAAATGATGCGTATTGACCGTAGTGCCATGATATGTGTAGGAGCGGCGACCGAGGTCGAGGTCCTTAAACAGGCCCTGGCCCAGGCCGAGGAAAAAGCTGCCAAGGAAAAAGCCGCTCGTGAGAAGCACGAGGCCCGGCTTGATGAGGACCAGCAAGGGCTCCAGGATGCGGTGAAGAAATGCGAAACCTTGGAGCGCGACATTTCGGCTCGAGAGACCGAACTCGCTGTGGCCCGCCAAAGCGCGGAAGAGGCCCGGATTGAGGCCTAGGGCGCCCTCCAGGAGATCCAGGAGGCCAAGAAAATCGCGGCGGGTAAGGTGTTTAGTATGCAAAGCAAATATGTGAAGAAGAAGTATCTCTTACTAACCCGGATTAGGAGTTCTCTAGGGGCGTTTGCGGATCTGCCGTGTAGTGTGTCTGACGCTGCAGAGTTCTTCCGAGCCGAAGAAGGGAGCTCTACGGAGAAGCTGTTCTGGTCGCAATATCTTACGCCAGAACATCCAGTGCCCTTTAGCAATCAGCTAAAATAGCTGGTCGAGCTGCATAGGGTGGCAGAACTGGCTATGAAGGATGTAATAATCCGGCTGTGGCCTGCCGAAACTATATCCGGCAGCTACTTCGGGCTCGTGAAGCGGCTGGTGAATGCATGTCCTCGGCTGGACGTCGTCAAGCGGTCGGTCTGCATCGAGGGCGCGCCCATGGCCTTTGCCCGCGTCAAGGTGTGGTGGGTGAAGATGGACGCCGTCAATCTTACGACCGGGGGACCACCAGAGCGCAAGGAGCACCGCATGCCCGAGCGGTATTTTGAAGACGTCCTGGAGGTGTCTCGTATTGTGGCGACATAATGTGCGCAAGACATTATTTTTGGATGAATACATTCATGTTGTCTCTGCCTTGTATGATGAAACAAAGTCGTTATGCAATAAAATGTTTGTTGTTTTAAAAAAAATTACCTCATGTGCACCCGTGTTGTATGAAATCTAAGAGTTGTTTAGTCGTCGGCTTCTGCCCCCACATAGGTAGTACGGGGGTGTTCGGGATGTAATCTAAACAGTCTTGATCCAATTGTTTGGTCCTTGAAGGAGGTGTTTAGCGCGACGAACCAGACAATCGGACCATGCGGCTTTAACACCCTCACTTAGCCATAGGAGTTTGACAATAAAAATATAGGCGCAACCCCTAGTATCCAAACTAGGATGCTGTAAACACCTGATCGGGTAAGTACCGATCCCTCGCGTAACGCGAAAAAAATCTCTAAGGATTTGAGACCTCCGAAGAGCTGACCGGCTCTCGCCGCATCATGACAGTCAGTTTTCGGCTTTCTCTACTGAGGTGCTCATCCGGGTAAACCAGGCACAATTGCAGTAGTTCTCCCTTTACTACACTAGCCGATACAGTGGAACGTAAGGTAGCAAGCACAGGAGTTCTCGGAATGACCTGCAACTCCACGGAGATTATTTTTGGAAATAATAAAAAATACTAGCAAAGAATCAAGGCCAGGGGCCCACACCCTAGCCACGAGGGTGGGGGCGCGCCTGCCTCCCTGGGTGCACCCCCTGCCTCGTGGGCCCCCTGGAGCTCCACCGACCTCAACTCCAACTCCATATATTCGTTTCCGGGGAGAAAAAATTAGGAGAGAAGGATTCATCGCGTTTTACGATATGGAGCCGCCGCCAAGCACTAAACTCTCTCGGTAGGGCTGATCTAGAGTCTGTTCGGGGCTCCGGAGAGGGGAATCCGTCGCCATCGTCATCATCAACCTTCCTCCATCACCAATTTCATGATGCTCACCTCCGTGCGTGAGTAATTCCATTGTAGGCTTGCTGGACGGTGATGGGTTGGATGAGATTTATCATGTAATCGAGTTAGTTTTGTTAGGATTTGATCCCTAGTATCCACTATGTTCTGAGATTGATGTTGCTATGACTTTGCTATGCTTAATGCTTGTCACTAGGGCCAGAGTGCCATGATTTCAGATCTGAACCTATTATGTTTTCATCAATATATGAGAGTTCTTGATCCTATCTTGCAAGTCTATAGTCACCTATTATGTGTTATGATCCATTAACCCCGAAGTGACAATAATCGGGATACTTACCGGTGATGACCGTAGTTTGAGGAGTTCATGCATTCACTATGTGTTAATGCTTTGGTCCGGTACTTCATTAAAAGGAGGCCTTAATATCCCTTAGTTTCCAATAGGACCCCGCCGCCACGGGAGGGTAGGACAAAAGATGTCATGCAAGTTCTTTTCCATAAGCACGTATGACTATATTCAGAATACATGCCTACATTACATTGATGAACTGGAGCTAGTTCTGTGTCACCCTATGTTATGACTGTTACATGATCGATCGCATCTGGCATAATTCTCCATCACTTATCCATTGCCTACGAGCTTTCCATATAGTGTTCTTCGCTTATTTACTTTTCCGTTGCTATTGTTACAATCACTACAGAACACCAAAAATATTACTTTTGCTACCGTTACCTTTTACTACCGTTACCACTACTATCATATTACTTTGCTACTAAACACTTTGCTGCAGATATTAAGTTTCCAGGTGTGGTTGAATTGACAACTTAGCTGCTAATACTTGAGAATATTCTTTGCCTCCCCTTGTGTCGAATCAATAAATTTGGGTTGAATACTCTACCCTCGAAAACTGTTGCGATCCCCTATGCTTGTGGGTTATCAAGACTATTTTCTGGCGCTGTTGCCGGGGAGCATAGCTCTATTCTTTGAGTCACTTTTGATTTATATCTGTTTATCACTATGAAGAACTTGAAAGATCCAAGAACCAAGATTTATCCCTCAACTACGAGGGGAGGTAAGGAATTGCCATCTAGCTCTGCACTTGATTCACCTTCTGTTTTGAGTAAGTTTGCGACACCTACACCTGCTATTTATTCTGATATGTCGCATGTTATTGATGATGCCACTTCTGCTTTGCATGATACTTATTATGAAACTACTTCCATGCTTGATACTACTGTACCACTTGGTGAATTTCTTGATGAACAACTTGCTAGGGCTAGAGAGAATGAAATTACTGAAATTGATAATATTGATGAAAGTGCTGATGAAGATTCTCCCCCTAGATATGAATTGCCTGTTGTTCCTGAGGGTTATGTTATGGATGAAGATACTGCTAGAGATTTTCTTGCTTGCAATGATAGAAGTGATCTTAAGAAATTATTAGCTAAGCTGAAAGAAAAATCTCTAAATTCTAGAATGAAATATGATCCTACTTATGCTACTTCACCTATCTTTATTACTGATAAGGATTATGATTTCTCTGTTGATCCTGAGTTAATTACTTTGGTTGAATTTGATCCTTTCTATGGCTATGAATCTGAAACTGTTGTGGCACATCTTACTAAATTAAATGATATAGCTACCCTGTTTACTGATACGTCTCCAACGTATCTATAATTTTTGATTGCTCCATGCTATATTATCTACTGTTTTGGACATTATTGGGCTTTATTATCCACTTTTATATTATTTTTGGGACTAACCTATTAACCGGAGACCCAGCCCAGAATTGTTGTTTTTTTTGCCTATTTTAGGGTTTCGAAGAAAATGAATATCAAACGGAGTCCAAACGGAATGAAACCTTCGGGAACGTGATTTTCTCACCGAACATGATCCAGGAGACTTGGACCCTACGTCAAGAAATAAAGGAGGAGGCCACGAGGTAGGGGGCGCACCTACCCCCCAGGCGCGCCCTCCACCCTCGTGGGCCCCCTGTTGCGCCACCGACATACTCCTTCCTCCTATATATACCTACGTACCCCCAAACGATCAGATACGGAGCCAAAACCCTAATTCCACAGCCGTGACTTTCTGTATCCACGAGATCCCATCTTGGGGCCTGTTCCGGAGCTCCACCGGAGGGGGCATCCATCACGGAGGGCTTCTACATCAACACCATAGCCCCTCCGATGAAGTGTGAGTAGTTTACGTCAGACCTTCGGGTCCATAGTTATTAGCTAGATGGCTTCTTCTCTCTTTTTGGATCTCAATACAATGTTCTCCCCCTCTCTTGTGGAGATCTATTCGATGTAATCTTCTTTTTGCGGTGTGTTTGTTGAGACTGATGAATTGTGGGTTTATGATCAAGATTATCTATGAACGATATTTGAATCTTCTCTGAATTCTTTTATGTATGATTGGTTATCTTTGCAAGTCTCTTCGAATTATCAATTTGGTTTGACCTACTAGATTGATCTTTCTTGCAATGGGAGAAGTGCTTAGCTTTGGGTTCAATCTTGTGGTGTCCTTTCCCAGTGACAGTAGGGGCAGCAAGGCACGTATTGTATTGTTGCCATCGAGGATAACAAGATGGGGTTTTTATCATATTGCATGAACTTATCCCTCTACATCATGTCATCTTGCTTAAGGCGTTAGTCTGTTTTCATTAACTTAATACTCTAGATGCATGCTGGATAGCGGTCGATGAGTGGAGTAATAGTAGTAGATGCAGGCAGGAGTTGGTCTACTGGTCTCGGACGTGATGCCTATATACCTGATCATACCTAGATATTCTCATAACTATGCTCAATTCTGTCAATTGCTCAACAGTAATTCGTTCACCCATCGTAAAATACTTATGCTCTTGAGAGAAGCCACTAGTGAAACCTATGGCCCTCGGGTCTATCTTCATCATATTAATATTTCAATATTTAGTTATTTCCTTTGCTTTTTTACTTTGCTTTTATTTTACTTTGCATCTTTATCACAAAAATACCAAAAATATTATCTTATCATATCTATCAGATCTCACTCTCGTAAGTGATCGTGATGGGATTGGCAACCCCTTATCGCGTTGGTTGCGAGGAGTTATTTGTTTTGTGCAGGTACGAGGGACTCGTGCGTAGCCTCCTATTGGATTGATACCTTGGTTCTCAAAAACTGAGGGAAATACTTACGCTACTTTGCTGCATCATCCTTTCCTCTTCAAGGAAATCCAATGCAGCGCTCAAGAGGTCGCAAGAAGATTTCTGTCACCCTTGCCGGCGAGTCTATGCAAAAAATCAACATACCAAGTACTCTTCACAACCCTTATCTCCCGCATTACATTATTTGCCATTTGCCTCTCGTTTTCCTCTCCCCCACTTCACCATTGCCATTTTATTCGCTCTCTCTCTCTCTATCCTCCCTCTCTTTCTCTTTTTGCCTCTTTTTGCCCGCTTGCTTTTTGTTTGCTTGTGTGTTGGATTGCTTGTTTGTCACGATGGCTCAAGATAACACTAAATTGTGTGACTTTATCGATACCAACAACAATGATTTTATTAGCACTCCGATTGCTCCTCTTACCGATGCTGAATCTTGTGAAATTAATGCCGCTTTGCTGAATCTTGTCATGAAAGATCCGTTTTCCGGCCTTCCTAGTGAAGATGCCGCTACCCATCTAAATAGATTCGTTGATTTCTGTGATATGCAAAAGAAGAAATATGTGGACAACGATATTGTTAAGTTGAAGCTATTTCCTTTTTCGCTTAGAGATCGTGCTAAAGCTTGGTTTTCGTCTTTGCCTAAAAATAGTATTGATTCTTGCAACAAGTGCAAAGATGCTTTTATCTCTAAGTATTTTCCTCCCGCTAAGATCATCTCCCTTAGAAACGATATTATGAATTTTAAACAAATTGATCATGAACATGTTGGACAAGCTTGGGAGAGGATGAAATTAATGATACGTAATTGCCCTACTCATGGTTTGAATTTGTGGATGATTATACAAATTTTTTATGCCGGATTGAATTTTGCTTCTAGAAATCTTTTAGATTCGGCCGCGGGAGGCACTTTTATGGAAATCACTTTAGGAGAAGCTGCTAAACTCCTAGATAATATTATGGTCAATTATTCTCCATGGCATACTGAAAGATCTACTAATAAAAAGGTGCATGCGATAGAAGAAATTAATATTTGGAGTGGAAAGATGGATGAACTTATGAAATTATTTGCTAGTAAAAGTGTTTCTTCTGATCCTAATGATATGACCTTGTCTACTTTGATTGAGAATAATAATGAATCTATGGATGTAAATTTTGTTGGTAGGAATAATTTTGGTAACAACGCGTATAGAGGAAATTTTAATCCTAGGCCTTATCCTAGTAATCCCTCTAATAATTATGATAATTCCTACAACAATTCTTATGGAAATTATAATAAGATGCCCTCTCATTTTGAATCTAATATTAAAGAACTTATTACTTCACAAAAGAATTTCAATGCTTTATTTGAAGAAAAATTGCTTAAGATTGATGAGTTTGCTAGGAACGTTGATAGAATTTCTCTTGATGTTGATTCTTTGAAACTTAGATCTATTCCTCCTAAGCGTGATATCAATGAGTCTCTCAAAGCCATGAGAATTTCCATTGATGAGTGCAAAGAAAGAACCGCTAGGATGCGTGCTAAGAAAGATGCTTTTATAAGAGCGTGTTTTTCTAGTTCCTATGAAAATAAAGATGAAGATCTAAAAGTTATTGATGTGTCCCCTATTAAATCTTTGTTTTTCAATATGAATCTTGATAATGATGGGACTGAATATGATCCACCTTTACCTAGAAGGCGTTCCAAAAATTCAGAGTTTTTAGATCTGGATGCTAAATTTGATGAAAGTGTGACTGAAGAAATTAAAACCCTAGATGTTTCTAAACCCACTATTTTGGATTTCAAGGAATTTAATTATGAAAATTGCTCTTTGATTGATTGTATTTCCTTGTTGCAATCTGTGCTAAATTTTCCTCATGCTTATAGTCAAAATAAAGCGTTTACTAAACATATCGTTGATGCCTTGATGCAATCTTATGAAGAAAAACTTGAGTTGGAAGTTTCTATCCCTAGAAAACTTTATGATGAGTGGGAACCAACTATTAAAATTAAGATTAAAGATCATGAGTTCTATGCTTTATGTGATTTGGGTGCTAGTGTTTCCACGATTCCAAAGACTTTGTGTGATTTGTTAGGTTTCCGTGATTTTGATGATTGCTCTTTAAACTTGCACCTTGCGGATTCCACTATTAAGAAACCAATGGGAAGAATCAATGATGTTCTTATTGTCGCAAATAGGAATTATGTGCCCGTAGATTTTATTGTTCTTGACATAGATTGCAATCCTTCATGTCCTATTATCCTTGGTAGACATTTCCTTAGAACAATTGGTGCAATTATTGATATGAAGGAAGGAAATATTAGATTCCAATTTCCGTTAAGGAAAAGGCATGGAAAACTTTCCTAGAAAGAAAATTAAATTACCTTATGAATCTATTATGAGATCCACTTATGTATTGCCTACCAAAGATGGCAATACCTAGATCTATCCTTGCTTTTTATACCTAGCTAGGGGCGTTAAACGATAGCGCTTGTTGGGAGGCAACCCAATTTTATTTTTATTCCTTGCTTTTTGCTCCTGTTTAGTAATAAATAATTTACCTAGCCTCTGTTTTGGTTGTGTTTTTTGTGTTTAATTAGTGTTTGTTCCAAGTAGAACCGTTGGGAAGACTTGGGGAAAGTCTTGATATCTTGCTGTAAAAAACAGAAACTTTAGCGCTCACGAGAACTGCTGCCATTTTTATTTGGAAAGTGATATTTAGTTAATTATTTTTGCAGATGATTAATATATAAATTACTCACGTCCAGAAATTTATTTTAGAATTTGTGGGGTTCCAGATCTTGCTTTAGTTACAGATTACTACAGACTGTTCTGTTTTGGACAGATTCTGTTTTTCGTGTGTTGTTTGCTTATTTTGATGAATCTATGGCTAGTAAAATAGTTTATAAACCATAGAGAAGTTGGAATACAGTAGGTTTAACACCAATATAAATAAATAATGAGTTCATTACAGTACCTTGAAGTGGTCTTTTGTTTTCTTTCGCTAACGGAGCTCACGAGATTTTCTACTTTAAGTTTTGTGTTGTGAAGTTTTCAAGTTTTGGGTAAAGATTTGATGGATTATAGAACAAGGAGTGGCAAGAGGCTAATCTTGGGGATGCCCATGGCACCCCCAAGATAATCTAAGGACACCTAAAATCCAAAGCTTGGGGATGCCCCGGAAGGCATCCCCTCTTTCGTCTACTACCATCGGTAACTTTACTTGGAGCTATATTTTTACTCACCACATGATATGTGTTTTGCTTGGAGCGTCTTGTATGATTTGAGTCTTTGCTTTTTAGTTTACCACAATCATACTTGCTGTACACACCTTTTAAGAGAGCCATACATGATTTGGAATTTGTTAGAATACTCTATGTGCTTCACTTATACCTGTTGAGTTATATAGTTTTGCTCTAGTACTTCACTTATATCTTTTAGAGCACGGTGGTGGATTTGTTTTATAGAAACTATTGATCTCTCATGCTTCACTTAGATTATTTTGAGAGTCTTAAATAGCATGGTAATTTTCTTAAATAATCCTAATATGCTAGGTATTCAAGATTAGTAAAAAAATTCTTATGAGTGTTTTGAATACTAAGAGAAGTTTGATACTTGATGATTGTTTTGAGATATGGAGGTAATAATATCAAAGTCGTGCTAGTTGAGTACTTTTGAATTTGAGAAATGCTGTGTTGAAGTTTGCAAGTCCTGTAGCATGCACATATGGTAAACGTTATGTAACAAATTTGAAACATGAGGTGTTCTTTGATTGTCCTCCTTATGAGTGGCGGTCGAGGACGAGCGATGGTCTTTTCCTACCAATCTGTCCCCCTAGGAGCATGCACGTAGTGCTTGGTTTTTGATGACTTGTAGATTTTTGCAATAAGTATGTGAGTTCTTTATGACTAATGTTGAGTCCATGGATTATACGCACTCTCACCCTTCCATCATTGCTAGCCTCTTCGGTATCGTGCATTGCCCTTTCTCACATTGAGAGTTGGTGCAAACTTCGCCGGTGCATCCAAACCCCGTGATATGATACGCTCTTTCACACATAAACCTCCTTATATCTTCCTAAAAACATCCACCATACCTACCTATTATGGCATTTCCATAGCCATTCCGAGATATATTGCCATGCAACTTTCCACCGTTCTGTTTATCATGACACATTCATCATTGTCATATTGCTTAGCATGATCATGTAGTTGACAGTATTTTTGGCAAAGCCACCGTTCATAATTCTTTCATACATGTCACTCTTGGTTCATTGCATATCCCGGTACACCTCCGGAGGCATTCATATAGAGTCATCTTTTGTTCTAGCATCGAGTTGTAATCAATGAGTTGTAAATAAATAGAAGTGTGATGATCATCATTTTCTAGAGCATTGTCCCAAGTGAGGAATTAAAAAAAGGGAGAGAAAGGCCATAAAAAAAGAAGAGAAGGCAAAAAAATAGAGAGAGAAGGGACAATGCTACTATCCTTTGCCACACTTGTGCTTCAAAGTAGCACCATAATCATCATGATAGAGAGTCTCTTGTTTTGTCACTTTCATATACTAGTGGGAATTTTTCATTATAGAACTTGGCTTGTATGTTCCAACAATGGGCCTCCTCAAGTGCCCTAGGTCTTCGTGAGCAAGCAAGTTGGATGCACACCCACTTAGTTTCTTTTGTTGAGATTTCATAAATTTATAGCTCTAGTGCATCCGTTGCATGGGAATCCCTTCTCCTTGTATTAACATCAATCGATGGGCATCTCCATAGCCCATTGATTAGCCTCATTGATGTGAGACTTTCTTCTTTTTTGTCTTCTCCACATAACCCCCATCATCATATTCTATTCCACCCATAGTGCTATGTCCATGGCTCGCGCTCATATATTGCGTGAAAGTTTATAGGTTTGAGATTACTAAAGTATGAAACAATTGCTTGGCTTGTCATCAGGGTTGTGCATGATGACAGCATTCTTGTGTGACGAAAATGGAGCATGACTAAACTATATGATTTTGTAGGGATGAACTTTCTTTGGCCATGTTATTTTGAGAAGACATAGTTGCTTAGTTAGTATGCTTGAAGTATTATTATTTTTATGTCAATATGAACTTTTATCTTGAATCTTTCGGATCTGAATATTCATACCACAATTAAGAAGAATTACATTAAAATTATGCCAAGTAGCATTCCGCATCAAAAATTCTGTTTTTATCATTTACCTACTCGAGGACGAGCAAGAATTAAGCTTGGGGATGCTTGATACGTCTCCAACGTATCTATAATTTTTGATTGCTCCATGCTATATTATCTACCATTTTGGACATTATTGGGCTTTATTATCCACTTTTATATTATTTTTGGAACTAACCTATTAACCGGAGACCCAGCCCAGAATTGCTGTTTTTTTTGCCTATTTTAGGGTTTCGAAGAAAAGGAATATCAAATGGAGTCCAAACGGAATGAAACCTTCGGGAACGTGATTTTCTCACCGAACATGATCAAGGAGACTTGGACCCTACGTCAAGAAATAAAGGAGGAGGCCACGAGGTAGGGGGCGCGCCTACCCCCAGGCGCGCCTTCCACCCTCGTGGGCCCCCTGTTGCGCCACCGACATACTCCTTCCTCCTATATATACCTACGTACCCCCAAACAGTCAGATACGGAGCGAAAACCCTAATTCCACCATCGTGACTTTCTGTATCCACAAGATCCCATCTTGGGGCCTATTCCGGAGCTCCACCGGAGGGGGCATCCATCACGGAGGGGTTCTACATCAACACCATAGCCCCTTCGATGAAGTGTGAGTAGTTTACGTCAGACCTTCGGGTCCATAGTTATTAGCTAGATGGCTTCTTCTCTCTTTTTGGATCTCAATACAATGTTCTCCCCCTCTCTTGTGGAGATCTATTCGATGTAATCTTCTTTTTGCGGTGTGTTTGTTGAGACCGATGAATTGTGGGTTTATGATCAAGATTATCTATGAACAATATTTGAATCTTCTCTGAATTCTTTTCTGTATGATTGGTTATCTTTGCAAGTCTCTTCGAATTATCAGTTTGGTTTGACCT
Organism: Triticum urartu; assembly: GCF_056163025.1. Lineage (NCBI taxonomy): Eukaryota > Viridiplantae > Streptophyta > Magnoliopsida > Poales > Poaceae > Triticum > Triticum urartu. The sequence continues at coordinate 693,062,977 of NC_141875.1, read as the reverse complement.
ACTAGATTGATCTTTCTTGCAATGGGAGAAGTGCTTAGCTTTGGGTTCAATCTTGTGGTGTCCTTTCCCAGTGACAGTAGGGGCAGCAAGGCACGTATTGTATTGTTGCCATCGAGGATAACAAGATGGAGTTTTTATCATATTGCATGAATTTATCCCTCTACATCATGTCATCTTGCTTAAGGCGTTACTCTGTTTTCATTAACTTAATACTCTAGATGCATGCTGGATAGCGGTCGATGAGTGGAGTAATAGTAGTAGATGCAGGCAGGAGTCGGTCTACTAGTCTCGGACGTGATGCCTATATACCTGATCATACCTAGATATTCTCATAACTATGCTCAATTCTGTCAATTGCTCAACAATAATTCGTTCACCCATCGTAAAATACTTATGCTCTTGAGAGAAGCCACTAGTGAAACCTATGGCCCTCGGGTCTATCTTCATCATATTAATATTTCAATATTTAGTTATTTCCTTTGCTTTTATTTTACTTTGCATCTTTATCACAAAAATACCAAAAATATTATCTTATCATATCTATCAGATCTCACTCTCGTAAGTAACCGTGAAGGGATTGGCAACCCCTTATCGCGTTGGTTGCGAGGAGTTATTTGTTTTGTGCAGGTACTAGGGACTCGCGCGTAGCCTCCTACTGGATTGATACCTTGGTTCTCAAAAACTGAGGGAAATACTTACGCTACTTTGCTGCATCATCCTTTCCTCTTCAAGGAAATCCAACGCAGTGCTCAAGAGGTAGCATTTACTAATGATGAGAAAACTCGCTACTATTATATCCTTAAATTATTTCCGTTCTTATTAAAGGGTGATGCTAAGATATGGTTTAATTCTCTTGATCCTGGTTGTGTGCGTAGTCCCCAAGATATGATTTATTACTTCTGTGCTAAATATTTCCCCGCTCATAAGAAACAAGCTGCTTTAAGCGAAATATATAATTTTGTGCAAATTGAAGAAGAGAGTCTCCGACAAGCTTGGGGGAGGCTTCTCCAATTGCTTAATGCTTTGCCTGATCATCCTCTCAAGAAAAATGAAATACTTGATATCTTTTATAATGGACTAACTGATGCTTCCAGAGATTACCTGGATAGTTGTGTTGGTTTTGTTTTCAGGGAAAGAACACCGGATGAAGCTGACATTCTATTGAATAATATGTTGACAAATGAAAATAATTGGACACTCCCTGAGCCTATTCCTAAACCAACTCCGAAGAAAAGGGGTGTTCTATTTCTCAGTCCTGAAGATATGCAAGAGGCAAAGAAATCCATGAAAGAAAATGGTATTAAAGCTGAAGATGTTAAGAATTTACCTCCTATTGAAGAAATACATGGTCTTAATTTACCTCCTGTTGAAGAAATATATGATTTTAATCCATCACCTATTGAAGAAACACATGGTCTTGATAACCCAACACAGGTAGTAAAGGTAAATTCTCTCTATAGATATGATAAAGCTGAAATCCCATTCACCAAGTTTGCTAGCCCATGCTTAGATGAGTTTGATAAATTTATGGTTAAGAAAGAAGACTTCAATGCTTATTTTGGTAGAGAATTAAAACCCAGTGCTGATATGCTTGAACACTTGGGCGATTATATGGCTAATGTCAAAGGTGAACTTAAACTTATTAGTAAACATGCTTCTATGGTTACCACTCAAGTAGAACAAGTACTTAAGGCTCAAAATGATTTGCTCAATGAATTGAATAGTAAGAATAAGGACTATGCTGTTAGAGTGGCTACTAGAACTGATAAAATGACTCAGGAACCTTTGTATCCTGAAGGCCACCCTAAGAGAATTGAGCAAGATTCTCAGAGAAATAATATAGATGCACCTAGTCCTTGTAAAAGGAAGAAAAAGAAAACTGATAGGACTTTGCATGCTTCTAGTGAACCTATTGCTAAACCACCCGAGAATCCAAATGATATGTCTATTTCTGATGCTGAAACACAATCTGGTAATGAACATGAACCTAGTGATAATGTAAATGATAATGTTCATGTTGATGCTCAACCTAGTAATGATAATGATATAGAAATTGAAACTGATGTTGATCTTGATAACCCACAATCAAAGAATCAATGTTATGATAAGAAAGACTTTGTTGCTAGGAAACACGGTAACAAAAGATAGCCTTGGGTTCAGAAACCCATGCCTTTTCCTCCCAAACCATCCAAGAAAAAGGATGATGAGGATTTTGAGCGCTTTGCTGAAATGATTAGACCTATCTTTTTGCGTATGCGATTAACTGATATGCTCAAAATGAATCCTTATGCTAAGTATATGAAAGAAATTGTTACTAATAAAAGAAAGATACCGGAAGCTGAAATTTCCACCATGCTTGCTAATTACACTTTTAAGGGTGGAATACCTAAGAAGTTAGGAGATCCAGGAGTACCCACTATACCATGCTCCATTAAAATAAATTATGTTAAAACTGCTTTATGTGATCTTGGAGCCGGTGTTAGTGTTATGCCTCTTTCTTTATATCGTAGACTTGATTTGAATAAGTTGACACCTACTGAAATATCTTTGCAAATGGCTGATAAATCAACTGCTATACCTGTCGGTATTTGCGAGGATGTGCCTGTTGTGGTTGCAAACGTTACTATTTTAACGGACTTTGTTATTCTTGATATTCCCAAGGACGATAGTATGTCTATTATTCTTGGAATACCCTTTTTGAATACTGCAGGGGTTGTTATTGATTGCACCAAAGGCAATGTCACTTTTCATGTTAATGGTAATGAGCATACGGTACACTTTCCGAGGAAACAACCTCAAGTCCACAGTATCAATTCTATTGGAAAAATTGAAGGAAATATACCCTAGAGGCAATAATAAAGTTATTATTTATTTCCTTATTTCATGATAAATGTTTATTATTCATGCTAGAATTGTATTATCCAGAAACATAATACTTGTGTGAATACATAGACAAACTCAACATCACTAGTATGCCTCTACTTGACTAGCTCGTTAATCAAAGATGGTTATGTTTCCTAACCATAGACATTTGTTGTCATTTGATTAACGGGATCACATTATTAGGAGAATGATGTGATTGACATGACCCATTCCATTAGCTTAGCACCCGATCGTTTAGTATGTTGATATTGCTTTCTTCATGACTTATACATGTTCCTATGACTATGAGATTATGCAACTCCCGCTTGCCAAACGTCACAACGTAACTGGGTGATTATAAAGGAGCTCTGCAGGTGTCCCCAAAGGTGAATGTTGGGTTGGCGTATTTCGAGATTAGGATTTGTCACTCCGATTGTCGGAGAGGTATCTCTGGGCCCTCTCGGTAATGCACGTCACATAAGCCTTGCAAGCATTACAACTAATGAGTTAGTTGCGAGATGATGTATTACGAAATGAGTAAAGAGACTTGCCGGTATCGAGATTGAACTAGGTATTGAGATACCAACGATCGAATATCGGGCAAGTAACATACCGATGACAAAGGGAATAAAGTATGTTGTTATGCGGTCTGACCGATAAAGATCTTCGTAGAATATGTAGGAGCCAATATGAGCATCCAGGTTCCGCTATTGGTTATTGACCGGAGACGTGTCTCAGTCATGTCTACATTGTTCTCGAACCCGTAGGGTCCGCACGCTGAAGGTTTCGATGACAGTTATATTATGAGTTTATGCTTTTCGATGTACCGAAGTTTGTTCGGAGTCCCGGATGTGATCACGGACATGACGAGGAGTATCAAAATGGTCGAGACATAAAGATTGATATATTGGAAGCCTATATTTGGATATCGGAAGTGTTCCGGGTGAAATCGGGATTTTACCGGAGTACCGGGAGGTTACCGGAACCCCCCGGGAGGTATATGGGCCTTAGTGGGATTTAGTGGAAGATAGGAGAGGTTGTTGGAAATATGCCCTAGAGGCAATAATAAAAGCATTATTATTATATTTCCTTTTTCGTGATAATTGTCTTTATTCATGCTATAATTGTGTTATCCGGAAATCGTAATACATGTGTGAATAACAAACACCAACATGTCCCTAGTGAGCCTCTAGTTGACTAGCTCGTTGATCAACAGATAGTCATGGTTTCTTGACTATGGACATTGGATGTCATTGATAACGAGATCACATCATTAGGAGAATGATGTGATGGACAAGACCCAATCCTAAACATAGCACAAGATCGTATAGTTCGTTTGCTAGAGTTTTCCAATGTCAAGTATCTTTTCCTTAGACCATGAGATCGTGTAACTCCCGGATACCGTAGGAGTGCTTTGGGTATGCCAAACGTCACAACGTAACTGGGTGACTATAAAGGTAGACTACGGGTATCTCCGAAAGTGTCTGTTGGGTGACATGGATCAAGACTGGGATTTGTCACTCCGTATGACGGAGAGGTATCACTGGGCCCACTCGGTAATGCATCATCATAATGAGCTCAAAGTGAACAAGTGTCTGGTCACGGGATCATGCATTACGGTACGAGTAAAGTGACTTGCCGGTAACGAGATTGAACGAGGTATTGGGATACCGACGATCGAATCTCGGGCAAGTAACATATCGATTGACAAAGGGAATTGCATACGGGGTTGATTGAATCCTCGACATCGTGGTTCATCCGATGAGATCATCGTGGAGCATGTGGGAGCCAACATGGGTATCCAGATCCCGCTGTTGGTTATTGACCGGAGAATCGTCTCGGTCATGTCTGCTTGTCTCCCGAACCCGTAGGGTCTACACACTTAAGGTTCGGTGACGCTAGGGTTGTGAAGATATGTATATGCAGTGACCCGAATGTTGTTCGGAGTCCCGGATGAGATCCCGGACGTCACGAGGAGTTCCGGAATGGTCCGGAGGTAAAGAATTATGTATAGGAAGTGCTGTTTCGGCCATCGGGACAAGTTTCGGGGTTACCGGTATTGTACCGGGACCACCGGAAGGGTCCCGGGGGTCCACCGGGTGGGGCCACCTATCCCGGAGGGCCCCATGGGCTGAAATAGGAGGGAACCCAGCCCATAGTGGGCTGGGGCGCCACCCCCTATAGGCCCATGCGCCTAGGGTTTCCACCAAGGAAGAGTCCAAGTGGTGGAAGGCACCCCTAGGTGCCTTGGGGGGGAGGGAAACCTCCCCTTGGCCGCCGGCCCCCCTAGTAGATGCCATCTACTAGGGCTGGAGCCCCCCTGGCACCCCTATATATAGTGAGGGAGAGGAGGGACTTCATACCCCAGCCCCTGGCGCCTCCCTCTCTCCCCGTTACGTCTCCTTTTCGTAGTATAGGCGAAGCCCTACTACCGTGACGCCCTGCATCCACCACCACGCCGTCGTGCTGCTGGATCTTCATCAACCTCTCCTTCTCCCTTGCTGGATCAAGAAGGAGGAGACGTCTCCCGTCCCGTACGTGTGTTGAACGCGGAGGTGCCGTCCGTTCGGCGCTGGTCGTCGGTGATTTGGATCACGTCGAGTACGACTACATCATCACCGTTCTTTTGAACGCTTCCGTGCGCGATCTACAAAGGTATGTAGATGCATCCGATAGCTCGTTGCTAGTTGAACTCCTAGATGATCTTGGTGAAACGAGTAGGAAAATTTTTGTTTTCTGCAACGTTCCCCAACAGTGGCATCATGAGCTAGGTCTATGCGTAGTTCTTCTTGCGCGAGTAGAACACAATTTGTTGTGGGCGTAGATTTGTCAACTTTCTTGCCGTTACTAGTCTTTTCTTGCTTCAGCGGCATTGTGGGATGAAGCGGCCCGGACCAACCTTACACGTACGCTTACGTGAGACCGGTTCCACCGACTAACATGCACTAGTTGCATAAGGTGGCTGGCGGGTGTCTGTCTCTCCCACTTTAGTTGGAGCGGATTCGATGAACAGGGTCCTTATGAAGGGTAAATAGAAGTTGACAAATCACGTTGTGGCTTTAACGTAGGTAAGAAGACGTTCTTGCTAGAACCCTAATTCAGCCACGTAAAACTTGCAACAACAATTAGAGGACGTCTAACTTGTTTTTGCAGCAAGTGGTTTGTGATATGATATGGCCAAAGTTGTGATGAATGATGAATGATCTATATGTGATGTATGAGATGTTCATGCTATTGTAATAGGAATCACGACTTGCATGTCGATGAGTATGACAACCGGCAGGAGCCATAGGAGTTGTCTTTATTCTTTTATATGACCTGCGTGTCATTGAGAAACGCCATGTAAATTACTTTACTTTATTGCTAAACGCGTTAGCCATAGTAGTAGAAGTAATAGTTGGCGAGCAACTTCATGGAGACACGATGATGGAGATCATGATGATGGAGATCATGGTGTCAAGCCGGTGACAAGATGATCATGGAGCCCCAAGATGGAGATCAAAGGAGCTATGTGATATTGGCCATATCATGTCACGTTTATTATTTGATTGCATGTGATGTTTATCATGTTTTTGCATCTTGATTACTTAGAACGACGGTAGTAAATAAGATGATCCCTCATAACAATATCAAGAAGTGTTCTCCCCTAACTATGCACCGTTGCTAAAGTTCGTCGTTTCTAAGCACGCCGTGATGATCGGGTGTGATGGATCCTTACGTTCACATACAACGGGTGTAAGACAGTTTTACACATGCAAAACACTTAGGGTTAACTTGATGAGCCTAGCATGTGTATAGACATGGCCTCGGAACACAGAAGACCGAAAGGTCGAGCATGAGTCGTATAGAAGATATGATCAACATGAAGATGTTCACCGACGTTGACTAGTCCGTCTCACGTGATGATCGGACACGGTCTAGTTAACTCGGATCATGTAATACTTAGATGACTAGAGGGATGTCTAATCTAAGTGGGAGTTCATTAATAATTTGATTAGATGAAATTAATTATCATGAACTTAGTCTAAAATCTTTGCAATATGTCTTGTAGATCAAATGGCCAACGTAGTCCTCAACTTCAACGCGTTCCTAGAGAAAACCAAGCTAAAAGACGATGGCAGCAACTATACGGACTGGGTCCGGAACCTGAGGATCATCCTCATAGCTGCCAAGAAAGATTATCTCCTACAAGCACCGCTAGGTGAAGCTCCCGTCCCACAGAACCAAGACATTATGAACGCTTGGCAGACACGTGTTGACGACTACTCCCTCGTTCAGTGCGGCATGCTTTACAGCTTAGAGCCGGGGCTCCAAAAGCGTTTTGAGAGACATGGAGCATATGAGATGTTCAAAGAGCTGAAAATGGTTTTTCAAGCTCATGCCCGGATCGAGAGATATGAAGTCTCCGATAAGTTCTTCAGCTGTAAGATGGAGGAAAATAGTTCTGTCAGTGAGCACATACTCACTATGTCTGGGTTACATAACCGCTTGTCTCAGCTGGGAGTTAATCTCCCGGATTATGCGGTCATTGACAGAATCCTCCAGTCGCTTCCACCAAGCTACAAGAGCTTCGTGATGAACTTCAACATGCAGGGGATGCAAAAGACCATTCCTGAGTTGTTCTCAATGCTGAAATCAGCGGAGGTAGAAGTCAAGAAGGAACATCAAGTGTTGATGGTCAATAAAACCACTAAGTTCAAGAAAGGCAAGGGTAAAAAGAACTTCAAGAAGGACGGCAAGGAGGTTGCCGCGCCCGGCAAGCAAGCTGCCGGGAAGAAGCCAAAGAATGGACCCAAGCCCGAGACTGAGTGCTTTTATTGCAAAGGGAAAGGTCACTGGAAGCGGAACTGCCCTAAATACTTAGCGGATAAGAAGGCCGGCAACACCAAAGGTATATTTGATATACATGTAATTGATGTGTACCTTACCAGTACTCGTAGTGACTCATGGGTATTTGATACCGGTGCCGTTGCTCATATTTGTAACTCACAGCAGGAGCTGCGGAATAAACGGAGACTGGCGAAGGACGAGGTGACGATGCGCGTCGGGAATGGTTCCAAGGTTGATGTGATCGCCGTCGGCACGCTGCCTCTACATTTACCTACGGGATTAGTTTTAAAACCTCAATAACTGTTATTTAGTGCCAGCTTTGAGCATGAACATTGTATCGGGATCTCGTTAAATTCGAGATGGCTACTCATTTAAATCTGAGAATAATGGTTGTTCCATTTATATGAGAGATATGTTTTATGGTCATGCTCCTATGGTAAATGGTTTATTCTTAATGAATCTCGAGCGTATTACTACACATGTTCATAATGTGAGTACCAAAAGATGTAAGGTTGATAATGATAGTCCCACATACTTGTGGCACTGCCGCCTTGGTCACATAGGTGTCAAACACATGAAGAAGCTCCATGCAGATGGACTTTTAGAGTCTCTTGATTATGAATCATTTGACACGTGCGAACCATGCCTCATGGGTAAGATGACCAAGACTCCGTTCTCAGGAACAATGGAGCGAGCAACCAACTTATTGAAAACCATACATACTGATGTGTGCGGTCCAATGAGTGTTGAGGCTCGCGGTGGCTATCGTTATGTTCTCACCCTCACTGATGACTTGAGTAGATATGGGTATATCTACTTAATGAAACACAAGTCTGAAACCTTTGAAAAGTTCAAGGAATTTCAGAGTGAGGTTGAAAATCAACGTGACAGGAAAATCAAGTTTCTACGATCAGATCGTGGAGGAGAATACTTGAGTCACGAATTTGGCACACACTTAAGAAAATGTGGAATAGTTTCACAACTCACGCCGCCTGGAACACCTCAGCGTAACGGTGTGTCCGAACGTCGTAATCACACTCTATTGGATATGGTGCGGTCTATGATGTCTCTTACTGATTTACCGCTATCTTTTTGGGGCTATGCTTTAGAGACTGCTGCATTCACTTTAAATAGGGCTCCGTCGAAATCCGTTGAGACGACACCGTATGAATTATGGTTTGGGAAGAAACCTAAGCTGTCGTTTCTAAAAGTTTGGGGATGCGATGCTTATGTCAAGAAACTTCAACTTGAAAAGCTCGAACCCAAGTCGGAAAAATGCGTCTTCATAGGATACCCTAAAGAAACTATTGGGTATACCTTCTACCTCAGATCCGAAGGCAAGATCTTTGTTGCCAAGAACAGACTCTTTCTGGAGAAAGAGTTTCTCTCGAAAGAAGTAAGTGGGAGGAAAGTAGAGCTTGATGAAGTATTACCTCTTGAGCCGGAAAATGGCGCAACTCAAGAAAATGTTCCTGAGGTGCCAGCACCGACTAGAGAGGAAGTTAATGATAATGATCAAGATACTTCTGATCAAGCTCCTACTGAAATTCGAAGGTCCACTAGGACACGTTCCGCACCAGAGTGGTACGGCAACCCTGTCTTGGAAATCATGTTGTTAGACAACGGTGAACCTTCGAACTATGAAGAAGCAATGGCGGGCCCGGATTCCGACAAATGGCTAGAAGCCATGAAATCCGAGATAGGATCCATGTATGAAAACGAAGTATGGACTTTGACTGATTTGCCCGTTGAACGGCGAGCCATAGAAAATAAATGGATCTTTAAGAAGAAGACAGACGCGGATGGTAATGTGACCATCTATAAAGCTCGACTTGTCGCTAAAGGTTATCGACAAGTTCAAGGGGTTGACTACGATGAGACTTTCTCACCGGTAGCGAAGCTGAAGTCCGTCCGAATCATGTTAGCGATTGCCGCATTCTATGATTATGAAATATGGCAAATGGACGTCAAAACGGCATTCCTTAATGGTTTCCTTAAGGAAGAATTGTATATGATGCAGCCGGAAGGTTTTGTCGATCCTAAGAATGCTGACAAAGTGTGCAAGCTCCAACGCTCAATTTATGGGCTGGTGCAAGCATCTCGGAGTTGGAACATTCGCTTTGATGAGATGATCAAAGCGTTTGGGTTTACACAGACTTATGGAGAAGCCTGCGTTTACAAGAAAGTGAGTGGGAGCTCTGTAGCATTTCTCATATTATATGTAGATGACATACTTTTGATGGGAAATGATATAGAACTCTTGGACAACATCAAGGCCTACTTGAATAAGAGTTTTTCAATGAAAGACCTTGGAGAAGCTGCTTATATATTAGGCATCAAAATCTATAGAGATAGATCGAGACGCCTCATAGGTCTTTCACAAAGCACATACCTTGATAAGATATTGAAGAAGTTCAATATGGATCATTCTAAGAAGGGGTTCTTACCTGTATTACAAGGTGTGAAATTGAGTTCAGCTCAATGTCCGACCACGGCAGAAGATATAGAAGAGGTGAGTGTCATCCCCTATGCCTCGGCCATAGGGTCTATTATGTATGCCATGTTGTGTACCAGACCTGATGTAAACCTTGCCGTAAGTTTGGTAGGTAGGTACCAAAGTAATCCCGGCAAGGAACACTAGACAGCGGTCAAGAATATCCTGAAGTACCTGAAAAGGACTAAGGAAATGTTTCTCGTTTATGGAGGTGACGAAGAGCTCGTCGTAAAGGGTTACGTCGACGCTAGCTTCGACACAGATTTGGATGACTCTAAGTCACAAACCAGATACGTGTATATTTTGAATGGTGGGGCAGTAAGCTGGTGCAGTTGCAAGCAAGGCGTCGTGGCGGGATCTACATGTGAAGCGGAGTACATGGCAGCCTCGGAGGCAGCACATGAAGCAATATGGGTGAAGGAGTTCATCACCGACCTAGGAGTCATACCCAATGCGTCGGGGCCGATCAAGCTCTTCTGTGACAACACTGGAGCTATTGCTCTTGCCAAGGAGCCCAGGTTTCACAAGAAGACAAGGCACATCAAGCGTCGCTTCAACTCCATTCGTGAAAATGTTCAAGATGGAGACATAGAGATTTGTAAAGTACATACGGACCTGAATATAGCAGATCCGTTGACTAAACCTCTCCCTAGAGCAAAACATGATCAACACCAGAATTCCATGGGTGTTCGATTCATCACAATGTAACTAGATTATTGACTCTAGTGCAAGTGGGAGACTGTTGGAAATATGCCCTAGAGGCAATAATAAAAGCATTATTATTATATTTCCTTGTTCGTGATAATTGTCTTTATTCATGCTATAATTGTGTTATCCGGAAATCGTAATACATGTGTGAATAACAGACACCAACATGTCCCTAGTGAGCCTCTAGTTGACTAGCTCGTTGATCAACAGATAGTCATGGTTTCCTAACTATGGACATTGGATGTCATTGATAACGAGATCACATCATTAGGAGAATGATGTGATGGACAAGACCCAATCCTAAACATAGCACAAGATCGTATAGTTCGTTTGCTAGAGTTTTCCAATGTCAAGTATCTTTTCCTTAGACCATGAGATCGTGTAACTCCCGGATACCGTAGGAGTGCTTTGGGTATGCCAAACGTCACAACGTAACTGGGTGACTATAAAGGTAGACTACGGGTATCTCCGAAAGTGTCTGTTGGGTGACATGGATCAAGACTGGGATTTGTCACTCCGTATGACGGAGAGGTATCACTGGGCCCACTCGGTAATGCATCATCATAATGAGCTCAAAGTGAACAAGTGTCTGGTCACGGGATCATGCATTACGGTACGAGTAAAGTGACTTGCCGGTAACGAGATTGAATGAGGTATTGGGATACCGACGATCGAATCTCGGGCAAGTAACATATCGATTGACAAAGGGAATTGCATACGGGGTTGATTGAATCCTCGACATCGTGGTTCATCCGATGAGATCATCGTGGAGCATGTGGGAGCCAACATGGGTATCCAGATCCCGCTGTTGGTTATTGACCGGAGAATCGTCTCGGTCATGTCTGCTTGTCTCCCGAACCCGTAGGGTCTACACACTTAAGGTTCGGTGACGCTAGGGTTGTGAAGATATGTATATGCAGTGACCCGAATGTTGTTCGGAGTCCCGGATGAGATCCCGGACGTCACGAGGAGTTCCGGAATGGTCCGGAGGTAAAGAATTATGTATAGGAAGTGCTGTTTCGGCCATCGGGACAAGTTTCGAGGTTACCGGTATTGTACCGGGACCACCGGAAGGGTCCCGGGGGTCCACCGGGTGGGGCCACCTATCCCGGAGGGCCCCATGGGCTGAAATAGGAGGGAACCCAGCCCATAGTGGGCTGGGGCGCCACCCCCTATAGGCCCATGCGCCTAGGGTTTCCACCAAGGAAGAGTCCAAGTGGTGGAAGGCACCCCTAGGTGCCTTGGGGGGGAGGGAAACCTCCCCTTGGCCGCCGGCCCCCCTAGTAGATGCCATCTACTAGGGCCGGCGCCCCCCCTGGCACCCCTATATATAGTGAGGGAGAGGAGGGACTTCATACCCCAGCCCCTGGCGCCTCCCTCTCTCCCCGTTACGTCTCCTTTTCGTAGTATAGGCGAAGCCCTGCTACTGTGACGCCCTGCACCCACCACCACGCCGTCGTGCTGCTGGATCTTCATCAACCTCTCCTTCTCCCTTGCTGGATCAAGAAGGAGGAGACGTCTCCCGTCCCGTACGTGTGTTGAACGCGGAGGTGCCGTCCGTTCGGCGCTGGTCATCGGTGATTTGGATCACGTCGAGTACGACTACATCATCATCGTTCTTTTGAACGCTTCCGTGCGCGATCTACAAAGGTATGTAGATGCATCCGATAGCTCGTTGCTAGTTGAACTCCTAGATGATCTTGGTGAAACGAGTAGGAAATTTTTTGTTTTCTGCAACGTTCCCCAACAGAGGTGGCCAGGGCTGGGCCGCGCGCCGCTCCCCCTAGTCCGAATAGGACAAGGAGAGGGGGGCGGCGCCCCCCTTCCTTCTCTCTCTCCTCTTTCCCCCTTCCCGAATCCTATTCCAACTAGGAAAGGGGGGGAATCCTACTCCCGGTGGGAGTAGGACTCCTCCTGGCGCGCCCTCGTCCTGGCCGGCCGCACCCCCCCTTGATCCTTTATATACGGGGGCAGGGGGCACCCCTAGACACACAAGTTGATCCACGTGATCATATTCTTAGCCGTGTGTGGTGCCCCCTTCCACCATAATCCTTGATAATATTGTAGCGGTGCTTAGGCGAAGCCCTGCGACGGTAGTACATCAAGATCGTCATCACGCCGTCGTGCTGACGGAACTCTTCCCCGACACTTTGCTGGATCGGAGTCCGGGGATCGTCATCGAGCTGAACGTGTGCTAGAACTCGGAGGTGCCGTAGTTTCGGTGCTTGATCGGTCGGGCCGTGAAGACGTACGACTACATCAACCGTGTTGTGCTAACGCTCCGCTGTCGGTCTACAAGGGTACGTAGATCACACTCTCTCCTCTCGTTGCTATGCATCACCATTATCTTGCGTGTGCGTAGGAAAATTTTGAAATTACTATATTCCCCAACAGTGGTATCAGAGCCTAGGTTTTATGTGTTGATGTTATATAAACGAGTAGAACACAAGTGAGTTGTGGGCGATATAAGTCATACTGCTTACCAGCATGTCATACTTTGGTTCGACGGTATTGTTGGACGAAGCGGCCCGGACCGACATTACGCGTACGCTTACGCGAGACCGGTTCTCCCGACGTGCTTTGCACATAGGTGGCTTGCGGGTGACAGTTTCTCCAACTTTAGTTGAACCGAGTGTGACTACGCCTGGTCCTTGTTGAAGGTTAAAACATCACTAACTTGACAAAATATCATTGGGGTTTTGATGCGTAGGTAAGAACGGTTCTTGCTCAGCCCGTAGCAGCCACGTAAAACTTGCAACAACAAAGTAGAGGACGTCTAACTTGTTTTTGCAGGGCATGTTGTGATGTGATATGGTCAAGACATGATGCTAAATTTTATTGTATGAGATGATCATGTTTTGTAACACAGTTATCGGCAACTGGCAGGAGCCATATGGTTGTCGCTTTATGGTACGAAATTCAATCGTCATGTAATTGCTTTACTTTATCACTAAGCGGTAGCGATAGTCGTGGAGGCAATAGTTGGCGTGATGAAAACGATGCTTCGATGGAGATCAAGGTGTCATGCTGGTGACGATGGTGATCATGACGGTGCTTTAGAGATAGAGATCAAAGGCACAAGATGATGATGGCCATATCATATCACTTATATTGATTGCATGTGATGTTTATCTTTTATGCATCTTATCTTGCTTTGATTGATGGTAGCATTATAAGATGATCTCTCACTAATTATCAAGAAGTGTTCTCCCTGAGTATGCACCGTTGCGAAAGTTCTTCGTGCTGAGACACCATGTGATGATCGGGTGTGATAGGCTCTACGTTCAAATACAACGGGTGCAAAACAGTTGCACACGCGGAATACTCAGGTTATACTTGACGAGCCAAGCATATACAGATATGGCCTCGGAACACGGAGACCGAAAGGTCGAGCATGAATCATATAGTAGATATGATCAACATAGTGATGTTCACCAATGAAACTACTCCATCTCACGTGATGATCGGACATGGTTTAGTTGATTTGGATCACGTAATCACTTAGAGGATTAGAGGGATGTCTATCTAAGTGGGAGTTCTTTAAGTAATATGATTAATTGAACCTAAATTCATCATGAACTTAGTCCTGGTAGTATTTTGCAAATCATGTTGTAGATTAATAGCTCGCGTTTTTGCTTTCATATGTTTATTTTGATATGTTCCTAGAGAAAATTATGTTGAAAGATGTTAGTAGCAATGATGCGGATTGGATCCGTGATCTGAGGTTTATCCTCATTGCTGCACGGAAGAATTATGTCCTTGATGCACCGCTAGGTGACAGGCCTATTGCAGGAGCAGATGCAGACGTTATGAACGTTTGGCTAGCTCAATATGATGACTACTTGATAGCATTGTTGAGGAAATCGTTAACTGGTAACTGCTCGGTTGGCTGGCGAGTAGGGGATTAATAGGCTAATCGGCAAGTTAATCGGCCATTTAATCAATTAATAGGACAATTTATTAGTTTATCGGCTACTCGGTGACCCTATGAGTAGGGATTCATCGGCAAGTTAACTGGTTAATCAGATGAATTCTTGAACAGGGCCTGATAGTTTAGTGCACCATGCTTAATGGCTTAGAATCGGGACTTCAAAGACGTTTTGAACATCATGGAACATATGAGATGTTCCAGGAGTTGAAGTTAATATTTCAAGAAAATACACGAGTTGAGAGATATGAAGTCTCCAACAAGTTCTATGGCTAAAAGATGGAGGAGAATCGCTCAACTAGTGAGCATGTGCTCAGATTGTCTGGGTACTACAATTACTTGAATCAAGTGGGAGTTAATCTTCCAGATAAAATAGTGATTGACAGAATTCTCTAGTCGCCATCACCAAGTTAGTAGAACTTCGTGATGAACTATAATATGCAAGGGATAACAGAAACGATTCCCAAGCTCTTCGTGATGCTGAAATCAACGAAGGTAGAAATCGAGAAAAAACATCAAGTGTTGATGGTAGACAAGACCACTAGTTTCAAGAAAAGGGCAGAGGGAAGAAGGGGAACTTCAAGAAGAACAGCAAGCAAGTTGCTGCTCAAGTAAAGAAGCTCAAGTCTGGTCCTAAGCCTGAGACTAAGTGCTTCTACTGCAAAGGGACTGGTCAGTGGAAGCGGAACTACCCCAAGTGATTGGCGGATAAGAAGGATGGCAAAGTAAACATAAGTATATTTGATATACATGTTATTGATGTGTACTTTACTAGTGTTTATAGCAACCCCTCAGTATTTGATACTAGTTCAGTTGCTAAGATTAGTAACTCGAAACGGGAGTTGCAGAATAAACAGAGACTAGTTAAGGGTGAAGTGACGATGTGTGTTGGAAGTGGTTCCAAAATTGATATGATCATCATCGCACACTCCCTATACTTTCGGGATTAGTGTTGAACCTAAATAAGTGTTATTTGGTGTTTGCGTTGAGCATGAATATGATTTGATCATGTTTATTGTAATAAGGTTATTCATTTAAGTAAGAGAATAAATTGTTGTTCTGTTCACATGAATAAAACCTTATATGGTTACACACCCAATGAAAATAGTTCGTTGGATCTCGATCGTAGTGATACACATAAACATAATATTGAAACCAAAAGATGCAAAGTTCATAATGATGGTGCAAACTTATTTGTGGCACTGCCGTTTAGGTCATATTGGTGTGAAGCGCATGAAGAAACTCCATGCTGATGGGCTTTTGGAATCACTTGATTATGAATCAGTTGATGCTTGCGAACCATGCCTTATGGGCAAGATGACTAAGACTCCGTTCTTCGAAACAATGGAGCGAGCAACAGATTTGTTGGAAATCATACATACTGATGTATGTGGTCCAACGAATATTGAGGCTCGCGACAGGTATCATTATTTTCTGTTCTTCACAGATAATTTGAGCAGATATGAGTATATCTACTTGATGAAACATAAGTCTGAAACATTTGAAAAGTTCAAAGAATTTCAGAGTGAAGTTGGAAAATCATCGTAACAAGAAAATAAAGTTTCTATGATCTGATCATGGAGAAGAGTATTTGAGTTACGAGTTTGGTCTTCAGTTAAAACAATGTGAAATAGTTTCGCAACGCATGCCACCCGGAACACCACAGCATAATGGTGTGTCCGAACGTCGTAATCGTACTTTACTTGATATGGTGCGATCTATGATGTCTCTTACAGATTTAACGCTATCGTTTTGGGGTTATGCATTAGAGACATCTACATTCACATTAAATAGGGCACCATCTAAATCCGTTTGAGATGACACCGTATGAACTATGGTTTAGCAAGAAACCTAAGCTGTCGTTTCTTAAAGTTTGAGGTTGCAATGCTTATGTGAAAAAGTTTCAACTTGATAAGCTCAAACCTAAATCGGAGAAGTGCGTCTTCATAGGATATCCAAAGGAAACTATTGGATACACCTTCTATCACAGATCCGAAGGCAAGACTTTTGTTGCTAAATTCGGAAACTTTCTAGAGAAGGAGTTTCTCTCGAAAGAAGTGAGTGGGAGGAAAGTAGAAAACTTGATAAGGTAATTGTACCTTCTCCCTTATTGGAAAGTAGTTCATCACAGAAATCTGTTCTTGTGACTACTACACCAATTAGTGAGGAAGCTAATGATGATGATCATGTAACTTCAGATCAAGTTACTACCGAATCTCGTAGGTAAACCAGAGTGAGATCCGCACCAGAGTGGTACGGTAATCCTGTTCTGGAAGTCATGTTACTAGACCATGACGAACTTGCGAACTATGAGGAAGCGATGATGAGCCCAGATTCCGCGAAATGGTTTGAGGCCATGAAATCTAAGATATGATCCATGTATAAGAACAAAGTATGGACTTTGATGGATTTGCCCGTTGATCGGCAAGCCATAGAAAATAAATGGATCTTTAAGAGGAAGACGGATGCTGATAGTAGTACTACTATCTACAAAGCTAGAATTGTCGCAAAAAGGTTTTCGACAAGTTCAAGGTGTTGATTACGATGAGATTTTCTCACTCGTATCGATGCTTAAAGTCTGTCCGAATCATGTTAGCAATTGCCGCATTTTATCTGGCAAATGGATAACAAAACTGCAATCCTTAATGGATTTCTTAAAGAAGAGTTGTATATGATGCAACCAGAAGGTTTTGTCAATCCTAAAGGTGTTAACAAAATATGCAAGCTCCAGCGATCCATCTATGGACTAGTACAAGCATCTCGGAGTTGGAATATACGCTTTGATGAGTTGATCAAAGCATATAGTTTTATACAGACTTGCGGTGAAGCCTGTATTTACAAGAAAGTGAGTGGGAGCACTACAGCATTTCTGATAAGTATATGTGAATGACATATTGTTGATCGGAAATAATGTAGAATTATTCTGCAAAGCATAAAAGAGTGTTTTGAAAGAAGTTTTTCAAAGAAAGACCTCTGTGAAGCTGCTTACATATTGAGCATCAAGATCTATAGAGATAGATCAAGACGCTTGATAAGTTTTTTCAATGAGTACGTACCTTGACAAGATTTTGAAGTAGTTCAAAATGGAACAGTCAAAGAAAGAGTTCTTGCCTGTGTAACAAGGTGTGAAATTGAGTAAGACTCAAAGCCCAACCACGGCAGAAGATAGAAATAGAATGAAAGTCATTCCCTATGCCTCAATCATAGGTTCTATAAAATATGCCATGTTGTGTACCTATTGTATACCCTACACTGTTTTTGGCAAGGGAGTACAATAGTGATCTAGGAGTAGATCACTGGACATCGGTCAAAATTATCCTTAGTGGAATAAGGAAATATTTCTCAATTATGGTGGTGACAAAAGGTTCATCATAAAGAGTTACGTCGATACAAGCTTTGACACAGATCTGGATGAATCTAAGTCTCGATCTAGATACATATTGAAAGTGGGAGCAATTAGCTAGAGTAGCTCCATGCAGAGCATTGTTGAGATAGATATTTGCAAAATACTTACGGGTCTGAATATGACAGACCCGTTGACTAAAATTATCTCACAAGCAAAACATGATCACACCTTAGTACTCTTTGGGTGTTAATCACATAGCAATGTGAACTAGATTACTGACTCTAGTAAACCTTTTTGGTGTTGGTCACATATCAATGTGAACTATGGGTGTTAATCACATAAAGATGTGAACTATTAATGTTAGATCACATGGCGATGTGAACTAGATTATTGACTCTAGTGCAAGTGGGAGACTGAAGGAAATATGCCCTAGAGGCAATAATAAAGTTATTATTTATTTCCTTATTTCATGATAAATGTTTATTATTCATGCTAGAATTGTATTATCCGGAAACATAATACTTGTGTGAATACATAGACAAACTAAACATCACTAGTATGCCTCTACTTGACTAGCTCGTTAATCAAAGATGGTTATGTTTCCTAACCATAGACATGTGTTGTCATTTGATTAACGGGATCACATTATTAGGAGAATGATGTGATTGACATGACCCATTCCATTAGCTTAGCACCCGATCGTTTAGCATGTTGCTATTGCTTTCTTCATGACTTATACATGTTCCTATGACTATGAGATTATGCAACTCCCGTTTGCCAGAGGAACACTTTCTGTGCTACCAAACATCACAATGTAACTGGGTGATTATAAAGGAGCTCTGCAGGTGTCTCCAAAGGTGAATGTTGGGTTGGCGTATTTTGAGATTAGGATTTGTCACTCCGATTGTCGGAGAGGTATCTCTGGGCCCTCTCGGTAATGCACGTCACATAAGCCTTGCAAGCATTACAACTAATGAGTTAGTTGCAAGATGATGTATTACGAAACGAGTAAAGAGACTTGCCGGTATCGAGATTGAACTAGGTATTGAGATACCGACGATCGAATCTCGGGCAAGTAACATACCGATGACAAAGGGAATAAAGTATGTTGTTATGCGGTCTGGCCGATAAAGATCTTCATAGAATATGTAGGAGCCAATATGAGCATCCAGGTTCCGCTATTGGTTATTGACTGGAGACGTGTCTCGGTCATGTCTACATTGTTCTCGAACCCGTAGGGTCCGCACGCTTAAGGTTTCGATGACAGTTATATTATGAGTTTATGCTTTTTGATGTACCAAAGTTTGTTCGGAGTCCCGGATGTGATGACAGACATGACGAGGAGTCTCGAAATGGTCGAGACATAAAGATTGATATATTGGAAGCCTATATTTGGATATCGAAAGTGTTCCGGGTGAAATCGGGATTTTACCGGAGTACCGGGAGGTTACCGGAACCCCCGCCCGAGAGGTATATGGGCCTTAGTGGGATTTAGTGGAAGAGAGGAGAGGTGGCCAGGGCTGGGCTGCGCGCCCCTCCCCCCTAGTCTGAATAGGACAAGGAGAGGGGAGCGGCGCCCCCCCTTCCTTCTCTCTCTCCTCTTTCCCCCTTCCCGAATCCTATTCCAACTAGGAAAGGGGGGAATCCTACTCCCGGTGGGAGTAGGACTCCTCCTGGCGCGCCCTCCTCCTGGCCGGCCGCACCCCCCCTTGATCCTTTATATACGGGGGCAGGGGGCACCCCTAGACACACAAATTGATCCACATGATCATATTCTTAGCCATGTGCGGTGCCCCCTTCCACCATAATCCTCGATAATATTGTAGCGGTGCTTAGGCGAAGCCCTGCGACGGTAGTACATCAAGATCGTCATCACGCCGTCGTGCTGACGGAACTCTTCCCCAACACTTTGCTGGATCGGAGTCCGGGGATCATCATCGAGCTGAACGTGTGCTAGAACTCGGAGGTGCCGTAGTTTCGGTGCTTGATCGGTCGCGCCGTGAAGACGTACGACTACATCAACCGCATTGTGCTAACGCTTCCGCTGTCGGTCTACAAGGGTACGTAGATCACACTCTCCCCTCTTGTTGCTATGCATCACCATGATCTTGCGTGTGCGTAGGAAATTTTTGAAATTACTACGTTCCCCAACAAAAATTCCATCGATTACTTTTGGAGGTTTTGAATTTCCTCTTCCTACTGTCAAGAAGAAATATGATATTCTTATTGTTGGGGATGTGCATATCCCCGTTGAGGTAATCTAGTGTTATTCAAAATTCTCCGGTTCCATGTTATTCGGAATGAGTTTGTTAACAAGACTTGATCAACCTTGTTAATGGATTACTTTTGATGATCATGAAAATGGATGAAGTTAGAAAACACAACTCTCTCTACCCTCTTTCTACTTTCTGTTATTTATATTACATAAAGCAAAACTAGTAATTTCTGTCTGTTTTCTGATTATCCGTGCAATATAAAAATACCCCGAAAATAGAAGTTCTCCAAATGCCCTGAAATTTAAATATGATTTTTCTGGAATATTTGAGAATATCTGGCACTGAGAACACAGCAGGGGGCATCCACCTGGCCACGAGGGTGGAGGGCGCGCCCCCTGCCTCGTGAGCCCACGGTGGCCCTCCTCCACTTATTCCTGCACCCACACACTCCTTCTTCCTCCCACAAACACCACTATCCAGCTCAAGCACGAGTTCTAGCCCCTTTTGCTACGATTTTCAATCTCCTTGCTCAAGGCACCTCTCACAAAACTGCTTTGTGGAGTTGTTCCTTGGTATGTGACTCCTCCATTGGTCCAATTAGTTTTTGTTCTAGTGCTTTATTCATTGCAATTTTTTGCTTCTTAGGTGACCCTATTCTTGAGCTTGCATGTCAAATTTATATGGTTCCAAGTAGTTCTAATGCATGATATAGGATCTAGGCACTTGTAGGAGTAGTTGCTATCAATTTTGTTGAGTTTGGTTTACTTTTATTTAAAGTTACTAAAAATTTCAGAAATTTTTCAGAGGAAGAAATATGTTTAGGAAATGTACCAAGGTGGTTCTTCAAGGAAACAAGGACCCATGCTTGCAATGCGTGATGATGATGATGAGCCACCAAGGGACGCTCCAGTGCGGCCTTGTGAATGGCCTTCAGAGGACTTCATGGATCGAGCAGGAATTAAGGAAGAACTTAATGCATATTTGCGTAATGCTGATCTTGTGAGCTTCGAGGCAGAAAAGTGCCGTCAGTACCACTATCTCACTAGTTCCTTTGCAAGGAGGTTTGAATTTTCATCTTCACGCAATTCTCAAACTGTCCTGTTTGTGTTGGGGAACGTAGTAATTTCAAAAAAATTCCTACGCACACGCAAGATCATGGAGATGCATAGCAACGAGAGGGGAGAGTGTTGTCTACGTACCCTCATAGACCGAAAGCGGAAGCGTTAGCACAACGCGGTTGATGTAGTCATACGTCTTCACGATCCGACCGATCAAGTACCGAACGCACGACACCTCCGAGTTCAGCACACGTTCAGCCCGATGATGTCCCTCGAACTCCGATCCAGCCGAGTGTTGAGGGAGAGTTTCATCAGCACGACGGCGTGGTGACGATGTTGATGTTCTACCAACGCAGGGCTTCGCCTAAGCACTGCTATAGTATTGTCGAGGTGGACTATGGTGGAGGGGGCACCACACACGGCTAAAAGATCTACCTGATTAATTGTTGTATATATGGGGTGCTCCCTCCTCCGTATATAAAGGGGAGAGGAGGAGGGGGCCGGCCAAGAGGAGGAGGCGCACCCAGGGGGGCAATCCTACTCCAAGTAGGTTTTGCCCCCCTTTCCTATTCCAACTAGGAGAAGGGGGAAGGAGGAGGTGGAGTGAAGGAAGGAGAAGGGGGCCGCGCCCACTCCCCTTTCCCAATTCGGATTGGGGCAAGGGGGGCCGCGCGCCACCTCCTGCTACCTCTTCTCTTCCACCACTTTGGGCCCATGAGGCCCAATAACCCCGGGGGGGGGGGGGGGGGTTCCGGTAACCCCCCGGTACTCCGGTATATATCCGATAACCCCCGGAATCATTCCGGTGTCCAAATATAGTCGTCCAATATATCAATCTTCATGTCTCGACCATTTCGAGACTCCTCGTCATGTCCGTGATCACATCCGGGACTCCGAACAACCTTCGGTACATCAAAACTCATAAACTCATAATATAACCGTCATCGAAACGTTAAGCCTGCGGACCCTACGGGTTCGAGAACTATGTAGACATGACCGAGACACGTCTCCGGTCAATAACCAATAGCGGAACCTGGATGCTCATATTGGCTCCTACATATTCTACGAAGATCTTTATCGGTCAAACCGCATAATAACATACGTTGTTCCCTTTGTCATCGGTATGATACTTGCCCGAGATTCGATCGTCGGTATCTCAATACCTAGTTCAATCTTGTTACCGGCAAGTCTCTTTACTCGTTCCGTAATACATCATCCCGCAACTACATCATTAGTTGCAATGCTTGCAAGGCTTAAGTGATGTGCATTACCGAGAGGGCCCAGAGATACCTCTCCCACAATCGGAGTGACAAATCCTAATCTTGAAATACGCCAACCCAGCAAGTACTTTGGAGACACCTGTAGAGCACCTTTATAATCACCTAGTTACGTCGTGATGTTTGGTAGCACACAAAGTGTTCCTCTGGTAAACGGGAGTTGCATAATCTCATAGTCACAGGAACATGTATAAGTCATGAAGAAAGCAATAGCAACAAACGAAACGATCAAGTGCTAAGCTAACGGAATGGGTCAACTCAATCACATCATTCTTCTAATGATGTGATCCCGTTAATCAAATGACAACCCATGTCAATGGTTAGGAAACTTAACCATCTTTGATCAATGAGCTAGTCAAGTAGAGGCATACTAGTGACACTCTGTTTGTCTATGTATTCACACATGTATTATGTTTCCGGTTAATACAATTCTAGCATGAATAATAAACATTTATCATGATATAAGGAAATAAACAATAACTTTATTATTGCCTCTAGGGCATATTTCCTTTAGTCTCCCACTTGCACTAGAGTCAATAATCTAGATTACACAGTAATGATTCTAACACCCATGGAGCCTTGGTGCTGATCATGTTTTGCTCATGGAAGAGGCTTAGTCAATGAGTCTGCAACATTCAGATCCGTATGTTTCTTGCAAATTTCTATGTCTCCCACCTGGACTAAATCCCGGATGGAATTGAAGCCTCTCTTGATGTGCTTGGTTCTCTTGTGAAATCTGGATTCCTTTGCCAAGGCAATTGCACCAGTATTGTCACAAAAGATTTTCATTGGACCCGATGCACTAGGTATGACACCTAGATCGGATATGAACTCCTTCATCCAGACTCCTTCATTTGCTTCTTCCGAAGCAGCTATGTACTCCGCTTCACACGTAGATCCCGCCACGACGCTTTGTTTAGAACTGCACCAACTGACAGCTCCACCATTTAATATAAACACGTTTCCAGTTTGCGATTTAGAATCGTCCGGATCAGTGTCAAAGCTTGCGTCAACATAACCATTTACGATGAGCTCTTTGTCACCTCCATAAACGAGAAACATATCCTTAGTCTTTTTCAGGTATTTCAGGATGTTCTTGACCGCTGTCCAGTGATCCACTCCTGGATTACTTTGGTACCTCCCTGCTAGACTTATAGCAAGGCACACATCAGGTCTGGTACACAGCATTGTATACATGATAGAGCCTATGGCTAAAGCATAGGGAACATCTTTCATCTTCTCTCTATCTTCTTTAGTGGTCAGGCATTGAGTCTTACTCAACTTCACACCTTGTAACACAGGCAAGAACCCTTTCTTTGCTTGATCCATTTTGAACTTTTTCAAAACTTTGTCAAGGTATGTGCTTTGTGAAAGTCCAATTAAGCGTCTTGATCTATCTCTATAGATCTGGATGCCCAATATGTAAGCAACTTCACCGAGGTCTTTCATAGAAAAAATCTTATTCAAGTATCCCTTTATGCTATCTAGAAATTCTATATCATTTCCAATCAGCAATATGTCATCCACATATAATATCAGAAATGCTATAGAGCTCCCACTCACTTTCTTGTAAATACAGGCTTCTCCAAAAGTCTATATAAAAGCAAATGCTTTGATCACACTATCAAAGCGTTTATTCCAACTCCGAGAGGCTTGCACCAGTCCATAAATGGATCGCTGGAGCTTGCACACTTTGTTAGCTCCCTTTGGATCGACAAAACCTTCTGGTTGCATCAGATACAACTCTTCTTCCAGAAATCCATTCAGGAATGCTGTTTTGACATCCATTTGCCAAATTTCATAATCATAAAATGCGACAATTGCTAACATGATTCGGACAGACTTAAGCATCGGTACGGGTGAGAAGGTCTCATCGTAGTCAATCCCTTGAACTTGTCGAAAACCTTTTGCAACAAGTCGAGCTTTATAAACAGTAACATTACCATCAGCGTCAGTCTTCTTCTTGAAGATCCATTTATTCTCAATTGCTTGCCGATCAACGGGCAAGTCAACCAAAGTCCACACTTTGTTCTCATACATGGATCCCATCTCAGCTTTCATGGCCTCAAGCCATTTTGCGGAATCTGGGCTCACCATCGCTTCTTCATAGTTTGTAGGTTCGTCATGGTCTAGTAACATAACTTCCAGAACAGGATTACCGTACCACTCTGGTGCAGATCTTACTCTGGTTGACCTACGAGGTTCAGTAACAACTTGATCTAAAGTTTCATGATCATCATTATTAACTTCCTCACTAATTGGTGTAGGTGTCGCAGAAATTGTTTTCTGTGATGAACTACTTTCCAATAAGGTAGCAGGTACAGTTACCTCATCAAGTTCTACTTTCCTCCCACTCTCTTCTTTCAAGAGAAACTCCTTCTCTAGAAAAACTCTGAATTTAGCAACAAAAGTCTTGCCTTCGGATCTGTGATAGAAGGTGTACCCAACAGTCTCCTTTGGGTATCCTATGAAGACACATTTCTCCAATTTGGGTTTGACCTTATCAGGTTGAAGCTTTTTCACATAAGCATCGCAGCCCAAACTTTCAGAAATGACAACTTTGGTTTCTTACAAACCATAGTTCATAAGGCGTCGTCTCAACAGATTTCGATGGTGCCCTATTTAAGGTGAATGCGGCCGTCTCTAAAGCATAACCCCAAAACGATAGCGGTAAATCAATAAGAGACATCATAGATTGCACCATATCTAGTAAAGTACGATTACGACGTTCGGACACACCATTACGCTGTGGTGTTCCGGGTGGCGTGAGTTGCGAAACTATTCCGCATTGTTTCAAATGAAGACCAAACTCATAACTCAAATATTCTCCTCCATGATCAGATTGTAGATACTTTATTTTCTTGTTACGATGATTTTCAACTTCACTCTGAAATTCTTTGAACTTTTCAAACGTTTCAGACTTATGTTTCATTAAGTAGATATACTCCTATCTGCTTAAATCATGTGTGAAGGTGAGAAAATAATGATATCCGCCACGAGCCTCAACATTCATTGGACCACATACATCTGTATGTATGATCTCCAACAAATCCGTTGCTCTCTCCATAGTTCCGGAGAACGGCGTTTTAGTCATCTTGCCCATGAGGCACGGTTCGCAAGTACCAAGTGATTCATAATCAAGTGGTTCCAAAAGTCCATCAGTATGGAGTTTCTTCATGCGCTTTACTCCGATATGACCTAAACGGCAGTGCCACAAATAAGTTGCACTATCATTATCAACTCTGCATCTTTTGGCTTCAATATTATGAATATGTGTATCAGCACTATCGAGATTTAGTAAAAATAGACCACTCTTCAAGGGTGCATGACCATAAAAGATATTACTCATATAAATAGAACAACCATTATTCTCTGATTTAAATGAATAACCGTCTCGCATCAAACAAGATCCAGATATAATGTTCATGCTCAATGCTGGCACCAAATAACAATTATTTAGGTCTAATATTAATCCCGAAGGTAGATGTAGAGGTAGCGTGCCGACCGCGATCACATCGATTTTGGAACCATTTCCCACGCGCATCGTCACCTCGTCCTTAGCCAATCTTTGCTTAATCCGTAGCCCCTGTTTCGAGTTGCAAATGTTAGCAACAGAACCAGTATCAAATACCCAGGTGCTACTGCGAGCATTAGTAAGGTACACATCAACAACATGTATATCACATATACCTTTGTTCACTTTGCCATCCTTCTTATTCGCCAAATACTTGGGGCAGTTCCGCTTCCAGTGACCAGTCTGCTTGTAGTAGAAGCACTCAGTCTCAGGCTTAGGTCCAGACTTGGGTTTCTTCTCCTGAGCAGCAACTTGTTTGCTGTTCTTCTTGAAGTTCCCCTTCCTTTTCCCTTTGCCCTTTTTCTTGAAACTGGTGGTCTTATTGACCATCAACACTTGATGCTCCTTCTTGATTTCTACCTCCGCGGTCTTTAGCATCGCGAAGAGCTCGGGAATAGTCTTATTCATCCCTTGCATATTATAGTTTATCACGAAACTTTTGTAGCTTGGTGGCAGTGATTGAAGAACTCTGTCAATGACACTATCAATAGGAAGATTAACTCCCAGTTGAGTCAAGTGATTATGATACCCAGACATTTGAGTATATGTTCACTGACAGAACTATTCTCCTCCATCTTGCAGCTATAGAACTTATTGGAGACTTCATATCTCTCAATCCGGGCATTTGCTTGAAATATTAACTTCAACCCCTGGAACATCTCATATGCTCCATGACATTCAAAATGTCGTTGAAGACCCGGTTCTAAGCCGTAAAGCATGGAACACTGAACTATCGAGTAGTCATCAGCTTTGCTCTGCCAGACGTTCATAACATCTGGTGTTGCTCCTGCAGCAGGCTTGGCACTTAGCGGTGCTTCCAGGACATAATTTTTCTGTGCAGCAATGAGGATAATCCTCAAGTTATGGACCCAGTCCGTGTAATTGCTACCATCATCTTTCAACTTTTCTTTCTCAAGGAATGCATTAAAATTCAACGGAACAACAGCACGGGCCATCTATCTACAATCAACATAGACAAGCAAGATACTATCAGGTACTAAGTTCATGATAAATTTAAGTTCAATTAATCATATTATTTAAGAACTCCCACTTAGATAGACATCCCTCTAATCCTCTAAGTGATCACGTGATCCATATCAACTAAACCATGTCCGATCATCACGTGAGATGGAGTAGTATAAACAGTGAACATCACTATGTTGATCATATCTACTATATGGTTCACGCTCGAACTTTCGGTCTCCGTGTTCCGAGGCCATATCTGTTATATGCTACGCTCGTCAAGTTTAACCTGAGTATTCCGCGTGTGCAACTGTTTTGCACCCATTGTATTTGAACGTAGAGCCTATCATACCCGATCATCACGTGGTGTCTCAGCACGAAGAACTTTCGCAACGGTGCATACTCAGGGAGAACACTTATACTTTGATAATTTAGTGAGGGATCATCTTATAATGCTATCGTCAACCAAAGCAAGATAAGATGCATAAAAGATAAACATCACATGCAATCAATATAAGTGATATGATATGGCCATCATCATCTTGTGCTTGTGATCTCCATCTCCGAAGCACCTTCATGATCACCATCGTCACCGGCGCGACACCTTGATCTCCATCATAGCATCGTTGTTGTCTCGCCAATCTTATGCTTCCACGATTATCTCTACCGCTTAGTGATAAAGTAAAGCATTACTGGGCGATTGCATTGCATACAATAAAGCAACAACCATATGGCTCCTGCCAGTTGCCGATAACTCAGTTACAAAACATGATCATCTCATACAATAAAATCTAGCATCATGTCTTGACCATATCACATCACAACATGCCCTGCAAAAACAAGTTAGACGTCCTCTACTTTGTTGTTGCAAATTTTACGTGGCTGCTACGGGCTTAGCAAGAACCATTCTTACCTACGCAACCACAACGATAGTTTGTCAAGTTGGTGCTGTTTTAACCTTCGCAAGGACCGGGCATAGCCACACTCGGTTCAACTAAAGTTGGAGAAACTGACACCCGCCAGCCACCTGTGTGCAAAGCACGTCAGTAGAACCAGTCTTGCGTAAGCGTACGCGTAATGTCGGTCCGGGCCGCTTCATCCAACAATACCGCCGAACCAAAGTATGACATGCTGGTAAGCAGTATGACTTTTATTGCCCACAACTCACTTGTGTTCTACTCGTGCATATGACATCTACGCATAAAACCAGACTCAGATGCCACTGATGGGGAACATAGTAATTTCAAAAAAATTCCTACGCACATGCAAGATCATGGAGATGCATAGTAATGAGAGGGGAGAGTGTTGTCTACGTACCCTCGTAGATCGAAAGCGGAAGCGTTAGCACAACGCGGTTGATGTAGTCGTACGTCTTCACGATCCGACCAATCAAGTACCGAACACACGACACCTCCGAGTTCAGCACACCTTCAGCCCGATGACGTCCCTCAAACTCCGATCCAACCGAGTGTTGATGGAGAGTTTCGTCAGCACGATGGCGTGGTGACGATGTTGATGTTCTACCAACGCAAGGCTTCGCCTAAGAACTGCTATAGTATTGTCGAGGTGGACTATGGTGGAGGGGGGCACCGCACACGGATAAAAGATCAACTTGATCAATTGTTGTATCTATGGGGTGCCCCCCTCCTCCGTATATAAAGGGGGGAGGAGGAGGGGGCCGGCCAAGAGGAGGAGGCGCGCCCAAGGGGGGGCAATCCTACTCCAAGTAGGTTTTGCCCCCCCTTCCTATTCCAACTAGGAGAAGGGGGAAGGAGGAGGTGGAGAGAAGGAAGGAGAAGGGGGGCCGCGCCCCTCCCCTTTCCCAGTTCGGATTGGGGCAAGGGGGGCCATGCGCCACCTCCTGCTGCCTCTCCTCTTCCACCACTTTGGGCCCATGAGGCCCAATAACCCCCGGGGGGTTCCGGTAACCCCCCGGTACTCCGGTATATATCCGATAACCCCCAGAACCATTCCGGTGTCCGAATATAGTCGTCCAATATATCAATCTTCATGTCTCGACCATTTCGAGACTCCTCGTCATGTCCGTGATCACATCCGGGACTCCGAACAACCTTCAGTACATCAAAACTTATAAACTCATAATATAATCGTCATCGAAACGTTAAGCGTGTGGACCCTAGGGTTCGAGAACTATGTAGACATGACCGAGACACGTCTCCGGTCAATATCCAATAGCGGAACCTGGATGCTCATATTGGCTCCTACATATTCTACGAAGATCTTTATCGGTCAAACCGCATAACAACATACATTGTTCCCTTTGTCATCGGTATGTTACTTGCCTGATATTCGATTGTCAGTATCTCAATACCTAGTTCAATCTCGTTACCGGCAAGTCTCGTTACTCGTTCCGTAATACATCATCCCGCAACTAACTCATTAGTTGCAATGCTTGCAAGGCTTAAGTGATGTGCATTACTGAGAGGGCCCAGAGATACCTCTCCGACAATCGGAGTGACAAATCCTAATCTCGAAATACGCCAACCCAACAAGTACATTGGAGACACCTGTAGAGCACCTTTATAATCACCCAGTTACGTTGTGACGTTTGGTAGCACACAAAGTGTTCCTCTGGTAAACGGGAGTTGCATAATCTCATAGTCATAGGAACACGTATAAGTCATGAAGAAAGCAATAGCAACAAACTAAACGATCAAGTGCTAAGCTAACGGAATGGGTCAAGTCAATCACATCATTCTCCTAAAGATGTGATCCCGTTAATCAAATGACAACCCATGTCAATGGTTAGGAAACTTAACCATCTTTGATCAACGAGCTAGTCAAGTAGAGGCATACTAGTGACACTCTGTTTGTCTATGTATTCACACATGTATTATGTTTCCGGTTAATACAATTCTAGCATGAATAATAAACATTTATCATGATATAAGGAAATAAATAATACCTTTATTATTGCCTCTATGGCATATTTCCTTCAGTTTGATCTTTATGAAAATTTATATACTATGGACTTAGAGGATTTTACCACTGCCTGCAAACTTACACAATGGGGTAGTACTAATTAACCCTGCAAATCTGAGTTTAGAGATTTTCTTGCTAGTATAACTGTGGGAGAGTCCAGAGATATAACACAAGCTACCATAGGGAGCATTCACCTTCCGGCTATACATTATTTTGCTCTCTTCATAGGTAGATGCATTAATGGTAAAGATGAAGCATGTCACATGTGTGTCCCTGACCTCAGTATTCTTAGGAGTGCTGTGTTAGGAGATAAATCTTATAATTTGGGAGCCATTGTTGCGCGTAGGTTGCATCTTAATAGATTTAATGGATATTTCTTTGGTGGAACTTATGCAACCCGCATAGCTAATTTTCTTGGTATAACCATACGTGAGGATGATATTGAGTTGCCTCCTGCTTATTTGGATTATGCGGCTATGGTTCGTCATCAGTTTGTTGAGAGGAACGATCAGTTCCTCCAGTACCGACTAATCTTTGACAGACGACGCACCTATCACGTCGCTCTCCCTGCTTCTACTTTCTTTGACTTTCAGGCAAAAGGGAGATATTTTATAACCAGAGAGAAGGCGGAAGAGTATAAGAGGAGGGCTGAGATAGCTCGCCTCCAAGCTGCAGCCCACGATGCAATGACTGCTGCATCTCAGTACGACCCCAACTATTTCTTTGGATATCCACCGGGCCAGCCGTGCCCATAGACCAACTTAGGCCAAAAGCCTAAGCTTGGGGGAGTACGTATTTCCCACCGACATTACATTAACGTTCACACACTCATTGTTTTTTGTCGGTGCTCATACTTTTTCACTATATTATCCATGCTAGTTTATTTCCTTTTATTGCTTTCTTCTTGTGTGTTTGATAAACCTTAAGAGAAACCAAAAAAATTATCTGTAGCTTTTAGCTAGTTTTAATTTCCATGCTTGTAGTAGTAATTAAAAATAAAACGCAAAAAGATTTCCTGTTCTTCTTTTTGCTTGTTGGGAGCTTTCCCGTGTAAATAGTTTTATTTCTTTTCTTTTCTTGGGGGGTCGATAGGAGAAGACCATGATTAAATTGTTAAAGTGGCTCTTATATGCATTATTGTTGATCTGACAAAAGAGCCCATATTGCCTTGTCTTCTCCTATTTATTGAATGCTTGCAGATTCCAGCTTAGTCCAATGCACACGCCCTATTATTATTATTCACATCATTCGGTCGTGCAAGTGAAAGGCAATTATGACAATATATGATGGACTGACTGAGATGGGAGAAGCTAGTATGAACTCGACCTCTCTTGTTTTTGTAAATATGATTAGTTCATCGTTCCTGATTCAGTCTATTATGAATAAACATGTTTGCGATGACAATTAGAGATCATAGTTTCTTATGCCATGCTTAATTAGCTAGGAGCTTATAATGGTTTACCTTGCGTGCCAACATGCTATTAAAATGGTTGTGATGTGGTATGATAGGGTGGTATCCTCCTTTGAATGATTTAAGTGACTTGACTTGGCACATGTTCACGCATGTAGTTGAAACAAAATCAACATAGCCTTCACGATATTTATGTTCATGGTGGATTATATCCTACTCATGCTTGCATTCGATGTTGATTAATTTTAATGCATGTTCATGACTATTGTCGCTCTCTAGTTGGTCACTTCCCAGTCTTTTGCTAGCCTTCACTTGTACTAAGCGGGAATACTGCTTGTGCATCCAATCCCGTAAACCCCAAAGTTGTTCCATATGAGTCCACCATAACTACCTATACACGGTATCTACCTACCGTTCCAAGTAAATTTGTATGTGCCAAACTCTAAACCTTCAAATAAACATTTTGTTTTGTATGCTCGAATAGCTTATGTATCAACTAGGGCTGTCCGTATCTTCCATGTTAGGCAGGTTATTCTCAAGAGGAGTGGACTCCGCTCCTCACTCACGAGAAAATGGCTGGTCACCGGGATGCCCAGTCCCATGCTTTATGCAAATCAAATCAAGATAATTGCAAACAAAACTCCCCCTGGGACTCTTGTTAGTTTCCAATAGGACCCCGATGCCACGGGAGGGTAGGACAAAAGATGTCATGCAAGTTCTTTTCCATAAGCACGTATGACTATATTCAGAATACATGCCTACATTACATTGATGAACTGGAGGTAGTTCTGTGTCACCCTATGTTATGACTGTTACGTGATCGATCGCATCCGGCATAATTCTCCATCACTAATCCATTGCCTACGAGCTTTCCATATAGTGTTCTTCGCTTATTTACTTTTCCGTTGCTATTGTTACAATCACTACAAAAGACCAAAAATATTACTTTTGCTACCGTTACCTTTTACTACTGTTACCACTACTATCATATTACTTTGCTACTAAACACTTTGCTGTAGATATTAAGTTTCCAGGTGTGGTTGAATTGACAACTCAGCTGCTAATACTTGAAAATATTCTTTGGCTCTCCTTGTGTCGAATCAATAAATTTGGGTTGAATACTCTACCCTCGAAAACTGTTGCGATCCCCTATACTTGTGGGTTATCACGCGCGCTTGCGCTCCCTCTGGGGGATGTGGGTAGCGTATATCATGTTCACCGTTTTGACCTGAGGGGGAAACTTCTTCTGTCCCCCTATGTTCGGTGGCCGGGGCTCCTCGTCGTTGTCCTCGCTTTGCGATCCCTTCTCCTTGCTTTCGACATTTAACTTACCGGCTTGTTTAAAAACCCAAGAATCTCTGTTGGTATGATTGGGTGGTTTGTCTGGGGTGCCATGGACCTGGCACGAACGATCAAGTATATGATCCAAGCTGGATGAGCCCGAATTGTTCTTTTTGAACGGCTTCTTCCACTGACTTGACTTAGAGCCACTGAATCCGGCATTGATTGTCGTATCATCGGTGTTGTCATTGTTGTTTCGACACTTCTGTATGTTGCATCGGGACTTGTCGTTGCTATTTCTGGCTTCAGAGGTGCCGGCTGATAACCCACAAGTATAGGGGATCGCAACAGTTTTCGAGGGTAGACTATTTAACCCAAATTTATTGATTCGACACAAGGGGAGCCAAAGAATATTCTCAAGTATTAGCAGTTGAGTTGTCAATTCAATCACACTTGGAAACTTAGTATCTGCAGCAAAGTGTTTAGTAGCACAGTAATATGATAGCGGTGGTAGCGGCAACAAAAGTAAAGACAGCAAAAGTAATGTTTTTGGTATTTTGTAGTGATTGTAACAGTAAAAGCGGGAAAGTAAATAAGCGTAAACCAGTATATGGAAAACTCGTAGGCACCGGATCAGTGATGGATAATTATGCCGGATGTGGTTCATCATGTAACAGTCATAACATAGGGTGACACAGAACTAGCTCCAGTTCATCAATGTAATGTAGGCATGTATTCCGTATATAGTCATACGTGCTTATGGAAAAGAACTTGCATGACATCTTTTGTCCTACCCTCCCGTGGCAGCGGGGTCCTATTGGAAACTAAGGGATATTAAGCCCTCCTTTTAATAGAGAACCGGAACAAAGCATTAACACATAGTGAATACATGAACTCCTCAAACTATGGTCATCACCGGGAGTGGTCCCGATTATTGTCACTTCGGGGTTGCCGAACCATAACACATATTAGGTGACTATAGACTTGCAAGATAGGATCAAGAACTCACATATATTCATGGAAACATAATAGGTTCAGATCTGAAATCATGGCACTCGGGCCCTAGTGACAAGCATTAAGCATAGCAAAGTCATAGCAACATCAATCTCAGAACATAGTGGATACTAGGGATCAAACCCTAACAAAACTAACTCGACTACATGATAAATCTCATCCAACCCATCACCGTCCAGCAAGCCTACGATGCAATTACTCACGCACGGCAGTGAGCATCATGAAATTGGTGATGGAGGATGATTGATGATGACGAAGGCGACGAATCCCCCTCTCCGGAGCCCCGAACAGACTCCAGATCAGCCCTTCCGAGAGGTTTTAGGGCTTGGCGGCGGCTCCGTATCGTAAAACGCAATGACTTCTTCTCTCTGATTTTTTTCTCTCCGAAAGCAAATATATAGAGTTGGAGTTGGCGTCGGAGGGTTTCCAGGGGGCCCACGAGGTAGGGGGCACGCCCTAGGGGGGGGCGCCCCCACCCTCGTGGAAAGGGTGTGGGCCCCCTGGTCTTCATATTTGGCGAGGATTTTTTAATATTCTTTCTAAGGTATTCCGTGGAGTTTCAGGACTTTCCGAGAATATTTGCTTTCTGCACATAAAACAACACCAAGGTAATTCTTCTGAAAACAGCATCAGTCCAGGTTACTTCCATTCAAATCATACAAGTTAGAGTCCAAAACAAGGCCAAAAGTGTTTGGAAAAGTAGATACGACGGAGACGTATCAACTCCCCCAAGCTTAAACCCTCTCTTGTCCTCAAGCAATTCAGTTGACAAGTTAGAGTCCAAAACAAGGCCAAGAGGGAAGCAGGGATTTGTAGAGGTGCCAGAGCTCGATTTTGAAAT